>NW_023416335.1:101467306-101840756 GCF_014108235.1 Myotis myotis
TGGTTCTTCCATTTATGTCTTCCTCTATCTCTTTTTTCAACGTCCTGTAGTTTTCTGAGTAGAGGTCTTTTACCTCCTTAGTTAAGTTTATTCCTAGGTATCTTAATGTTTTTGGTGTGATGGTAAATGGGATTTTTTATTTTTTAGTCTCTCTTTCTGTAAGTTCACTATTGGTGTATAGAAATGCCATCGATTTCTTGGCATTAATTTTGTATCCTGCTTCATTGCCGAATTCATTTAGTAAGCCTAATAATTTTTTGATGAAGTCTTTAGGGTTTTTTATGTACAGTATCATGTCCTCTGTGAATAATGACAGCTTTACGTCTTCTTTTCACATTTGGATACCTTTTATTTCTTCTTCTTATCTAATTGCTGTGGCTAGTATTTCCAGAACTATGTTGAACAGGAGTGGTGAAAGTGGGTATCCCTGTCTCATTCCTGTTCTTAGGTGAAATGGTTTTTGTTTTTGCTCATGTTGGCTTCAGGTTTGTCATAGAAGGCTTTTATTATGTTTAGGTATGACCCCTCTATTCCCATTTTGCTGAGGGTTTTTATCAAGAAAGGGTGTTGGATTTTGTCAAATGCTTTTTCTGTATCAATTGATATGACTATGTGATTTTTATCTCTCAATTTTTTTATGTGATGTATCCCATTTATTGATTTGAGGATATTGTGCCATCCTTGCATCCCTGGGATAAATCCTACTTGGTCATGGTGTATGATCTTTCTGATGTACTGCTGGATTCGATTTGCTAGAATTTTGTTGAGGATTTTGCCATCTATGTTCATGAGGGATATTGGTCTGTAATTCTCTTTCATTGTGTTGCCCTTATCTGGTTTTGGTATTAGGGTAATGCTGGCTTCAAAGAATGAGCTTGGAAGTGTTCCTTCCTCTTGAATTTTTTTGGAATAGTCTGAGGAGGATAGGTTTTAGTACATGTTGTTGATGTGTTTTCCCTCCACATTCCGCGTGGGTCAGGGTTCGGGGTCTGGAAGAGGAGCCTCACACAGATGAAAGAAAGTAGACAAGAGACAAGAGATAATTTGGAAATATTGGGGAGCCAGGCAGGCAAGTCCGACTCAAGGTGAAGGACTTCCCCTGAGGACTTCCACTGGAGCTCAGGCCTCACCAAGCTTTTATTGGTATGGGATAGCCCTTAGGCAGGGAGGTTCCAGTTACACACAGACTATCTTATCAATAAGGATTTACATGAGTAAAAGGTCAGGAGGATGCTTCAGCTACCATTATCTAGATTAACTGGGTGGTGCACAGCTCCCACCTTTGCTAGGGCTTCAAAGGTCACCAGCTTTTGGGGTCTCTACGCTTCTCTGCTAGTGAAGACAATAGGTGGTCTCCTACATCTCCCCCTTCTTTTTTCCTTAAAAAATCTTGTATCTGTAGACAAGAAATAAACATATAAGAACAAAAAATGTTTAAGTCCCAATTTCAATGTCCAACAGTTCTGAGTCCAAGTTTCAATGTCTGACAGTTCATGTGTACATGCCAGCAATGATATGCTAGTTCTGGATGGTGGATAAATGATGTCAATGCAGGTCCGACCCTCTCTGGTTTGGTCCTGGGCAACCTGCAGTGACGCACATCTGCTGACTGCTAGCATGGCAAGGCATCTTCACCATCTCCATCTCTGAACTGTCTCTCCTGTCTTTGTGGCTGGATCAATCTGGTCAGTTGGGATCTGTTGTTGCAGGAATCCACTTGGTCTGGGAGCTGTTCTTCTGAAAATATACAAACATATTCTTGACCAAAGGTTAATAAAGAAAACCTTACTTGGGGTCTTTTCTTTAAAATGATTTTCCCGTGGCTTTCCCTGACACCTTGTGTGTTTTCCAGGGTGTCTCACTGTTAGCATTATAAATGAAAAATTTTATCTAAATTTAATTTAGTTACAAGATATTTTTCTTTACATGGTATTTTTCCACTATCCCCCCCTTTTTGATTTAATTATTAAGTGGATTTTTAGAAAATTTATAATGCAGTCTAGATAACTTTAAATTCTTGAGCCAATTTTAATTAATCTGAAAACTTGACTACTATTTTACTGTCAAATTTAATACTCTAGCATCAATCTTAGTTTATACTGTAAATATTAATGGAAAGGATTATTTTGCATCCTTGAGAAGGCCCTGAGCATTCCTGTTAGGCTGGATTTAGACATAGGGTAGCTGTTGTTAGCCAAGTTTCTTATCTGGGTCCTGATCTGGGCTGGGCATGGGAAGTGATAAGCAGCCATGGGGGCAGGAGACCTCCCTCAGAAGGGGCGAGTGTTCAAGCCCCTGCATAATTGGGGGGGTGAGGATCTGTGCCCCACCTCTGTTGACCCCCAAGTCCTCTCCTGAGGCCCCTCTGTGACTGTGCCTGTCTTAGGTCGTTCCTCCCTGAAGAATCTTACCCATCTTTGACTAACCAGCCATCCTCTGGGGCCAAGCAGGGTGATGTGAGGTTAAGTTCTGTCTCCTTGGTAGCCTATGCCCCTGTGGCCTCCATGCCCAGCAATTGCCTTTGGATACCCTCGCCTGCTGGCCGGGCCCCAGCATTAGTCATGGGAAACCCAGTTTTCTTCTCCAGAGAGGGCCCAGCTCACACCAGTGGGCAAGAGACAGATCCATGGCACCAGCCACCATGACCTCAGCAAGAACAGAGAACTTGGGCAACAGCTGTGGGCAATTGAATTGTGAGAAGAGGGACCTTCTTGGCAAAATAGGTCAAGAGAGGTCAATACCGAATGCTCAAGTGCCTTCCCAGGGGGCCCGCCACAGAGTGGAAGGGAATAAATCCTTTCATATCCTTATTAAATTGCTGCCAAACACTCAAAGAATTAGTTTGTAAGTTTGTTTGGGATAAATGTACAATATACTGTTGTACATTGTAGAAAAATACCATGTAATGATATTCTTTGCTCTAGGTCATGGTAATTCAATTTAAACTGGCTGTCTCAAGGTTTGGAATGAGGAACCTCATTTGCAAAAAAGAGCAGTTTACAGAAGCAGAAACAGCATGCTATCTAAATTACAGTTTTGGGTCTAGAACCCTTGGGTGACTTGGGTTAAACTTAGGCACTTTATCTAAATTACAGTTTTGGGTCTAGAGCCTTTTGGTGACCTGGGTTAAACTTAGGTATGTTATCTAAATCACAGTTTTGGGTCTCCGAAACACTTAGTCAACAAGGACACGTTAACTGGAGCCCTCTGACCTTGGGACAACTGTGCTGTCCTTCCCAGGTAAAGGAGAATGAACTTTCCAAGACCAATATGAAACTATGGTTTTTACCTGAGATAATTGTTACCATACTTCACTTTACTGTGCCCCAGGTGGTCTTTGGGCTGTTTGCTGTCCGGCTCATCCTCTTCCTGCTCCTCATCTTCACTAGACTGCTTGGAGTCGCTGCTCTCTGTGGCTTTTGCAGCTGCATAGTGTAGCTCCAGGCGCAAGGTCCTCATTAATTTGGCTAGTTTCTCTCTTGGATTCCTGTTGTAGTTTAATATTTCTAGCAGGAATCCACACGGGTTTGGAAAAATTATCTAGGAATATACAAGCGTATAATGTGTCAGGTCCCTTCCATAAACCAGATTCCGGATCCTTCCATTTAACTAGACCATTTTCTTTTGTTTTATTCTGACACCAATGTAGCTCCATAGGTGTCTTTCCATCAGCATCACAAGTGAAAAAATTTAAAGTAATTAAGACTTGGAACAGCCTACCCATAGGTGATTTCTCCATCATCCCTCCTTTTCATTTTTCAATTTGGGATTTTAGCCGCTGATGCTGTCGTTCAATAATGGCCTGTCCTAGGGAATTAAATGGTATTCCCGTAATGTACTGAATTTTCCACCTTTTCAAAATTCCTGGAAATGACAGCTTGTATAAGCAGGTCCATTATCAGTTTTAATAATCTTTGGAATTCCCATGACGACAAAAGCAGCTAGGCAATGATTAATAACCTATTTTCCTTTTCTCCTGTAGATGCAGTAGCCCATAGGACTTTTGAAAAGGTATCTACAGAGACATGCAATGCCCCAAGACGTCCAAAAGGAGTATAATGTGTCACATCCATTTGTCAGATATGGTCCCTTAGCAAACCTCTAGGGTTGACTCCTGTGTTAGGCCCTTGAGGTAGATGTAACATACAAGTGGGACATTCCTTGATAATCTGTTTTGCTTTCTGTTGAGAGATTGAGAATTGTTTGGACAACATTTTAGCAGGCTGATGTAAAAACTGATGAGACTCTGAAGCCTCTTTTAATAAAACAACCAATTGATCAGCATGTGCATTTCCCTTAGTTAATGGACCAGGTAATAACACTGTGGGCCCTGATGTGAGTGATATAAAAAGGGTATTTTCTGTGCTGCACAATCTGTTGAACTTGCTTAAATAGTAAGAATAAACTTTGGTCACTAAGCCATTTCAACCAGGCAGTTTCAATTCTATTTACTAGGCCCGAAGCATAATAAGAATCAGAAATTATGTTAACAGGCTGTTGAAAATCTTTCAATTCAGCCTTAATAGCTTCTAATTCAATTCTTTGCACAGAAGAATGACTGGTCAGTATGACTCGGTCTGATTTTATAGTATGATAGGCGGCTTTCCCATTTGCTGATCCATCATTAAAAACAGTTAAAGCTCCAGGAATTGGTTCCTGATCTCCTTTGGCTTATTTGCATATACAGATGAATCATGGGAAGCCTTCAGTAACTTTTTTAGAAGAATTTACTTTACTAGGATTCAATTGCTTACAGAGATAGTAATTTAAGTAAGTACTTTTTTAAAAAAAAAAAAAAAGACAAAGCAAAGCAAGTAAATTTAGTATTTAGTAAACTTCTGATTCACAAGGGGCAAACGCTGCCCCACCTTGGGCCTAATTTAAAATGCAGCAGCGAGGAGCTTTTGTTATTTCAAATTACATCTTAAAATTCCACTGCTGTATTTTAAGAAATATTAAACAAAATAACTTGTTTTGCCCTTTCTCAGAGGCAAAAACTTAAAATATATTTTTAATTTTTATTTGATAAAGCTTTACATGTGATTTCAAGTATATTAAATTTGGCTAAATTAAAAAATCCTTTAAAAAGAGAAAATAAACTTTTGAAAACATTTCATGGCCCGTGAAATTTCTCAAAGTCATTCCTTGGTTATAGTTTTGAAATCCAACTTGAAATACCATCAAATATATATATATATATATGATTAAAAAATTATATACTTCTTATAATTATTAAGAGATATCAATTAAATTTAAACTGGTTTTAAAATTTGGGCTGGGATTACAGAAATTGGATTACTGCTATCAGTCCCTTTTAAATACTTTGACATAAGCTATTTAACTTTTGTTTAGGGAGGGAACATATAACCTTTAATTGTCCTTAGTTTAAGGAAAGCAGGGTTTTCTAGATTTAAGAGATTAGAAAAATAACTTAGCCTTTTTAAGGAATACGAGCTCTATTGTCGGCCCTTATAAAGCCAACTGCTCAAAACATTGGTCTTTCATATCACTTAAATTATATTAAAACCGTGATTGCTAACTTTATTAAACATTAAAAATATCTTCTTCATGCAATAAACTGAAAAGAGCCCCCAAAAAACTTCTTAAAAATAGTATTAAATAAATCCACGAGGCAAGCACACTTTCTGCCCCATCTGCATTTCTGTAGTAAAATTCCACCTTAAAGCTCCACCCCTGAAATCCCATCCTGCCTCAGTGAGCAGACATTCGTTTTTGGCTAAATAAGAGGGAGGGGCCTTTGCTGTTTCAAGATGGTTGCCCCCAGGGGTGCTGCAAGCCATGTGGCTGACATGGCGGCTGCCAAATCACACAGCCCAAAGTGGTGGCTGTCTACACTGATCTTTGACAGAGCAAACCAAAATCCCTAAAAGATAGATGGCCAACATTATATTGCAGACAAACAGAAATCTCATTAGCTGTTTATACCTTTTATAATTATCTTAAAGAATATCAATTAAATTTAAACTGGTTTTTGTATTAAAAATTTTCAGTTGAGATCATAAAATTAATCCTCTTTTTTAATCAGACCAATAAGCAACATATTTTGAATTCTAATTATTTCAGAGAAAACAAAAATTATTTTCTAAAAAATAAATTTCTACACTTTAGGCATCTAGTTACCATGACTACACAATTTCTCCCAATTCAATCTGAACCTTAAACTTTTAGCTGGCAAGTCAGATATTCAGCATTTCTCAATCAGTAACATTTTTAAGAATAAACTTCAAAAATGCAATACATAATCAACCAACAGATTCAATTCTGTCCTCTAGGAATATTTCAGCATTATTTCACTTCAAAATACCTAGACATAAGTTTTTATCATTTGAATTCAGTAAGCTCCAAGGTCCCAAGTTTCCAGCGGCTTTGGAAAACCACGTTTGAGGCTGGCAAACAGGTTTGGCACAGCCCTTGACTTTAAAACGACCATTTTTCTGGTGAAAGTAACTTGTAGCTACATTGTTTCCTGCTGGTTGCCGGTTGCAGGTGGGAAATTTCAAAATTGGCCATGAGATTGCAGCCTCGGGGAAAACTGTTTTCAGCTGGGAAACAAGTTTGGTCTAACCTGGTCCATTCAGATGTAAATTGACCACATTCTTTCTTTAAGAATTTGCTAGAGGCAGGAAGCAACTAGCCCCTTTTCTCCATTAGAAAGACACTAGTTTTTTTAATTAACAAAGGGCCAGTTTTTTACTGGGCTACTTAGATTTTTGTAATTAATATATTTCATAATTCTTGAGATTCAAATCCAATTGTTATTTTAAGGTCCTTACTTTGGCAAATTTTTGTAACAGAGACAATTTTACTGAATTTCTTTTGGAGGTCTTAAAGTTAACTTTGGATCAGGCTTCATTAACATTTCAAAAATCACTTTATTATGGAAAAATACCAATTTTGTTGCTAAAACCAGCCTGCATTTCTTCCTTGGGTCAAATTCGCCATTTTTCTTAGGAAATAATCAGTCTTGGGTTTTATTTTGTACATTTGTAAAGAGATTTCAGCTAAAAACTGTACCTAAATGTCCAAAATCAGAGGGTGCACGCATTAGTTCCAAGTCAGTTTTTCTCTTTACATGTGCACAGAAATCCCAGTCACATTTTTAAATTTTGTAAAACTTTTCAATTATGAGAAGGAGACTTTAAATTAAAATACTTGGGGAGGGGGCGTCCATATTGGATCGCCACGTGCTCCCTTCTTCTCTTCCCCCACATCCTGCTTTGGGGAAAGTTTCAGCAAATGACCCAGATGACGTATTTGTTCCCAAAGTCATGCTTAATAGAAAAACAGATTTTAAATTTTTTTCCTTTTTTGCTTTCCAAATAGCTAGCACCCAATTTTGCACTTCCTGACATGTTCTCTGGTAATTTTTAAACAAAACATTAAGTAATCTCATTGTGGGAGAGCCTATTGCTCTGAGCTCTCCTGCCACCTTTGAATCTCTCCGAACCAGAGAGAGATTCAGCAGCGGGGTTTCATTTCTTATTACAGATTTTAGATTCCAATTACAAATTAAGATTTTAATTTGGACAAGAAAACACACTAAGATGACCATGGCACTCTTTTCAGCCTGATCTAAAAGAGTACCTTTTTCAAGAAACCAAGGGTTATGTTCTATAATAAGGTGCAAAAAAATATAAGAGATTACTTTCTAAAAATTTTAACACCTTAAACATGCAAATCAAAAGTCTATAATAAAGTTTCTTACCTTTTTAAAGCCGAATCTACTTTTTTAAAGCCAAATCCTGCCCAATTTAGCCTGGTATGGAAAAAAATGTTCCCACCCCGCCAACAGCTCCCGACTTCTGTAGCTGATGGTGGCCACCTGTGTGCGGTGAAATAACCCCCCACCTTTTGCGGTGCCTACCTTTATGGTAACTTCTTTGTTCCTCACCTTGCCGGTGAAACTTCATTTTTTTGCTCTAGTGAAACCTTCACTTCCAGATTACCCATTCGGGTGCCAGATGTTGTTGATGTGTTTTCCCTCCATGTTCTGCGGTGTTCAGGGTTTGGGGTATGGAAGTGGAGCGGCACACAGAAGAAAGAAAGGAGACAAGAGACAAGAGATAATTTGGAAATATTGGGGAGCCAGGCGGGCAAGTCCAACTCAAGGAGAAGGACTTCCCCTGAGGACTTCCACTGAAGCACAGGCCTCACCAAGCTTTTATTGACCTTGGGATAGCCCCTAGGTAGGGAGGTTCCAATGACACACAGACTAGGTCATAGCATGACCCTTAGGCAGGCAAGTTCCAGTAATAGGCAGACTATCTTATCAACAAGGATTTACATGAGTAATTAAATGAATTAAGGTGGGGAGGATTCTTCAGCTACCATTATCTAGATTACTGGGTGGTGCACAGCTCCAACCTTTGCTAAGGCTTCAAAGGTCACCAGCATTAGGGGTCTCTACACTTCTCTGCTAGTGAAGACAGTAGGTGGTCTCCGACAGTACATTTAAATCTTCTATCCATTTTGAGTTTATTCTTGTGTATGGTATAAATTGATGGTCTAGTTTCATTTTTTACATGTACCTGTGCAATTTTTCTTTTTTTTCCTTTTTTTTTTATTGCTTAAAGTATTACAAGAAGTATTACATATGTGTCCTTTTTTATTCCCCCGCCCATGACAATTCCCTGGCCTCCCCTACCCCCCAGTGTCTTATGTCCATTGGTTATGCTTATATGCATGCATACAAGTCCTTTGGTTGATCTCTCCCCCTTCCCCTAACCCTCCCCTGCCTTCCCTTTGAGGCTTGATGGTCTGATTGATGCTTCTCTGTCTCTGGATCTGTTTTTGTTCATCAGTTTATGTTGTTCATTATATTCCACAAATGAGTGAGATCCTGTGATATTTATCTTTCTCCAACTGACTTATTTCACTTAGCATAATGCTCTACAGCTCCATCCATGCTGTTGCAAATTGTAGGAGTTCCTTCTTTTTTACAGCAGTGAAGTATTCCATTGTGTAGATGTACCACAATTTTTTAATACATTCATCTGATGATGGGCACTTAGGCTGTTTTCAAATATTAGCTACGGTAAATTGTGCTGCTATGAACATAGGGGTGCATATATCCTTTCTGATTGGTGTTTCTAGTTTCTTAGGATATATTCCTAGAAGTGGGATCACTGGGTCAAATGGGAGTTCCATTTTTAGTTTTTTGAGGAAACTCCATACTGTTCTCCACAGTGTCTGCATCAGTCTGCATTCCCACCAGCAGTGCACGAGGGTTCCCTTTTCTCCACATCATCGCCAGCACTTGTCATTTGTTGATTTGTTGATGAGAGCTATTCTGACAGGTGTGAGGTGGTACTTCATTGTTGTTTTGATTTGTATCTCTCAGGTAATTAGTGACTTTGAGCAAGTTTTCATATGTCTCTTGGCCTTCTGTATGTTCTCTTTCGAAAAGTATCTATTTAGGTTCATTGCCCATTCTTTGATTGGGTTGTTTATCTTCCTTTTGTTAAGTTGTATGAGTTCCCTGTAAATGTTGAAGATTAAACTCTTATTGGAGATCACATTGGCAAATATGTTCTCCCATGCAGTGGGCTTTCTTGTTGTTTGTTGATGGTTTCTTTTGCTATGCAGAAGCTTTTAATTTTGATGTAGTTCCATTTGTTTATTTTCTCTTTAGTTTCCATTGCCCTAGGACATTGGTCGGTAAACTGCAGCTAGCGAGCCACATGCGGCTCTTTAGCCCCTGGAGTGTGGCTCTTCCACAAAATACCACGTGCGGGTGTGCACATACAGTGCGATTAAAAACTTCGTGGCCCGTGCGCAGAAGTTGGTATTTTGTGGAAGAGCGACACTCAAGGGGCCAAAGAGCCGCATGTGGCTTGCGAGTCGCAGTTTGCCGACCACTGCCCTAGGAGCTGTATCAGTGAAGATATTACTTTGGCATATGTCTGATATTTTGCTCCCTATCGATTCCTCTAAGATTTTTATGGTTTCCCATCTTATGTTTGCACCCGCGTATGGTCCTTTATCCATTTGAGTTTATTTTTGTGTATGGTGTAAGTTGGTGGCCTAGATTAATTTTTTTGGATGTATTTGTCAAATTTTCCCAACACCATTTATTGAAGAGACTGTCTTGACTCCATTGTATGCTCTTGCCTTTTTTGTTTAGTATACGTGCTGCTGAAGCGAGCACACAGTTTTATTTCTTCCTTTCCTCTTTGGATGCCATTTATTTCTTCTTGTCTAATCACTATGGCTAGTTATTCCAGTACTATTTTGAATAAGAGTGGTGAAAGTGGGCATCCCTGTCTTTCTGTTCTTAAGGGAAACACTTTTAGTTTTCGCACACTGAATATGATATTGGCTGTAGGTTTGTCACAAATGGCCTTTAATTATGTTGAGGTATAATCCCTCTATTCCCACTTTGCTGAGAGTTTTTATCAATAACTGGTGCTGGATCTTGTCATGCTTTTTCTGTGTAGATAAGTATTATGATGGGATGTTTATATTTTAATTTGTTTTTGTAATATATCACATTCATTAACTTGTTAATATTGTACCAACTTTGCATCCCTAGAGTAAATGCCACTTAGTCATGTTTTAAGTTCTTTTTAATATATTGCTGGATGTGATTTTCTAATAATTGTTGATGATTATAGCATCTATGTTCATTAGGGATATTGTCCTGTAATTCTCTTTTTTTGTATTGTCTTTATAAGGGTTTGGAATTAAAATAATACTGGCCTTGTAATAAGGGCTTGAAGTCTTCTTTCCTCTTGAAATTTTGTAATAGTTTGAGGAGGATAGATATTAGGTATTCTTTGAATGTTTGGTAAAACTTCTCTGTGACCAGGACTAGGACTTTTGTTTGCTGGGAGTTTCTTGATTGCTGCTTCAATTTCATTAGTTGTTATTGGTCTATTCAGGTTGTTTGAATCTTTCAGGTTTTATTTTGAAAGATTTTATGTTTCTTTGAACTTATACATTTCACCTAGATTGTAAAATTTGTTGCATATATTTTTTCATAGTATTTTCTTACAATCCTTTGTGTTTCTGTGGAGTGAGTTGTTATTTCACCTCTTTCATTTCTGATTTTATTTATTTGGGTTCTCTCTCTCCCTCTCTCTCTCTTTCTTGAGTCTGGCTAAAGGTTCATCAATCTTGTTTATGTTTTCAAAGAACCAGTTCTTGGTTTCATTTATCTTTTGTATTGTTTTTATTGGTCACTATGTCATTTATTTTCACTCTGATCTTTATTATTTCCTCCCATCTACTTTCTCTGGCCTTCTTTTATTTTTCTATTTCTAGTTTGTTTAGTTGTATATTTAGATAGCTTATTAGATTTTTTTGTGTGTGTTTGTTGAGGCAGGCCTGTAGTGATATGAACTTTTCTTTCAGGTCTGCTTTCACTGTTTCCATAGATTTGAAGTTTTTGTGTGTTCATTTTCATTTATTTCCAGGAAGTTTTTTATTTATTCCTCGATTTCATTGGTAACCCGTTCATTCTTTAATAACATGTTGTTTAGCCTCAATGTGTTTGAATGTTTTTGAGATTTTTTAAAATTTTAGTTGATTTCTAGTTTCATGCTACCGAGATCCAAGAAGATGCTTGATATGATTTCAAACTTATTGAACTTGTAGAGACTTCTTTTGTCTTTCAACATGTGACCTATATTTGAGAATATCCTATGTGTACTTTAGAAGAATGTGTATTTTGAAACTTTTGGCTGAAATGTTTGGTAAATGTCAATTAAATCCATCTGATCTAGTGTGTTGTTTAAAGTCATTGTTTCCTTGTTGATTTTTTTTGTCTAGAAGATCTATCCATTTTGGCTACCTTTTCTTGCTTTTATCTATTTTACATGTTTTATGACTCCCAGTACTGGTGGATTGACTGTCCATGGTGTGTGTTTTGTGAGATGTGGTGGTGTAGTCTCCTTGACTTTCTGAGTTGGGTACTCTAGAAATATCCCTTGCATGGGTTATCCGGGCTCTCCAGTTGTAATTGATTCTTGGTTGCTGTAATCCTTTTCATCGGTGGGATCAGTCCTTGGGCTGGCTGACTATGAGGCTCAACCCCAATCATGTGATGGCAGCTATTATTACAAGTGCTAACAGAACAAGACAAGACCAGACAGGACCAAACTAAATCATACACACAAACACACACACTCACACACATAGGATAAAAACTAATAACAAGAGGAAACAAGATGACGGCAGAATAGGCGGATGCATCCCAAGGCTTGTCCCAGAGCAAATAGAATGAGCAGCTAAAACGAATAACATCCACCCCGAATTGGCGAAGGAGACTCAGCTGGTGAGACAGTTTGTAGCCGGGAAGGGCAGAGTTCCCCTGGAAAGGTAAAAACCAGGGATCTGGGAAGGAAAGTTTGCCAGATCTCTGAGCCCAGAGGGTCAGAGGGAAACCCCATGACACCCAGCCTCGTCCCTTGGGACAGGCACAGCCTCTGACTGGGGAAAGGACATCCACAGGACTGTTGGCACCAGGGGATTTGAGATCTGGGTTCCATAATTATGGAAGACTGAGCCCAGAGGGGGCAGCCTGAAGGGCTGACCAGACCACACAGTGCCGGTAAGAGAGGAGCTCACAGAGACTCAGTCTTTTCCATTTCTGTGGCTGGTTTTTTTGGTATTATTTTCACTGAACCCTGTTTATAGGACTTTTTGGATACAGACACTCACCTGTGCTGAGGAGTGGGAAAAGGTGCGGATGAGTGGAATCTGGGGAGAGGCTGGGGAGAGGAGGGACTCCAGGAGAGGTGGCAGCAAGTTGAGTGCTGAGTCATGCCTGAGACCAGGACTTGGGCAGCCATTTTTCCCTGAAAATAAAACCCCTCCCTCCAGTCTCCAGGCAAGGAATACAGCCACGCCCAGATTCCACCCTGAATGGTACGAAGGATTAAAATAATCTGATTAGTCCCTGGAAGTTAACAGGGTCTGGCCTATAGAGAGGCCTTCAGTCCCAGCAACAACAACAAAAAAAAATTGCAGACATTCCAGAAAACTGGGATCTTAAGCTAGCCAAAGGAACGACATTTCAATTTTTCATTTTTATTTTTATTTTTGTATTATTATTTTTTGAGCTCTTTTTTCTTTGTTTTCTTGTTTTTTCTTTGTTGTTTTATTTTCTATTTCTTTTCACATTACTGTTCCATCATTCAATTTTATTTTTACTTGCTATTTTCTATTTTTATACCATTTTTTAAATCAATTTTTTTGTAAATATATTTTTGGTTCACCTTTTTTCTCTTCTTATCCACTCATCCCTTTTCTACTTTCTCTATACTAAGTTGAGGTCCTCCCCATATTTATCCAATTCTTAATATTATTTTCTGAATATCAGCTCAGCCTCTACAGATCCTGCCCCCACCCTCTTTACTGGGTGTTTGGTGTTTGTATTTGTTTGGTTTATCTATTGGTTCTGTGGTGTTTTCTCCCTATATATATATATTCTACTTTTTTTTTTCTCTCTTATCTTTTTTTTCTCTCTTAGATTTCATTTGTGCTCTCTTTTCCCTCCCCTAATTCTTTTTTCTCAAGTGGTCACTTATATTGGGGTTATAGGTGTCATGAGTACATTCATGCTTTGTTCCCTTTGGGTCATGTCTTGTCCAGGTGAACTTTATCCTGTCTGGCTAAAGTGCTAGAGAGCAAGCCACATAACCAGACACCTGGAGAGGAAACTTCATCCATGAACAGGTCAATTACACCCTAGACACAGCTATAGAGGCAGAAAGAAGGTGGCAGTGAGGGAGCAAAAGAGGAGTATGTGGTTGTCTTTGGTGTGTGTGTGTGGGGGGGGCACAGTTAGACCCAGCAGGACCTTCGGGGGTAGGCTAACTGGGCTAGCCTAACTAGGAAGCCTCTGCTACCATTGCAAACAGCACCAGGAGGCCAGCTCTTCTTCAGAGGCCTCGTCTTTTTGAAGGGGAGAGATGATGTAACTGAGACCCCAGCCTCACCTCCACCCAGGGTTCCCTCAGGTAACACCTGGGACTCTACAGCCACCCCTACCAGTGACCTGCTACCTTGGCTGTGGTCCCATGGTCACCGAGTCTCCAATCACCCCGGGTGCAGACTCCTGTGAGTTCTGAAGCATGCTCCCCTCTGACTGGCCCAACGCCTTAGTCCAAGTCACTGAAACCTCATGAGCAGCAGACATGTGAGCAGCCCACACCTGTCCAAAGAGCATCAGCCATGCGGACAGCCTCCCCCAAGTCTAACAGCAGCAGCCTCATGTGGCCTGCCTCTGTCCGAGAAGCACCAACCTTGCGAGCAGCCCGATCCATCCGAGGAGCAGTAGCTGCATGAGCAGTCTGCCCACGTCTGAGGAGAGGCAGCCCACCCCCATCCGAGGAGCAGCAGCTGTGCACAGCCTGCACCCTGTACCAGTCTGAGGAGCAGAAGCTGCACAAGCAACCTGCAATTGTCCAAGCAGCACCAGCTGCAAGAGCAGTCTGCCACAATCTGAAGAGCAGCAGCTGTGTGAGCAGCCCACAACCATCCGAGGAGCAGAAGTTCTGTGAGCAGCCCATCCCCATTCAAGGAGCAGCAGCAGCCAACCCGAGTTCAAAGAGCAGTAGCCACATGAGCAGACCACCCACATCTAGTGGCCCAGTCCCGTCTGAGGAGGAACAGCCACATGTGCAGCTCACTCTCATCTGAGGAGCAGCAGCTGCACAAGCAGCCCATATCCCATCCGAAGAGCAGAAACCACACAACCAGCCCATCCCCATCCGGGGAACAGCAGCCTTGCAATCAACATGCTCCTGTCCAAGGAGCAGTAGCCACATAAGCAGCCCACCAGATCAGAGGAACAATAGCAGTGTGCAGCCAGCCCCCATCCAAGAAAGAGCAGCCACTTGAACAGTCCACCCCAGTCCAAGGAGTAGCAGATGCATGCAGCCTGCCCCCATCCAAGGAATAGCAGCCTCATGATCAGCACACCCTTTGTCTGAGGAACAGCAGCTGTGCGAGAAGCCTTCACCCACCCGCCAGAGCCACCATGGCTGCGAACAGGACCCACCAGAGGAGCTGCTGCCAACTGAGGAGCAGCTGCTACAGCAACAACCCGAGGAGCAACCGCAACCCGAGGAGCCACTGCCTCCCAAGGAGCAGCCCCTGAATGACTCAACATCTAGATCTGTCAGTGAGATCAAACATGGGAAGACAAAGAAAGCCCCAAAGGAAAGAAAAGGCGGACTTGACAGAAAAGCAGCTAAGTGAAACAGAGGCATGCAACTGTCAGAAAAAGAATTCAGAATAAGGATCCTAGAGTGCATAAACCGGATGAAGGAAAAAATCAACAACTTATGCAAGAATCAAGAAGAAATGGATGAAAAAAATCAACAACTTATGTAAGAACCAAGAAGAAATGAAGAGTGATATAGCTGCAATAAAAAACACCATGGAAAGTTACAACAGTAGACTAGGAGAAGCAGAGGACCAAACTAGTGAATTAGAAGACAGGGAAGCAAAACACACACACACTGAACTGCAATTGGAGAAAAAAATTAAAAGACAGGAGGAGAGCCTAAGGGACTATGGGATAGCATGAAACAAAGCAACATATGAAAATAGGGGTCCCAGAACAACAGGAAGAGGAACAAGGCTTAGAAAACCTATTTGAAGAAATATTGTCCAAAAACTTCCCTGATGTGGAGAATAAAAAAGTACCACAAGCACAGAGAGTACCAAACAAGATGAACCCAAAAAGACCCACACCAAGACACATCATAATTACCATGGCAAATGTTCAGGACAAACAGAGAATCTTAAAGGATGCAAGAGAGAGACAGAAAGTTACATACAAGGGATCTCCCATTATATTATCAAATGATTTCTCAACAGAAACACATCAGGCCAGAAAAGAATGGAAGGAAATTTACAAAGTGATGCAAAGCAAGGGACTGAATCCCAGAATACTCTATCCAGCAAGGCTAATTTAAAACTTGAAGGGGAAATAAAGAGCTTCACAGTCCAAAAAAAAAAAGGCTAAGGGAGTTTATCACTACAAAACCAGCAATGAAAGAAATGCTAAAGAGACTGGTGTAAAAAAAAGAAATAAAAAGGTAAGAAAGAACACAGGCACAAAAAAATGGCTACAAACAAGTATGTTTCAATAATAACTTTAAAAGTAAATGGACTAAATGCTCCAATCAAAAGACATCAAGTGGCTGAATAGATTAAAAAAAAAAATGACCCATATATATGCTGTCTACAAGAAACCCACCTCAGAACAAGAGACTCACACAGACTGAAAGTGAAGGGATGAAAAAATATCTTTCAGGCAAATGGAAATGAAGAAAAGCTAGGGTAGCAATACTTATATCTGACAAAATAGACCTCAAAGTGTAGGCCATATCAAGACATAAGGAAGTCCACTTCATAATACTAAAGGGATCGATACAATAATAGGATATAAGTCTGGTAAACATATATTCACCCAATGCAGGAACACCCAAATACATAAATAAACACCTGGATGATATCAAGGGAGAGATCAACAACAATACAATGATAGTAGGGGACTTTAATACACCACTGACATCACTGTATAAATCCTCTAGACAAAAACTCAGCAAAGAAAAAGCAATCCTATATGACTCACTAGATTAGATGGACTTAATTGACATCTTCAGAGCATTTCACCCCAAAGCCGCGGAATATACATTCTTCTCAAGTGCACATGGGACATTTTAAAAAATAGACCACATATTAGGTCACAAGCAAAGTCTCCCCAAATTCAAGAAGATTGAAATCATACCAATCATCTTCTCAGACCACAATAGCATAATATTAGAAATAAACTACAATAAAAACAATCCAAAACACTCAGACACTTAGAAACTGAATAGCATGTTATTAAATATTGATTGGGTTACCAATGATATCAAAGCAGAAAGTAAAAACATCCTGGAAGCTAATGACAATGAAAATACAACAATACAAAATCTATGGGACACAATGAAAGCAGTCCTGAGAGGGAAGTTTATAGCTCTACAGGCGTACCTCGAAAAACAAGAAAAAATGATAGTAAATCATCTAACTCTACAACTCAAAAATTAGAAAGAGAACAACAAGAAAAGCTCAGAGTGAGCAGAAGGGAGGAGATAATAAAGATCAGAGCAGAATTAAATGACATAGAGTCCAAAAAACAAAAATACAAAAGATCAATGAAACCAAGAGCTCGTTCTTTGAAAGGATAAAGATGTTTGATGTACCTCTAGCCAGGATCACCCAGAAGCAAAGAGAGAGGACTCAAATAAACAAAATCAGAAATGAAAGAGGTGAAATAATAAAAGACCCCACAGCAATTCAAATGATTGTTAAAAATACTATGAACAACACTACTCCAACAAACTAGACAACCTGAAGGAAATAGACATATTCCTAGAAAAATACAACCTTCCAAAACTCAATCAGAAAATTTCTAAAAATCTAAATAGGCCAATAACTATGGAAGAAATTGAAGCAGTAATTAAAAAGCTTCCAGCAAACAAAAGTCTGGGGCCAGATGGATTCACAGGGGTGTTTTACCAAAATTCAAGGAAGAACCAAAACCTATCCTCCTCAGACTATTCCAAAAAATTCAAGAGGAAGGAACACTTCTCAGCTCATTCTATGAAGCTATCATCACCCTAATACAAAACCAGATAAAGACAACACAATGAAAGAGAATTACAGGCCAATATCCCTCATGAACATAGATGCCAAAAACCTCAATAAAATCCTAGCAAATCAGATCCAGCAGTACATCAGAAAGATAGTACACCATGACCAAGTAGGATTCATCCCAGGGATGCAAGGATGGTACAATATCCTCAAATCAATAACTGTGATACATCACATAAACAAATTGAGAGAAAAAAACTTCATAGTCATATCATTTGATGCAGAAAAAACATTTGACAAAATTCAACACCCATTTTTGATAAAAAGTCTCAGCAAGGAGGGAATAGAAGGATCATACCTCAACATAATAAAAGCCATATATGAAAAACCCACAGCCAACATCATACTCAATGGACCAAAACTAAAATCATTTCCTCTAAGAACTGGAACAAGACAGGGATGCCCACTCTCACCACTCCTGTTCAACATAGTACTGAAAGTATTAGCCATTGTGATTAGACAAGAAGAAGAAATAAAGTCATCCAAATTGGAAAAGAAGAAGTAAAACTGTCATTCGGAGATGACATGATACTGTACATAAAGCACCCTAAAGACTCCATCAAAAAACTATTAGACTTAATAAAGGAATTTGGCAATGTAGCAGGATACAAAATTAATGCCAAGAAATCTGAGGCATTTCTATACACCAATAGTGAACTTACAGAAAGAGAGACTGAAAAAGCAATCCCATTTACCATCACATCAAAAAAATTAAGATACCTAGGAATAAACTTAACTAAAGAGGTAAAGGACCTCTACTCATCAAACTACAGGACATTGAAAAAAGAGACAGAGGAAGACATAAACAGATGGAAGAACATACCATGTTATAGATTAGTAGACTCAACATCATTAAAATGTCCATACTACCCAAAGCAATCTATAAATTCAATACGCTCCCCATTAAAATACCAAGGGCATATTTCACAAACCTAGAACAAACTGTCCAAAAATTCATATGGAAGTAAAAAAGACCCTAAGTAGCTGCAGCTATTTTGAGAAAGAAGAACAAAGTAGGTGGGATCTCAATACCAGATATCAAGATGTATTACAAAGCCACTGTTCTCAGAACTGCCTGGTACTGGCACAAGAATAGGCATATAGATCAATGGAATAGAATAGAGAGCCCAGAAATCGGCCCGAACCAATATGCTCAATTAATATTTGACAAAGGAGGCAAGAACATACAATGGAGCCAAGATAGTCTCTTCAATAAATGGTGTTGGGAAAATTGGACAGATATATGCAAGAAAATGAAACTAGACCACCAACTTACACCATACACAAAAATAAACTCAAAATGGATAAAGGACTTAAATGTACGACAGGAAACCATAAAAATTCTAGAAGAATCCAAAGGCAACAAAATCTCAGACATATGCCGAAGCAATTTCTTCACTGATACAGCTCCTAGGGCAGTGGTCATCAAACTGCGACTCGTGAGCCACATGCAGCTCTTTGGCCCCTTGAGTGTGGCTTTTCCACAAAATATCATCTGTGGGTGCTCACGTACAGTGTGATTGAAACTTCGCGGCCCCTGTGCAGAAGTCGGTGTTTTGTGGAAGAGCCACACTCCAGGGGCCAAAGAGCCACATGTGCCTCATAAGCTGCAGTTTGCCGACCACTGCCCTAGGGCATTGGAAACAAAAGAGAAAATTAACAAATGGGACTACATCAAAATAAAATGCTTCCGCACAGCAAAAGAAACCATGAACAAAACAACAAGAAAGCTCACTGCATGGGAGAACATATTTGCCAATGTTATCACCAATAAGGGTTTAATCTCCAACGTTTATAGCAGGGGTGGGCAAACTTTTTGACTCGAGGGCCACCATGGGTTCTTAAACTGGACCGGAGGGCCGGAACAAAAGCATGGATGGAGTGTTTGTGTGAATTAATACATGTTAACACTGCTGCTGGTGAAGGAGCGGAGGGGAGAGCAAGAGAACCCTCCGCTCTTTCGGCTCCGCGGGCCGGCTAGAACAGCCGAATGGGCCGGATCCGGCCTGGGGCTGTAGTTTGCCCATGGCTGGTTTATAGGGAACTCATACAACTTAACAAAAGGAAGATAAACAATCCAATCAAAAAATGGATTGTTTATTTTCAAAAGAGGACTTTTCAAAAGAGGATATTCAGAAACCAAGAGACATATGAAAACATGCTCAAAGTCACTAATCATCCTAGAAATGCAAATCAAAACAACAATGAGGTACCATCTCACAACTGTCAGAATGGCTATCATCAACAAATCAACAAATGACAAGTGCTGCAGAGGATGCGGAGAAAAGGTAACACTCTTGCACTGCTGGTGGGAATGCAGACTGGTGCAGCCACTATGGAAAACAGTATGGAGTTTCCTCAAAAACTTAAAAATGGAACCCCCAATTGACCCAGTGATCCCACTTTTAGGAATATATCCCAAGAAACAGAAACACCAATCAGAAAGGATACATGAACTCCTATGTTCATAGCTGCACAATTTACCATAGCTAAGATCTGGAAACAGCCTAAGTGCCCATCAGCAGATGAATGGATTAGAAAACTGTGGTACATCTACACAATGGAATACTATGCTGCTGTAAAAAAGAAGGAACTCTTACCATTTGCAACAGCATGGATGGAACTGGAGAGCATTATGCTAAGTGAAATAAGCCAGTCAATGAAAGAAAAATACCACATGATCTCACTCATTTATGGATAATTAAGACCATTATTAACTGATGAACAAAAATAGGTATAGAGGCAGAGCAACATCGAACAGACTGTCAAACTACAGCAGGACGGCTGGGGAAGGTTGGTGGGGTGGTAAGAAATCAACCGAAGTACTTGAAAACGCGCATATAAGCATAACCAATGGATACAAGACACTGTGGGGTAGGGGAGGCCAGGGGAAGGTCAAGGGGAGAACAAAAAAAGGACACATATGTCATACTCTTTGTAATACTTTAAGCAATAAAACAAAATTAAAGAATAAAATAAAATAAATATTTGTACCTTAAAAAAACACTAATAACAAGAACCAAAACAGCCCCACCACCAACAAAAATGAGTAAGAAAAGAGAAGAGGAAGAAAGGAAGATAAAAAGGAATACTATAATACAAGAAATCCAAAGAATTAAAGCAGAAAGAAGGAAATGAAGGGAGAGAATATGAAGGAAAGAAGGTGGAGTGAATAAAGAAAAAATAAGAATAAAAGAGAATAATATAAATAAATCAATATATACTTAAAATGGTTATAATAATGAATAAAATAAATGTGGAATATGAAGGGAAAATAGAAAGAAAATTAAAAATTTTTTTAGAAAAGCAAAGAGAAATTAAAAATAGATGGAGGGGAGGCCAGGGGATTGTCAAGGGCGGGAAAAAAAGGAGACATGTAATACTCTTTGTAATACTTTAAGCAATAAAACAATTGAAAAAAAAATAGATGGAGAAAAGGGAAGTGAGAAATGTGGGGTATGAGAGGAAAAAAAGAGATGTAGAAACGATAAACAAAAACATATCCAGAGACAGAGAAGCAATGATCAGACCATCAAACATCGGCAGGAAGGGAGAGGAGGGGAGGGTAAGGGGGAGAGATCAACCAAAGGACTTTTATGCATGCATATAGGCCTAACCAATGGACACAGACAACGGGGGGGGGGTGAGGTCATGAGTGGGGGGTATGGAGGTTATTGTGGGGATAAGGACACATATGTAATAACTTAATCAATAAAGAAATAAAAAAATAAAAAAGAGAAGGTAATATACAAAATAATATTAAAGAAATAAAATGATAAAGAAATAGAAAAAAGTGGAAACTAGAACTGCGGATTTTGTTGCCTACTGTGTTGAACCTTTGGAACTACTATTTGTGGCTCTCACTGGATTTTGCTTAGATGTTGTCCAAGACTGGCCCCTTGGTGTGGCAGTCATGGGCCTCCCACTAGGTTCTCTGGTGCAAACCCTTCCTGGTTTTTGGCCACTAGTCTGACATGTGGCAGGGCAGAGTTCCAAACAGTCTGGTGGACTGTTCCAAACAGTCTAAAGCCCAGAGGCTGGATCTGCCTTGCTCCTGCCCCTTGAATGTCCTTTCTCTGTATTGTTCTCCCTTCCTCCTCAGATCTTCACTCTGCGGGGGTATCTGATACCTGGCCAATATGGTTTAAGCAGATTCGTGTTGGGGGTTGTGCTTGTAATCTGAAGGAGAGGGGGTGGGCAATTCTTTTTCCCAGGCTACATTGGCTGTACTCACTAGGAACTTTCTATCTGCTTCCATGTCATGCTGCTGAAGGGCCCAGTACACACCCCTCTGTCTCCCAGACAGAGATTCACTTGAACAGAAACCCACCTGGGAGACATTGCTGCTTAGCTCCTCTTGGCTTCCTGGCACTCCCTTTTTGACACTCAAAGTAGGAGGACATAAAAGAACAAAACAAACAAATCAATATTAAACAAACAAACAAGACAACAAATTTAAAATATCAGCCTCTCTTGGCCCTTCCTGCTCAGCCAGCAACCCTAGGGCAGGGCTTCTGCCCAGGCTCCAACTGGCTAAATATCTATGACCATTGTGCCATTAGCCCGAGTAGTAGGGTTATACATTTCTAGCCCCACACCTTTTTCCTTAGGCTCAAACCACAACAGATTGGAGCAGATATAGCAGATTAAAAGATTGGAGGCAGGGTGCCATAAGTATGCTTAAAGTGGATGTGAAGTAGAGAAACCCAATCTCTTTTTTTCTCCCGCTAGGCACACAGACCAACCCCTGTACAGCTCTCTGCCCAGTGTTCTATTCAGGGCTAGAGTTCCAGTCAGAGACTGCTGGGGTATTGCTCAGCTCACTATACACCTGAGTTCTACTGAGATGTCTTTCTGCAGGAACAGTTCAGCAGCCCTGGGCTCAGTGGGATTGATCAAAATGAAACAGAAATTTTTAGGGTTGAAAAAGACAGGTTTTAGGAAATTTTAGAAATCAAGGGGACCACGGAAGAAGCACAGGGCTTTAGAACTGCAACAGGTACATTTCCATAGAATGAAGGAGCTGGGAACAGCAAAAGGTCTATGTTTACAACATAAAGGGAAGGAAGCTCTTCATCCAGAAGAAGAAGAAGAAAGCCCAAAGGCAATCCTATCTAATAAAAGAGAAACATGGTAATTAGCGTACAATTGCTACCCTTCCCATTGGCTAATCACGGCGATATGCAAATTAACTGCCAGCCAAGATGGCATCCGGCAGCCAGGCAGCTGACGTGAACAGGGAGGCTTGCTTGCTTCGGTGACGGAGGAAGCCAAGCTTCCCCGCCTGCCTCTCAGCTGCACTCTAAGCAACATTGTAACAAATATAGAAGCTAAACAAAACCCCGGGCTTCAGCCAGCAGGACCACAACATTGTTTCAAATACAGAAGGTAAACAAACGCCAGAAACCTGCTTTCAGCAGCAGAGGTCTAATAGCTGGAGCCGAGTCTCAGAGCTAAAGCTGGCCCAGAAAAAAAAAAAAGGAAAAGAGGACAGGTTGGGAGCTTCAGTCACCCGCCAGCTTGAAAACGGCCCTCAGCCCCTCACCCAGGCTGGCCAGGGACCCCAGTGGGGACCCCCACCCTAAAGGGGGTGTGACCAGATGCAAACAGCCATCATCCCCTCACCCAGGCTGGCCAGACACCCAAGCGGGACCCCACCCTGATCCAGGACACCCTTCAGGGAAAACCAGCTGGCCCCCACCCATGCACCAGGCTTCTATCCTATATAGTAAAAGGGTAATATGCCTCCCAGCACCGGAATCAGCGGAGCCGCGAGGCCTCCCGGCACCGGGATCAGCGTGACAAGGGGCAGCGCCCAAACCCACTGATCGCCCTGCGGCTCTGTGTGTGACAGGGGCCAGGGCCACAACCTCCCTATCCACCCTGCTCTGTTCGTGACAGGGGGGAGCTCCTCAACCCCCTGATCAGCCCTGCTCTGTGCATGACAGGGGGGAGCTCCCCAACCCCCTGATCGCCCTGCGGCTCTGTGTGTGACAGGGTGCGGCGCCCCAACCCCCTGATCTGCCCTGCTCTGTGTGTCACATGGGGTGGTGCCCCAACTCCCCTATCGGCCCTGCTCTGTGAGTGACAGGGGGGAGCTCCTCAACCCCCTGATCAGCCCTGCTCTGTGCATGACAGGGGGGAGCTCCCCAACCCTCTGATGGGCCCTGCTCTGTGCGTGATAGGGGGTGGCGCTGCAACCTCCCTATCGACCCTGCCTTGAGTGTGACAGGGGGCGGTGCCCCAACCCCCCAATTGGCCCTACCCTGAGCATGACTAGGGGTGGCATCGCAACCTCCTGATCCACCCTGCTCTGTGCATGACAGGGCGCGGTGCCCCAACTCCCTAATTGGCCCTGCTCTGAGCCTGACCAGGGGCTGCACCTAGGGATTGGGCCTGCCCTCTGCCACCTGGGAGCAGGCCTAAGCCAGCAGGTCGTTATCTCCCAAGGGGTCCCAGACTGCGAGAGGGCACAGGCTGGGCTGAGAGACCCCCTCTTCCCCCAGAGTGCACAAATTTTTGTGCACCGGGCCTCTAGTCCTATATAATAAAGAGGTAATATGCAAATTAACCCTCACTATATAACGCCGTCACAAGATAGTGGTGTGCACAGCGGGGGCGGGGCAGTGGAGTGGGGCCGACGGCCACTGATTTTTTGTATAGAGGATTTATCCAGTGATGGCAGTGGGGTATTAAAGTCCCCTACTATGATTGTATTGTTGTTGATTTCTCCCTTGATATCTTCCAGGTGTTTTTTATGTATCTGGGTGCTCCTGCATTGGGTGTATATATGTTTATCAACGTTATATCTTCTTATTGTATATGAAGTGGCCTTCCTTATTTATTGTTATGGCCTTCACTTTGAGGTCTATTTTGTCAGATATAAGTATTGCTACCCCAGCTTTTTTCTCATTTCCATTTTCCTGAAAATTATTTTTCTATCCCTTCACTATCAATCTGTGTGAATCCTTTGTTCTAAGGTGGGTTTCTTGCAGACAGCAAATATATGGGTAATGTTTTCTTATCCATTCAGCTACCCTATGTCTTTTGATTGCAGCATTTAATACAGGGGTCCTCAAACTTTTTAAACAGGGGCCAGTTCACTGTCCCTCAGACCATTGGAGAGCCAGGCTATAGTTTAAAAAAACCTATGAACAAATTCCTATGCACACTTAACATATCTTATTTTGAAGTAAAAAAACAAAACGGGAACAAATACAATATTTGTATTTGCATGTGGCCTGCGGGCCATAGTTTGAGGACCCCTGATTTGATACATTTACATTTAATGTTATTATTGATAAGTACTTCTTTGTCATCATTTTTATTTTTAATGTTTGTATTACTTCTTGCCTTTCTGTTTCTACTTTTTATAGCAGTCCCTTTAGCATTTCTTGCATTGCTGGCTTGGTGGTAATAAACTCTCTTAGCCCTTTTTTGTCTGTGAAGTTCCTGATTCCACCTTCAATTTTGAATGATAACCTTGCTGGGTATAGTATTCTTGGATTCAGTCCCTTGCTTTGCATCACTTTGTATATTTCATTCCATTCCCTTCTGGCCTGGTGTGTTTCTGTTGAGAAATCAGTTGATATTCTAATAGGAGATCCCTTGTAGGTAACTTTCTGTCTCTCTCTGGAAGTCTTTTTTTTTATTATTATTTATTGCTTAAAGTATTACAAAGGGTATTACATATGTGTCCATTTTATCCCCCTGCTCTAGACAGTCTCTGGAAGTCTTTAAGATTCTTATTTTCTCATTGATGTTTGCCAATTTAATTATGATGTGTCTTGGTATTGGTCTTTTTGGGTTCATCTTGTTTGGGAGTCTAACTGCTTCTTGGACTTATATGGTTTATTTCTTGCCAATATCAGGGATGTTTTCTGTCATTTCTTCAAACAGGTTTTCTATTCCTTGTTTAGTTTCCTCTCCTTCTGGTACCCCTATTATGCAGATGTTGTTTCATTTTGTGTTGTCCCAAAGCTCCCTTAGGCTCTCCTCTTGCTTTTTAAATCTTCTTTCCAGTGTTGCTGTGTTTGTGTGTTTTTTCCTACCTTGTCTTCTATTTTGCTGATTTGGTCCTCAGCCTCTTTGCTGTTTAAACCTTCCATTGTGTTCTTTATTGCAGCTCTGTCATTCTTCATTACTTCTTGGTTCCTTTTCATATTGGTAACATTCTCATTCAGCTCCTTATAATTCTTATTGAGTTGTGTTTATTTGTCATCTAGCCATTTGAGCATCCTTATAACCATTACTCTGAATTCTTTCTCTGACATGTTGCTTGCCTCCATTTCATTTAATGCCCTTGCTGGTAATTCCTTTTTTTCTTTTTTTGGGGGATCGTTTTTTTGTCACCTCATTTTTTGCTATAACATTTTAATTGTTTCTGTTTCTTAGATCCAACTGCTTTGCTACCCAAGTTCTTTTGGGGGTGCTGCTAGAGGTGAGGTCTCTCAGGTCTCCTGGGCTTGGAGATCTAGTGGAGCTCCCTACTTGAGTTATTTGGGTTCTCTTGAAGTAGTTGGATATTGAATGTTAGTTTCTTATTCATGGATCAATTCTTGTCTCGGGTTGGCAATGTGACTTACCCCCAGCTTCACTGTGCAAACTGCTTTGGATGTGATTGTGGTTCCAGCTCTTGTGGAAAAGGTTGTCAAGGATGGGGGAAGGGGGGGCGGGAAGGACACATATGTAATACCCTTTGTAATACTTTAAGCAAAAAAAAGAAAAGAAAAGAAAAGAAAAGGTTGTCTGAGATCTCACTGGTATGTGCTCACTGTGGGTTCCCAGAGTCCATGGCCTGGGAGGAAGGAGTCTCAGGACCTTCCAGTGTTGTGTGACTATTGCTGGATTAGTGTCATTCTGCAACTCACTATGAAGGTCCAGGAGCCTGTGAAAGTGGTGGGATGGTGTCTTCTAGTCTGTGGTTGAGGCAGTGGGACTCTGGCCAAAGTGATTTCCCTCTCTGAATCACGAAGGGGTTCAGGATCCAGCAGCTCGGGATGTGGGAATCTCGGGGTCTGTGGCTGAAACAATGTGATCTTGTCCAGGGAAGCAAGTCCTCAGTAATTCACTAAGCTGTCCAGAGGTAGGTAGCTGGGAGAGGGATGTCGTGGATCCTACTGAGGGAGCTGTGTGTCCTTGGTTGGAGAGGCACATGCCCAGTGGCAGCACACAGAGGGCCCCAGGAGCTGTCTTCAAGGGATGTGTGCTTGTGGGGCCCACACTCTGGATCAGAGTGATTGTTGTGTGCCACTGGCCCTGTGGAGGGACAAGCCCCAGTTTCTGCTTCGGGGGATGCACACTCTTGGTTGGATACACATGCCCAATGGCTGCTTACAGAGGTGTTCTGAAGCCATCTGCTGGGGCAGTGGGCTTAGAGGCCCTGGGCCGGGGTGGCACTACCATGGGGACTGGATTCCAGAGGCCGAGGTTGTGCCTTGTGACAGTTCATAGAAGCACCCAGGGGCTGCCTGCCGGGGCAGTGGGCTCAGGGGGTTTGCGCACTGGATCGGTGTGACTGCAGTGACCGGAGGTCAGCAGTCCGAGTTGCTGCTGTGGGGCCTTGAGCCCTTGGTTGGATGCAAGTGTGCCTTGTGGCAGCTCATACAGGCACCCAGGAGTTGCTTTCTGGTGCGGTGGCCTCAGGGGGCCTGGGTGCTGAAACCACATGACCTCAGTGTCTGTGGGTAGGCAACTGGTAAGGCAGAAATCCAAATTTCTACTGCTGGGGCCGTGCGCCCTTGTTTGGATATGAGCACGCCAAGCTGGGGCTCAAGGAGGCACCCAGGAGCCACCTATAGGGGCAGTGGGCTCGGTAGACCTGTGTGTTGGAAAGGCACAACTGCGGTGTCCAGAGGTCACCAGCCAGGAAGGGGAATGTCCCAATTTTTGCTGCCTTGCACCATTGGTTGAAATCTCGAGTGCTCAGGAAGGGCTCAGAGAGGCACCCAGGAGCCATCTGTCGGGGTGGTGGGGCTCAGGAGGCCTGCGCTCTGGAAAAGCATGACTACGGTGTCAGGAGGTTGGCAGCTGTGGAGTGGGAAGACTCAGTTTTTGCTCGAGGCCTTACAACCTTGTTTGAATTGGCGACACACTCAGCGTGACCCTTGTGTTGAAGCCGCGAGACCAAGGTGTCTGTGGCAGGCAGCCAAAAGGGGGGGAAGTCCGAATTTATATTGCAAGGGCTGTGCATCCTTGCTTGGATATGAGTTTGCCCAGCAAGGTCTCACAAGGCACCCAAGAGCCGCCTTTGGGGTGGTGGGCTCAGGAGGCCTGCACCCTGGAAAAGCATGACTGTGATGTCCTGAGGTTGACAGCTGTGAACTGAGAAGACTCAGTTTTTGCTGCTGCATCCTTGGTTGAATTCGCATGCACCCAATGGTGGCTCACAGAGGTACCCTGGGGCCATTTGTCAGGCAGTGCACTCAGAGAGGCCCTTGTGCTGAAGCTGTGTGATTGAGGTGTCTGTGGGCAGGCAGCCAGGGTTGGGGGAAGACAGAATTTCTACTACCGGGGACCTTGTGCCCTTGGTTGGGTTTGTGCATGCCCAGTGGTGGCTCACAGCGGTACATGGGGTCTGTTTGCCAGGGCGGCGGACTCACACACTCAGAGAGGCCCTAGCTCTGAAGCCTCATGACCAAGGTGTCTGTGGGCAGGTATCTGGAAAGGGGAATTCAGAATTTCTATTGCTGGGCAGTGTGTCCTTGTTTGGATAAGAGCATGCCCAGCGGGGGTTCACAAGGCACCCAAGAGCCGCCTTTGTGGCTTTGGGCTCAGGAGGCCTGCATGCTGGAAAAGCGCGACTGTGGTGTCCAGAGGTCGGTAGCTGTGAAGTGGGAAAACTCAGTTTTTGCTGCTGAACCCTTGGTTGAATTCATGTACGCCTAGTAGTGGCTGACAGAGGTACCCTGGGGCCGACTGCCAGGGCAGTGCACTCAGATAGGCCCTTGCGCTGAAGCTACATGACTGAGGTGTCTGTGAGCAGGCAGCCAGGAGTGGGGGAAATCCAAATTTCTACTTCCAGGGGCCTTGTGCCCTTGGTTGGCTTTGTGTGTGCCCACTAGTGGCATGCTCACACACTCAGAGGGGCCCTGTCACTGAAGCTGCCTAACCCAGGTGTCTATGGGCAGGTATACAGGAAGGAGGAATTCAGAATTTCTACTGCAGGGGTAGTGAGCTCATGTTTGGATAGGAGCGTGCCCAGCGGAGACACCCAAAAGCAGCCTGTGGGGTGGTGGGCTCAGGAGGCCTGCATGCTTGAAAAGCACGACTGTGGTGGCTGGAGGTTGGCCACTGGGGAGGGGGGCAGTCGCACTTACTGCTGCGGGAGTGTGCATCTTTGGAGGTGGTGGTCCTAGGGCAGTGATGGCGAACCTATGACACGCGTGTCAGAGGTGACACGCGAACTCATTTTTTTGGTTGATTTTTCTTTGTTAAATGGCATTTAAATATATAAAATAAATATCAAAAATATAAGTCTTTGTTTTACTATGGTTGCAAATATCAAAAAATTTCTATATGTGACACGGCACTAGAGTTAAGTTAGGGTTTTTCAAAATGCTGACATGCCGAACTCAAAAGGTTCGCCATCACTGTTCTAGGGTCTGCAGGTCTGTGGGTGGGGCAGCAGGATTTTGGCTGGAGTGGCTGCAGGGTCACAGGCAGTGTCCAAGGTCTGTCTGGCTGGTGGTGTTGATGAGTTCCTAGAAGAGGCTGCTCTCCTCTTCCTCCCCTTCAAGATGGTGTGGGCTCTGTGCCTGAGCCCTGCAGCCCAAGGAGTGCCCGCAGTGGTGGTACGTGCTCCCTGTCCAGGACAGCCTGGTCTGCCAGCCTCTGCTACTCCTGCCAGATTTAACTGTCCCTCACTCATTCACACACACACCACACACGTCCACACACTCTCCTCTCACCCCCTCACTCATTCACACCCTCTCCCTCATCTCCATCCTGCCCGCCGTCATCTTCTGCAATCCCCTTTTCTGTCTCTCATATGATTTTGGAGGCTGACCGCCACCCTCCAGTCACTTAAACTTGGCTGCCATCTAAAAAGCGGGCATCTCTCTCTCTCTCTCTTCTTTCACTGCTCCTTTCTGGATGTATTCTCCAGGGCCAAAACCAAATGGGGCATGGGTCAGTCAAGTATAGGTCACTAGGGCAACTGCTGCTACAAAAAAAGTCTCCCATGGAAGGATAAACTGGTGCCGGGTCGGGTTAGAGCATTAGGCTTCTGCCAGCCACAAGTCAAAGCCTGGCCATTGACTAAATGAGTGCTTGGGTCCCTGCCTCTCTCCGAGAAGATTAAAGAGGCAATTCCCCCCTCCATCCTCCACACCCCCCTCCCTGCCCCATCTGGGACTCTCCGATGTTCTTATGTCCACAGTAGGGGTGCTGAGGGAGACTCTCCATAGCATGAAGACCACCTCATAGGGTTTTAACAACACATGTAATTAAATTATGACCCATCCAGGGGATGCATACAAGGGTTGGTCACCCAGCATTCCAGGTCCTCATGGCAGTCTTAGACAGCTGGGAGAGAAACTGAGACATGGTTCAAAAAAACACACACACAAAACAAACAGCACATTTCTGACCCACTACATATGTCCACTCCCCTAGCCCAAATCCCAAACAAGTTTTAGGATGAATCATCTGCCTTTTTCTTCTGCTCTCTCTCTCAGTCAGGTCAAATAGTAGCCAGTGAGATCGCTGCCTCCATGGTCCAGGTCCCACTAAGCTTAAAATCCTCAGTCTCCATTTGTGCAGGCCTTTATAGTAGGAGTCCTGGGGGAAAACTTCTAGGCAAGAGTTAAGAAAGGGTGAGCCAACTAACTGTTTTCCACTCCTGACATATGAGCATGGCCCTAGATCTTCTCACCAGGCATAACAAGAGTTAATCACAGCCCTTAGCCGCTTCTTCCATCAACCCTGTAGAAGTCTTAGCCTTTCAGAAAATTCAGCATTACAGCCAGACACAGCTGTTAAGTTAGCCCATTAATTACTAGGTAACTCGCCTCTCACCTTTATTGTGATTCTGTAAAATGGTCGCACACCACTCTCGTGAGTGTTCTTATAAGTCTCATTTTTGCAATGTTTTTATTTCCGAGTCCCTCATTTGAAATTTGGATAGATGAGCCATTTCTCACAAATTAGGGATGCTTCTGGGACTTTCTGTACCCATGTAGAGGGAAAGGCTAGTTCAAGGGGAGGTGCCCCACCTGATTTTGGGTGGCCTCTTGGCTTGAGTCCCATCTCTTCGCAGATGCTATAGAATAGGCTGGAGACTGTTTTTATTTGGAAGATGGCAAAAATGACACAAGGGGAATGTGAGGCAACCAGGCAAGCCACATGGACAAAATAGTCCATTGGAAAAATACTGAGGTTCTAGGGAGGATCAGTTCCCCAAACCAGGGAGAAGAGACATTGCTTTTTAATGGAGTGCTTTGTGGAGTGTCTGTGGATTGTGCGCACTTGTTAATATCATGTATAAGAGTATTTCTATTGATGTTTCCTGTTGATGTTTGAATCAACCTGTTTAAAGATAGGAAACGTCCCAATCTGCTGGGGCCCATCTGCTTGTGGATAGGCTGAACATGTGGCAGTTTGAATCTTGAGGGTCTCTTTGTCTGCAATGTACCTTGGTTACTGATTGCTTTGCTAGCTTTGTTTGCTCTTTGCCGTTTTTGTGAACATAGAAAGCCCTCTGTCTCTGCTCTCTGTAGGCTTTGTGCCACTCAGAACCAAAGGTTATTTTTCTGGATTAAGATTTGAAGATTCTAAGGCTAATTTGAAAATATAAAATTTGTGACGGTTACATATATGTTAATCCAGGGAAGTTTAAACAAAGACCATTAGCTGAAGTTGTAACCTACCTGTGATTGACAAACCATTTGTCTTCCCCACCTGGGGCGAAGTGGGAGGGGGAAGGAAAAAAAAAGAGCAGTTTTACTCAGACAAGTGACTTTTGGTTCCAAAAGCAGCATAATAAGAGGTGACACTGGCCAAACCTGTGTGGGCACTTAAAAAAAGAAGCAGGATGGGTGGAAATTTACAAAGCCCTGTCCAGCATCGCATCCATTGAACATCCAGTGGGAAGCTTGGGTATTAATAGGGACCAAGGACCGGGTGGTCCAGCGTCTGCCTGTGACATCACAAACCCGAGCAGGCTTGCTGAAGTGGAACTGAGGCTGGCTAAGGGGCAGCCGCTTCTGTCCCTTGAGGGCACAGCGGCAAGGGAATGGGCAGATGGTAGGCGTGTCCTCCCAGCATTTTCTCTACAATTCAAAGTATACTGTAGAGTTATTAAAATATAATAATTTATTAGCCAGATTGAAAAGGATTAATTCAGTTTTCCAGACCAAATCTTTAATGTTAAAACTGGTTTAAATTTTAATAATCTTTAAATTGGGTATATTTGACAGTTTTTCCAAGTGTAATATTTCAAGAATTTAACTGACAGACAGCTTTGTGACATCTCAAGGGTCCTGAAGTGATGCAAATATTTATGCTCTCTCCCTTAAAGGAAATATTTTTGAACTAAATTAGACCAATGCAATATACTGGGAATTGCATGAGGAAACTCTGTCAAATAAAAATTAATAGCAATGTTCTATTTAAATACATATACTTTGAATATTATAGAAATTTCAGTCTGCTTTAGAAAAGAACTTACACAAATTTTAAAGCCACGTTCAAAACAGAAACTTTCAATCAGGGAAAAAGGGCAAGCATAATAATTCTCTGCATCTGCCAATGACATTCCAGGTATTTGTGTTTCACATATTAGAGGTTTTTAATTATTTTCAATGCTTAATACACCATATGCAATAAGCCATGTGCCACATGTTATTTTTTATATACAAATTGTTTGTTGTACTAGAAGGTTGTTGTCTCAGAATATTATAAAGTTTTTTTCAATTGCATTTTAAACAAATCTATAACCATGCCACTTTTGAATTTTGTCATTGGACAGCTATTGTCTTATTTTGGTGCATTTAAGTCTTTGGAAAAACCCATGGAAAGGACTCTGACTTACTCTAAATTGCAGGCTTTTAAGCAGATCATATCTTTGAACTAAAAGGGGTTTGTAGAACTTCAAGGTTTTATTGAAGTATATATAGAAGGTGGTACCTCCTTCCAGCATACCTGAGTGAAATATACAGATGAGCACTAGATATTCAGGGGTAAATTTAAGCTTAAAAAGGGGAAATAAAAATCTCTTATACTAATATTCACCATTAATAAGAACTAAGAAGGTGTGCCTTTTACCTAAACAATTCCTTGGAAAGTCAACTAGCATGTCTCTCTCTCATCAGGGAAGCAACCAAGTTGGTTGCCCTGTTTAAAGAAAGTAAAATCTCTAAGGTGGCATCTTAAGGCTTGAGAATAAAACAACAGGAATTAAGGTTCAATAAAAATAAAAAGTTAAGCCAATGAGCAGGAAGCTTAAAGTACTAAATTTGACTAGAAAGAGATTCGATCCTTTCTCCAAAAATCAGGCAGAGGACAAATCCTTAATAACTAGGGGCATACAAGGGGTGGGGACCGGAGCTGTTAATACTTTACTTGGATCACTGGATATTGGTCAAACCAGGGTTCCAGGTACTGTGTAAACTCTCTTAAGTCCTCATCCTGAAGTAAACCCCTCAGAAATACAGTCCAATAGGTACTTTAAAAATATTACAGCTGCCTCAGGCACTTTTAATCATAAAAAAGGGGCCTTAGAACAATGGTTATACATGCCACCCCCATCAGCAACTCACCAGGAGCATCAGGAAAGGGTGGCCTCTGCGTGAGCTTGGGTGGTCAGTCGTGGTGGTGAGTGCAGTTAACTCCACCTGGCCACTTTGTCTGCGACTGAATGCTGACAAGGTGGGTCAAGGATGCTGGTCATCCTTGTACATATATTCTCTCTTCTTCTTTTCTTTTCCTTGATGGGAAGCCTGCCATCCATATTACATAAAAGACAGTCCCTAGGATACATCCTCAAGAATTGGGATAACGTTGACCCATAAACCTTAAAGAAAAATCGCTTGATCTCTCTTGGCCCTCAGATTTGGCCTCAAATGCCAACTAGAAAATAGTAAAAAGTAGCCCCAGAGGGAAATTTTAATATTTTCAGTAGGAAAAATGGGAAATAATTGAAAGTCCCATATATCCAGGCTTTCTTAACTTTAGGGGACAAGCCGAAGGGAGGTAGGAAACTAAATTTAATCCTTTGCTCCTGGCAATAACAACCCAAGTCCACTGAGGGAAAGGGCAGAGACTGTGCCCCACCCCTGCCCAAGACTAAGCCAACCTTAACTTGCCCCAAGACAGATAGAGGATCTGGCCATACTTAAACCCAGATCCCCTTCTCATCCTGGGATATGAGACAAATTAAAAATAATTTAAGAAAGTTCTCAGAAAACCCAGAAAAACAAAAGAATTTAGAAGTGAAATAATTCCCCCTGTAGACCTCAATGGGATCCTAAAACTGAGAGGTGGAAAATGAAGCACTGCCAGTTCTGTATTATAGAAGGGCTTAGATGTAGCAAAACAAAACTACTCTAAATTAATCACCATTAATCAAGGGGCTGACAAAATCCCCTCAGTCTTTTTGAAAGGCTCAGGGAGGCTTTTGGTTAAGTGTACCAACTTTACCTCAGATTCAGAATTGGGACAACTAATTTTAAAGGACAAACTTATCACACAGGCTATCCCAGATATCAGGATGTTGCAAGAATTGGCTATTAGTCCCAAGAGTAATTTAGAAAATCTCCTGAAAGTTACCACCTCTGTGTTCTATAATAGAGACCAGGAGACAGAAAAAAGGAGAAACAGGAAAAGCCAGCCCAAAACCAAGGCTCTTTGTGCCATGCTTCGTTAAGACAAGGGCCACCAGTCAGAGCTCAGAGGTGAACAGTCAGTCCCGGTCACCTGCTACAACTGTAGACAGGTTGGACTTATAAGCTGGAGTTGCCCCAGGGGGCATGGTTGATTCCTGAAGCCCTATTCTACCTGTCAAGGAAACCACTGGAAGTTGGACTGCCCCTGGAGACTGAGGTCCCTTGGGACAGGGCTGGCGATAAGCTGGCCCAACAGGACTGATGGGGCTCAGGGTCTCTCAATCCAGCTCCTCAGAGGACTTCCACCTCCACCCAGAAGCCCCGGGTAAGCCTGACAGTGGGGGTGGGAGGGCAAGGAAATTAATTTTTTCCCTGATGTCGGAGCCACCTTCTCTGTACTCCCAAACCCTGGTAAATTATCCTCAGAGGCTGTAGCCATTACAAGCATGTCTGGGAAGCCAATAAGGAGATATTTTTCTCAGCTTTTAGGGCACAGCTGGAGTAAGTTGTTCCTTTCCCATGCCTTTCTGATTCTGCAAAAAGCCTCATATTCACATCAGAAACAATATCCTCTCAACCCTGAGGCTCTAGAAGGACTCAATATCTTAATAGGCCATCTATTTTAGAAGCCCAAGGTTTATTGAAACCTTGTCATAGTCCTTACAATACCCCCATCTTAGGGGTACAAGAGGCTAATAGAGGAGGAGGGCTAGTTCAGGACTTATAACTAGTAAATAAGGCAGTGATTCCTATCCAGCCAATTGTCCCTAACCCTTATGCTTTACTTGCCCAGACTCCAGAGAACACAAAGTGGTTTGCAGTACTAAATCTCAAGAATGCCTTCTTCTATATACTCCTGCCTCCTAACTCACAGTCCCTATTCGCCTTTAAATGATCCCAATAATCAAAGCCATCAGCTAACATGAACAGTGCTTCCCCAGAGCTTTCAGGAGTAGCCCTCATTTATTTGGGCAGGCCTTTGAACAACTCAAAAGGCTCTTTTACAGGCACCGTCTTTAAGTTTCCCCACAGGTCAGCAGCATCTACTCGTAAATCTATCTATCTCAAGTGAGCCTTGAATGCCAGCACAGGAGGAGGATGAAGGTACATTGTCATCAACCAGATCACCAGATTTCTACTCATGTGAACCTCTAAAGGACCTGAAACTTCTCTTTTGAAGGCAACCTGAAGAGTCAATAAGTCCCAAATAAGTAACATACTCTGGTATTTCTAAATAATCAGTATCTTCATCTTTTTAACAATTCTTATTTTGTCTTTTCATTAGTGTCACTTGAATCCTAGGCTGGTACCTGGAGGAGACCTTCTCGGTCCTTACTGGGACCCAGAAAACACCACAAGATAACTCCTGCTTATAGCTCCTCTCTGTAACTTTGGTATAGTAAATTTCTCAAGCCATACTGGCTCCCCAAATCCCTAACTACTAAGTATGTTAAAGCAGCCCAATTCAGGGTCAAATAATCTAAAGTAGATATACTATATCTCCCACATCTCTTTCAGAGTAAAATGTGCTAAACCTTAGTCTATAGGACAACTTAAGCTACAAATGGTCCTCTGCATGAAACCACAGATGAAGGCAGCTACATCCATCGTCCGTGGACCCTTAGCCCACTTCTGATGGGACCCTGACTGCTGCCCCTCCCCCAAACTATGACCCTTTTGCCAGCAGGAAGCAACCAGACAGATCGGCTTCCATTGTCCCCAATGGCAGTTTCCTAAGGGCACGGGGGGGGGGGGGGGGGGGGGGAGAAGAGGGACTGAAACAGGAATTTTTAGGGGTAAAAAAGACAGGTTTTAGGAAATTTTAGAAATTTTATAAATCAAGGGAACCAGGGAAGAAGCATAGGGCTGTAGAGCTGCAACAGGTACATTTCCATAGAATGAGGGAACTAGGAACAGCAAAAGGTCTATATTTACAAAATAAAGGGAAGGAAGCCCTTCATCCAGAAAAAGAAGAGGAAACCCAAAAGCAATAGGAAAATAATAAGGAAGGAGGGGAGTAGTGGAGAACCTCATTGTCCCATGTGAGGTTTGACCTTTGAGCTCAGGAGTTACTATAGTAACCAGTCTAAGGGAATAGTGACCAATCAGAGGGGATACCAAGGCACAAGGATCTACAGCCTTTATAAGCCATAGGGAAAAAGGAACTCTGTGGGACCCTTTCCCCCTCCTCATGTGGGAGTCCATTCTGTAGGACTCTTTCCCTCTCCCCATGTGGGAGTCTGTGCTTGTTCTTCAATAAATCTCTACCTTTGCTATACTACCCCCTGTCCATGGATTCATTCTTCGACTCCGACAGACAAAGAATTTGGGTTCCAGTCCAAATATTCCATTTCAAAAGGAGTGGAGAATAGTGTCTGTAGGAGGGGGTTAAACATTTCTTCCTGTTCCCAGACAATAGCCCCTGAAGGTCTCACACTTGGAATATCCCATTATGAGTTCTTTGCCTGTCTTCCACAGGGAGCTCAGATTAGCTCCCAACAGTGCAGCCACAAAAGCCCAGCTCTTGCTTATCTGCCTTCCAATAGAAGCCTTCCCATGGGATAGACTAAAAACTCTAACTCTGGGAGGACCAGCACCCCTGTGCCACAGGTCCAAGCAGAAGGGGCTACAAAATCAGCCCCGTGCAGGACCCATATCTCTGTATGGCTGGTCTCAGCAAAGTCGGTTCCAAGAATCCCAGCTCACCTCATGCTCCCAAGTCTCCAAATCCCCCATTTGTCCTGCTCCTCCAGGCCATGCTGCCAGTCCCACAGGATGAAACAGTCTGAGACTCTCTACACAGGGGGAAGGGTTCCAACCTCACAATGGAGGTAGAACAATCCCTTCCTTTTTCCCCTAGCCAGGCAGGAAAGCAGAGGGTCCTTACAAGTCACTGCTGGGTACATGCCAGCCCCAGGACCCTTCTTCTTCTTCTTCTTCTTTCCCCCCACACACTACAGCACAATCTTTCCAGTAGTTAGAGCCTGGGACAAACTTCCCAGGCTGGGGCTTCTAACAATAGGCTCCCTCACTGGTAAGGTGCCATCCCAGTCTCCCAGTCTCCCAGGCAGATAGAATTCCCCTGGTTCTCACTGCCCAGTGCTACACAGATTTGTCTTCCAGACTCTGCTGCTCTGATTTAGGATCCCTGTGTTGAGGTGAGAGCCTACACTCTTGAGAGGAAGGGGCTTTGCAGCCAATATCACTTGGGCCTCTCAGCCGAGCTCCAGCTCCAGAATGGCAGCCCTTTCCATAACTCCCATTCTCTTGTGTGGCTCTAAGTTGTTTCTTCTGTGCTCCTTAGATATAATATGTCCAATCAGCTACTGAATGTCTTATTTCTGGGGCCTGTGCAGGCCAAGGTTACTCATTTCCTTTGCCCAGGCAATGCCAACTAATAGGAGCTACTAAGTGATCTGCAGATGGTGGCCATTTTTTTTTTTTTCTGGATTTAGAGGTGCCTTAAAGAGGCTAAGCTATGATATGAGTCTGGTTGACACTAGTGCAGGGATTGGGCTGCTTAGCCAGTGGTAAGGGCCATGCCAAAGCAAGACACAGCTGGTTTGGTGTTATGGAACTGAGGAGAAAACTGGTCTTGCAAGGTGTGTCAGGCGATAGGAACTGTGAACAATGAACTGCACTGGTGGGGAGGGTTGTTATGCTGGTGCCAGGACAGACCATTGGATGTGGCCTGATACCTGGTGGCCTTCCTGCAGGGCCACGAAGGGGGCAGAGGGCATATCTACAAGACAAAGACCCCAGTGGGATATATATATAGACAGGCTCTCTGTGTGTTTCTTCACTCTGATTTGGAAATGATTCCTGGAGTCCACTAGTGTTAATAAACGGGGTCCCTCCCTTTCTCTAGGAAGCATGTTTGGTATTTCTTTGGTCTTCTGTAACATATGGTTTCCTGAACCAGGAAGCTAACTGTGTTTGGCTCTTGCTTCTGGTGAGTGGACAGGGTTTGGGGCCCGGGGCATGGGACAGGCCTCCGGAAGGCGCATGCTGCTGATTTTAGCAGAATTGAACTGGGGGGAACTCCAGGCGCTCCCGGACCTCAGCCCAGGACCCGGCTGTCATCTGGAGAAAGTGGATGGACACCTCTGGACCTGTCAACAGAATCTATAAGGTAGGGGCCCCAGTCAGTCAGGCCCACTCCAAGTGAATGGAAGGGGGAGCTTGATCACCTCCCCAGAAGTCATAGGACTTCATCAGGTAAATCAGGAATCAGGACTCCTGAGGTGAGTGAATTCCGATTCAATTAAGGAATTATGGGTTCACTCTTCTGTTTGTGTGTGGGACTAGCCAATTTGCTACCCAGAAGGGGGACTGGATGCAGCCTTAACTCCTCTAGTAGGTTCTCACCGAGACGTCGGTTGAGAATTCTAGTCTGGGGCATGGGTGCCGGGAGTGCCCCATGCCCATCTGGGGAGTTGGGAATTATCTTCTCAGCTCCAGTTTGGGCTAGTCTACTGAGAGAGTGTGAGTATGGATGTTTGTCTGTCTTGGCATAACTATTTGCTGATTAACTGGTCTGTGTGAAAGCGGAAGCTACTTTGATTTTCTGTTTGCTCATCTGGTTAAAACGTTTGATTTACTGAAGGCTGAGACCGCGATGGTCTGCAAAAGTCTCAAGCAGTGCTGTTGAGTTAGTTTTCTCAGAGACGTTTGCTCTCTATCACGGGAGGAATCAGCCCACTTAGTAAAAATTTCTGTCTATGTTTGTGTACTAGGGGCTTTGGTTTGCTCTGTGATTTTGCTGTGTTAGGTTGAAATTTTGGAATCCTGGGGTAGATTTAAAGTTATTTGTGGCTTTTCTTATCTGACTGGGACTTTCAGGGGCGGGGGTTGCAGCTCTGCAGGGCAGAGAGATTTTACAGGCCCTGCCCCCTGCCTGTGCTGAATTAAGGATCTTTTCTTTCAGGAGACCCTCCAGGCTTTTAGTAAAATTTCCCTGCACCTTTGTCATCCTCTACCTTCTTTTCCAGGCCAACTAAGAGTCATTTTTCTCCACAGGAATTGTCTTCCTCTAACTCACAATAGGAAATAATACAGGACAGTGTCATTTGGCTTGCTGGTTAAAAGAAGACAATGGGCCCTGGAATCTGTAAAAGTGGCTGGGAATGAAGCTGGTCAAATGTACTGAAAGGGTTTGGTACCTGTTGCTGCTAGCAGAGGAGGGGCTGATATCCCCTTCTAGTACACTCCCTTGGGAGAGGCCTGATCGCTGCTCTGCCACAGGGGATGGGTATGAAGGCAGGGCCTGGTGCCCAACCCACTGCCACAGGAGCGCTCTGTAATATGCAAGGCTGTTTCTAACTGCAACTCTGGCTGTTTTGGACTGGCAGCTTATGATAGGACCCTGTAACTAGTAAACAGGGTTAACAAAAGGGCAAAGGAAAGGTGCTCTCCTTAGACCTGGGAGGGAGCCTATAGGACTTTGTGATTCTCCAAGAGAGGAGAAGTCTGACTGAGGAACTGGCCGAGACCCCCATTGGGTTGGGAGGACCAGAGGCTGCATATTGAACTTGTAGACTGCAGTTTTCTAGGCAGAGGTCCAAGCCCAGTTGTATAGGGGTTAAGCTACCTGTGTACAGCGAAGCAACTTTCTCCCATGCCAGAATACATTTTGGGGAATTGGACAGACTGTGTTTGTGGCTGGAAAGAGGAACCAGCTGCCACTCACTGCCCTGACAGTGGCCTGCAGAAAACTGTATAATAGACTTAGAAGATGCCTGCATCTTCATGGACATGGCTCCAGAGAGACAAGGATGTTGTGACTCTTACAATTCTAATTGCTACAGTTTGTCTCTGCCAGGTCACAAGCCCACCTCCTTCTGTGCCCAGGTCTCATCGTCCCTCTGACAGACAGTAAGGATCTCTTGGCTCTGAGAGAAACTTCTGACCATCTCAGCATGGAAGTAATTACAGAAGAGAATTTCAACACCCATTTTCTCTGAAAGAATTCAGAGCCAGGATACTTGAGGTAATATATTAGGGCAGTAAGACAGACATGAGAGGAGCAAGGATGATGGGCCAACTGGCACTACCCGATGTGTATGTGAGACAAGGGGAATAGCCAAAGGGGTCCTCGCCCAAAGTCTTGGGCCTTGGAAAAGACCTGTAGCCTACTTGTCCAAGAGACCTGACCCTGTTGCATCCAGTTAGCCTGCTTGCCTCCAGGCGGTAGCGGCCACAGCTATGTGGTTGAGGCTTTGCTCGGGAGCACACCAGAGCGCTGGATGTCAAATGCTCGAGTCATCCAGTTTCAGACTCTTCTGCTACCAGCCTCCTTCCTGATGATGACCCTGAGGAACCTCTACATAACTGTTTAGAGGTCGATGACTTTGTAAAGACAGCCCACCTGGGCCTCACTGACACCCCACTGGCATCGCCAGATGAAGTACTATTCATGGACAGGAGCAGTTCTGTCCGGGGAGGAATCAGGTATGCAGGAGCGGTGGTGGTTGCTTTGGACCAAACAATCTGATCTCAGGCGCTCGCCCGCAGGACTTCAGCACAGAAGGCCGAGTTGATTGCCCTTATTCAGGCTCTCTGGTGGGCAAGAGAAGAGTCAGTGACAATTTGTGCTGATGGCTGGTATGCAATTGCAACAGCTCCCATGCAGAGTGCTGTTGCCGGGTATGGGGACTCCACAGAGGCAAGAGGGAACCAGGCTGCAGATGAAGTGGCCTGGAAGGCTGCCCTGGAAACCAGTGGGGCCTCTACAGATTCTGGTGGGTAAAGGCTGAAATTCATAACTAATTTTTACTCAAGTTCTTACAGGCTTTACAGTCTTCCCAGAAAGCAATCCAGAAGCATGTCTGAGACCTGCTGCCTTCCAACCTGGTGACTCTGGGTAAAGACCACCCAAGGACTGACTCTTACCTGGAGGGGACCACATACCGTCATCCTGACCACCCCCACCGCTCTCAAGGTTGCAGGACTGAATACTTGGATACCAGAAACACCCCCTGCGTATTCGTTGCTCCACAAGGCTAAAAGAAGCTTGTGGGACAAGTGTGTGTGTGTGTGTGGTGGGGGGGGGGGGGGAGGCGGAATAAGGAGGAAACTGGTCTTGCAAGGCGTGTCAGGCCATAGAAACTGTGAACAATGAACTGCACTGGTGGGGAGGGTTGTTATGCTGGTGCCAGGACAGATCATCGGATGTGGCCTGACACCTGGTGGCCTTCCTGCAGGGCCACAAAGGGGGAAGGGGGCATATTTGCAAGACAAAGACCCCAGTGGGATATATATAGACAGGCTTTCTGGGTGTTTCTTCACTCTGATTTGGAAATGATTTCTGGAGTCCACTAGTGTTAATAAACGGGGTCCCTCCCTTTCTCTAGGAAGCATGTTTGGTATTTCTTTGGTCTTCTGTAATAGAACTTTGAGAGATTTTAGGAAAGTTTTCAGTGTGAGATAAAGTTTTATGGCAAAGCTGCTGGTAGACGATAGAGTGAGCCCACAAGTTGGTTGGGGTGGGGTCTCAGGGAATCGCCAGGATAGAGAGAAAGGTGTTAGTCAGGTTGATAGACTCAGATTTGGTACCCACCTGTGCCTGCAGGTTGGCTTGGGGAAGGACTCAACACAGGAATAATCGTGCTTGCCAACTGTTCTTCCAGCACTTGCCTGGGAAGACAGACAGTTTAGTTCTTCCATATATGTCCCTGACACTTTTAGAGATCCTGTTCCAGCACTGGAGTGAGTCCGTTACTGGGCAAATCTGTGCATGGGCCTTTAAGAGGAATGCCAGAGACTCCAGAAGCCCTCCATATCGCTCAGCTACAATCTTCTCAGCCACAATTTCTATTGGTTTTCACAACCTGAAGTTATAGGGACTCTCTTCCCAGTACTGGAATCCTGGGCTGGGAAAGCCAGTGTGGAACTGGGACCCCTCATTCCTCATGGGGGGACCTCCACAACCAGGATATTCCTCCCAATTATTAACCACCATATGTGGGTGTAGGACCAGCCTGTTTTGCATTTTCACCCCTCCTACCAGGCTTAATGTGGCTTCTCCTTTATATTCTTAGTTGTAGGACTTTTGTTCAGCTAGTCTTCAGGTGGTTTTCAATTATGGTTGTTTTATAATTTATTTGTAATTTTGATGTGGTTGTGGGAGGAGGTGAGCACAGCATTTACCTACTCTGCCATATTTTGTTTTTATATGTTCTGAATAAACCTTTAGTTGGCTACATACATTGCAAATATCTTTTACACTGATTTATCTTTTTCACTGTTTTGGGGTTATCATTTGATGAACAGTAATTTTTAGTTGTAATATAGGCTAATTTATTAATAATTTTGATTATAAACACTTTTTATGAATGAAACATTTGCCAATATAAGATCATGGATATATTACTCTAAATTATTTTATGAAAGTTCTATTTTTCTGACTTTAGCATATAAAGCTATCTTCCTCTGATTTATGTGTTTGGAATGATGCAGGCATCAAGTTAAATGTTTTCCTTGTAGATACCTAATTGTCCTAATACCTTTTATTAAAGACTATCTATGCAAAGCTGCCATTGTCATAAATCACAATTCCATATATGTATGGGTCTGTGGTTAGGACTCTATTTATTCCATTGTGATATTTGTAAACCTTGATTTTAAGTAGAATAGTCCTCCTACATTTTTCTTCTTCTTCTTCTTCTTTCTTTCTTTCTTTTTTTCTATGTAGGAGAAATATACTACTACTCAACTTCTACTATAAGGTTGGCAACCCCGAGAACTCCTTTCATGTAGCATGTTACATTTTTCTTCTATTTTAAATTTTGTTGGTTATTTTTGGTCACTTGCATATCCATATAAATTTTAAAATCATCTTGTAAAATTTCTTTGGTAATGTAGATTTCATTAGATCAATTTGGGAAAAATTGATATCATTATAATATTAGTATTCTAATCTATAGTTATGATTTATCTATTTATATATGTCTTCAATTTATTTCAATATTGTTTTAAGTTTTCATGTTCAGTTTTATACATATTTTGCTGGATATATTCCTGGGCATTTGATATTTTAGATGTTATTGTAAAATTATGTTTAAAGTTTTAATTTTCTGACTTGAAATTTTCTGTGCCATAGAAATGAAATAGATTTTTGAATGTTGATAGAAAAATGAGGACACATTTGTAATACCTTAACCAATAAAGAAATTAAAAAAAATAAAAAATAAATAAAAATATTAGCCTAGCTAAAATGAACTAAATGATGCATAACAAATACCAGATCATTGAAATTTGGCTTGGGAATCCTACACAATGGATAATTTTTCTGCCTCACTCAATATTTTAATATTTATATTTTTACTAGAGGCCCGGTGCATGAAATTTGTGCACGGGGGTGGGTTCCCTCAGCCCAGCCTGCACCCTCTCCAATCTGAAACCCCTCAGGGGATGTCCAACTGCTGGTTTAGGCCCGATCCCAGGGATTGGGCCTAACCCGGCAGTTGGACATCCTTCTCACAATCCCGGACTGCTGGCTCCTAATCACTCACCTGCCTGCCTGCCTGGTCACCTAAAATTTCTCCTCTTGCCAGCCTGGTCACCCCAACTGCCCCCCTCTGCCAGCCTGGTCACCCCCAACTTCCACCCCTGCCGGCCTAGTCACCCCTCACTGTCCCCCCTGCCAGCCTAATTGCCCCCAACTACATCCCTCCCACCAGCCTGGTCACCCCTAACTGCCCCCACCCCACTGGCCTGGTTGCCTCTTACTATCCCCCCTGCTGGCCTGGTTGCCCCCACCTGCCCCCACTGCCAGCCTGGTCACCCCTCATGGCCCCCGCCGGCCTGCTGTTCAGTCGTTTGGTTGTTCCTCACTAACCCCCCTGCCAGCCTGGCTGTAGGCAACCATCTTGTGAGGGCATGACAGCCAATTTGCATGTTACCTCTTTATTATATAGGATAAAGCATCATAATAAGAAAATACAGCAACCCTGTATTAATTTTCTATTTTACTGTAACAGATTATTACAAACTTAGTGACTTCAAATGATATAAATTTATTATAATTCTGTAGTCCAGTGTCAAAAATCAGTCAATCAGTCTATGTTCCTTGTGGAGACTCTAGGGAAAAAATTTTTCTGTGTCTCTTTAAGCTTCTATAGGCCACTTGCATTACTTTGTGGCCCCACATAACTATGATCATTACTGTTGTCAACACATACCCCTTCCTGATACTGATATTCCTATCTTTTATAAAGACCCTGTGATTTAATTGGGCCTACCCAGATAATTCAGGATAATCTCCTCATTTCAAGATGCTTAACTTAATCATATCTGCAAAATCCCCCTTTTTATGTAGGTAACCTAATCTCAGGTTCTGGGGATTAGAAGTGGACATGTGTGTGGGGGGGCATTATTCAACATACCACATCATCTATGACTTATTTACCTTGATATAGCCTCAAGAAAATTAGACTTCTACAAAAAATAGTCTAATGAAATAGATAGAATGAAATTCAAAATCTATCATCAACAATTATTTTTTTTGGCATTATCTTTAAAATAAACCTCTGCTTCAACTGTACTGCCAGAATAGTTTGGAAGTCTTCCTGGAGAATTACTAGTGACCTTAATTTCTGTGGCAATAGAAATGTTTGTCTGTTCAGAATATTTGTACTTATGTAGTCTTCTGTTCTTTGTTTAAAACATTCTGGGTTTGTTTCAACATTATACTTATTCTCTGGGACCTTAGTACTTTTGTGTCTAACTATAAAATAAAATGATAGTTTATTCATTATAGAGTTTATTCATTATTTATAATCAATTTTTGTCCTTTAATTTGAGCTTTAAAATACTGTTGCATTTTATGTGCTTCCTAATGGTGAAAGGATAGAACTACTTTTTTAATCTTAGGATAAATACCCAAGTGGCCAATTGCAAGCCTGACACCTTATTGAGATATTTATTTGAATTCTAAAAATGTTTGCTTTGTACTATATTATATTAAATTTTAAAATACACTAATACTATATAGAATGACAAAAATTGTGTTACATAGCTTATACTCTTTCTCTAAGATATTTGAATATAATTGAAGTTCTAGAAAGAGAAGTTACATTTAAACTAGCTTTTTGTACCACCTGTCATAGCACTGAAAATACCTTTTTAAAAAAAGCAAAAAAAAACCCACAAAAAACACACACAACACCCTGAGTTTGAAAAGCACTAGTGGAAAAGTATAGGATTTGAATTCACAAGACCTGGGTGCTGCTAATTATCAGCTGTGTGATCTTGGGCAAGTCATTTGTTTTAATCTGAATGTTTTTGTACCTTCAAAATTCATATGTTGAAATTCTAATGTCTGATATACTGGTAGGAGATGGGGCCTTTGGGAGGTGATTAGGTCACAAGGGCAGTACCCTCATGAATAGGATTAGTGTTCTTATAAAAGAGGCTCCAGAAAGATTGCTATTCCTTCTACCCCCATGTGAAGATATAACAATAAGTCAGCAACCTGGAAGTGGACCCTTACTTCATCAGGCTGGTACCCTGATTTCAGACTCCCAGCCTCAATAACTGTGAGAAATAACTGTCTGTTGTTTATAAGCCAACCAGTGGTATTTATTATAGTAGAAAGTGATATTTCCTTATAGCAATCCGAAGGTACTAAGACACTATGTAGCCTCATCTGTAAAATAAAAATTGTAGTAACACTTCATAGAGTTCTTATGATAATGAATGTGGAAAAGGTGCTTTCTAGACTGCAATAGCTCTAGTTTTTGTTTATTCACTAGATAAACAAAAATGAGATTAGAATTTTATTATTCAGGATCTTTTAAGGGTCAATATATAGAAAATCCAATTCAAATTGGTTTCAGATAAAAGGGGATTTTATTGGCTCACATGACTCTGATTTAGGACCAGTTTGATCAGGGGTTAAAATGTTGTCATTAGGACCTACTGCATATCTCTTCAGCTTGCTCTCTTGCATAGTGGTTTCATTTCACTTTTGTGTGGTATCAGCAGCATTAAACCTATAGCTTCCTATGCTCAACTCCTGTGAAAAAGAACATAGCACTTTCAGAGTTTTTGTAAAACTCTTGGATTCACTCTAAGTTGGACCCGTTTGAGAGACATATCCAACCCTGATGTGGCCTGCTTTGATCATGAGGCAAGAGGGACTGAACCAACAGGTCCATCCAAAGAGCCATAAGGACCTCTAAGAAAACCCCAAATACCAAGAGTGGTGGATAAACCAAGATGGCGGTATAGGTAAACACTGGAAATTGCTGCCTCGCACAACAACTTCAAAAATACAACTAAAAGACAAAACGGACATCATCCAGAACCACAGGAAGGCTGGCTGAGTGGAAATTCTACAACTAGAAGGAAAGAGAAAAGCACCCTGAGACTCAGAGGAGGTGTGGAAGTAAAGTGCAGAGGTACAGAGGCGCATGTGGAAAGGGCTGGCAACTGAGTACATGGTTGTCTTTTTCAATCAGGAGGGAGTCTCAAGCTCCCGACTGCTCTGAACTCCAGTTCCAGGCAAGTCTCTGGGTACCCAGACTCATACGGGGAGAACTGGACTGTCTGCCATAGGCCAGAACTCGAGGGTGGCTATCTCTCAGAGGTGCTTGCAGCGATTACCAGGACACTGAGACGAGGGGCCTCTTAGGGTAGGACTGAGGATCAGCCATAGCTGTTTGTTCCATCCTGTCGATTCCCTGAGACCCCATCCCACCCAAGCTGTGCTCAGTGGCTTTTGCATATGAAAGGCCTGGCCCTTTGCAATTTGACAATTACCTAACAAACTACAGCTGGGTCAGAGAGACCCAAAACTTCCAAATGAAGGCCCAAGGCCCCACAGCAGCTTGCATTGCTTCACAGCTGGGCCTCATCTGGGCACCTCCAAACCCCAAAAAAGAAGAGGAATCTTCAGATCTCTCCATAGCTCCTGCTGGGTAGCCTCAGGCAGAGACTAAATTGGCACCTCCTTCGAGATCCAAGAGCCAGTGTACCCAGTGGTCAGAGTGGGACCATCCAGATTACAACTCTTCAGATCCATAAGGGACACATTCAGGGGGAAGATTCAGTGAGCACCAAAGCCCCACTGAAGCAAGTCTTGCCCCAGAAGGGTGTCTCCAGCACAGAAATTCTCCCACTGCAAACACAGCTGATTCTCACAGCCAATTGCCCTGGAGGTCAATTCCTCCCAGTGATACCTACAACAATCAAGACTTAACTACAACAAGACTGCGCACAAAGCCCACAAAGAGGTGCACCAAGAGTGTCCACCTCAGGTATTTGGGTAGGTTGAGCCACTGGGTCGTATAGGACACAAAGCAGAGAAAGCCATTCTATCAACACAGGGAAGCATAAAAGAAATAGGTCACAGATGACAGAAATGGAGGAAAGCAAACTACTGGATATAGAGTTCAAAACCACACTTATAAGGTTTTTCAGAATTTTCTAGAAACCGCCAATAAATTTAGTGAGACCTTCCATAAATCTAGTGAGACCCTCGAGGATATGAAAAAGGATTAACTAGAAATTAAGCGTACACTGACTGAAATAAAGAATATTATACAGAGTTCCAACAGCAGACTAGTGGATTGCAAGAATCAAGTCAAAGATTTGAAATAGGAAGAAGCAAAAAACACTCAACCAGATAAACAAAAAGAAAAAAGAATCCAAAAATATATAGATAGTATAAGGAGCTTCTGGGACAACTTCAAGCATACCAACATCCGAATTATGGGGGTGCTAGAAGAGAGAGCAAGATATTGAAAACCTATTTGAAGAAATAATGACAGAAAACTTCCCCTACCTGGTGAAAGGAACAGACTTACAAGTCCAGGAAGTGCAGAGAACCCCAAACAAAAGGAACACAAAGAGGACCACACCAAGACACATCATAATTAAAATGCCAAGAGCTAAAGACAAAGAGAGAATCTTAAAAGCAGCAAGAGAAAGAAACTCAGTTACCTACAAGGGAGTACCCATACGACTGTCAGCTGATTTCTCAACAGAAATTATGCAGGCCAGAAGGGAGTGGCAAGAAATATTCAAAGTGATGAATAGCAAGGACCTACAACCAAGATTACTTTATCCAGCAAAGCTATCATTCAGAATTGAATGTCAGATAAAGAGCTTCACAGATAAGTAAAAGCTAAAGGAGTTCATCACCACCAAACCAGTATTATATGAAATGCTTAAAGGTATCCTTTAGGAAGAGGAAGAAGAAGAAAAAGGTAAAGATACCAATTATGAAAAACAAATGCACATCAACAAGTGAAACTAAAAATCAAGTGAATAAATAATCTGATGAACAGAATAAACTGGTGAATATAATAGAATTAAGGGCATAGAAAGGGAGTGGACTGACTATTCTCAGGGGAAAAGGGGTGTGGGGGGTGTGGGAAGAGACTGGACAAAAATTGCACACCTATGGATGAGGGCAGTGTGTGTGTGGGTGGGTTTAAGGGCAGAGGGTGGGGTTGAAACCGGGAGAAGGGGAGCTATGGGGGGAAAAAGAGGAACAAATTTAATAATCTGAACAATAAATATTTAATTTAAAAAATATTAAAAAAAAAGAAAAAAAAAGAGTGGCAAAGAATTTGGTGTGTTACTACGGAAAGAAGGGGGGTGTTTTTCTAGATGATAAAAAAAGTTCATTCCAGGAGTACTTAATGTTTCTGAGATTATGTTATTTTATCCTTAGTTTGCCCTACTCAGTAGAGATAGCTTTCATGGAAGAAATATTACTTTTTTTCTTTAAAAATATTCATCTCCCTCCCTTTGTTTCTCTGAAGCTCATAATTATAACATGTTGTATGTGTTTCCTTTCTTTCTTGGCAACTAATTTTCTACCATCTGCTTTTTATTGTATGATGTATGGGAAAACCACATTTTCATAGCTGGGAAAGCTTGATGAGCTATTTTCTTTGTTATGTACATTTTGTTTAACACATTCCTATTTTTAGACTTTTGGAAAATTTATACATATGATTTCTCTTAAAACTCTTTCTTAGATAATTTCAAGTTTCATTTATTTTTGAGCACTTTTCCATGACTACTTGGGATATCATTCTAATTATATAAGGCTTAGCTCATATAGAGGGTGATGTTATATAATTTATTAACATAACCGGAACGAGTTTGTATTGTTCCATATCTAATTCCATTTATATTTAACTAGAGACCCAGTGCATAAAATTCGTGGACACGGGGGTTCCCTCAGCCCAGCCTGCACCCTCTCCAATCAGACATCCCTCTAGAATCTGGGACCACTGGCTCCTAACTGCTCACCTGCCTGCCTGCCTGATTGCCCCTAAACCCTCTGCCTGCCTGCCTGATCACACCTAACTGCTCACCTGCCAGCCTGATTGCCCCCAACTGCTCTCCCCTGCTGGCCTGATAGCTCCTAACTGCCCTTCCCGGCCGGCTTGGTTGTTCCCAACTGCCCTCCCTGGCCAGCCTGATTGCCTCCAACTGCCCTCTCCTGCTGGCCTGGTCACCCCCAACTGCCCTCCCCTGTCGGCCTGATTGCCCCTAACTGCTTCTGCCTTGGTCCCACCACCATAGCTTTGTCCAGAAGGAAGTCAGACGTCTGGAAGGTGGCCAGTCGACCTGGTCTAATTAGCATATTACCCTTTTATTAGTATAGACATTTTTTTTTTACTAGTATTAAGTGCGAACAAATAAAACTTTTCCCCCCTGAATAAGGTTGAAATTATTCATAGGTAGCCACTAAAATTTTGAGGTACTGATTTTACTAGGAAAAAGAAAAAATAATTCACCTTTAAAGCTTGTACACTATTATATATCATACTAGAGACCCAGTGCACAAAATTTGCGCACTCCGGGGGGGGGGGTGGTCCCTCAGCCCGGCCTGTGCCCTCTCGCAGTCTGAGACCCCTCGGGGGATGTCCACATGCTGGCTTAGGCCCGTTCCCCATGGGATCAGGCCTAAGCTGGCAGTCAGACATCTCTCTGGAAGCCTGGGAGGCCTTGGGGGATGTTCACTTGCCAGCGGGGAGCAGGCTTAAGCTGCAGTCAGACATCCTTAGTGCTGCTGAGGAGGCAGGAGAGGCTCCCCCCACCACCTCTGTACTGTCAGCTATCAGACTGGCTTGTGGCTGAGCAGAGCTCCCCCTGTGGGAGCGTACTGACCACCAGGGGACATCTCCTGCATTGAGCATCTGCCCCCTGGTTGTCAGTGTGTGTCATAGTCACCAGTCATTCCTAGTTGTTCTGCTGTTAGGGTCAATTTGCATATTATCCTTTTATTATATAGGATCATTGTACATTACAGTTTCAAATGATAAAATTGAAGAATTCAATTTTAGAAAAAAACATTGGCATATTCAAACTCTATTACAATACATGTTATTGCTGGTAAGTTTTACTAGAAATGAGCAACAGAATTAAATCACCAATAATAATACTTTTCTTCTAGTACATTTTCAAATTCTTGTAAGGTCAAGTTTTTGAGTTTTGTTTTTGACTAGATTTGTATTTTGATTTGATAATCTCATTCTTTTGGATACATTAAGTATTTGTGAATAAATATCTTACTAGCACAATTGATCAAAATATTTTCTATTTTTGTGGAAACATAATCTTAATTTTGTTTGACTTCATTGAATTGCATTCATTCAGTTGTCTCTTCAAGATCAAGCTCCTAAAATAGGCCCATTGATTTAACTGGCTTTCGTTAGCCTCTTCTTAGCACATGCAAACGAATTATTGGCATCTGCCTAGGTAACTTATATACATAAGAGATAACACATGAGATATAAAAAGTGTTTACATAATTAGTATATATTTTAACTTTATTTAGACCCCCTTCTATTTGCTAAGATTCTCTGGCAGAGGGTAAACAATTAAAACCAAAATTTCTCTGGACTATCCCTTATCTAAGCATACTATTTAATAAGAATCAAGTGCTGGAAAACTTCTGTACTACTGATTTAATCTACTTTGTTTATAATCCAGGATCCACTAAATTCCTATCTTGTGACCTTGTGGGTTGCTTAGTTTTTCTGTCCTCATTTTTCCCATCTTTAAAATGAGCATCATAATATTACAACTTCCTAGTACACTGATTAGTATTAAAGGAAGCATACCTATATGTTACTGAGATGAGTACCTATATGGTACTGAGAAGAGATAGTAAGTACTCTGTAAATGTTGATCATTATTATGGAACTAGAGGCCTGATGCACGAAATTCATGCAAGGGGCTTGGCCCTTGCAGCTCCAGCTGCCTCGGCCCTCGCAGCTCAGCTTTGTCTGGAAGGTCATCCAGACTTATTCCGCTGTTCGGCCATTTGGTCAATTTTCATATTACACTTTTATTATTATAGATGGAGTTTAGAATGGCAGTTAAGAGCCAAGGCTCTGTAGTTAATCTTGCTTGATATTTTTCTGGTTCTGCCTTTAGGTAAGACATTTAATCTCACTGAGCCGTAATTCTCTCAATTGTAGAATTGGTATAATGATGGTACCAAAGTCAAAGAAACTCACACTTTTTGTGACTGTAAATAAAATAATATATACAAAGCACTTAGAATAATGGTGGGTTATATAAACATTCAATATATATAAACTATTATAACAAATAGCAACATCTGTATAGGATTATAAACTTCACAAGAATACATAGAAGACATTTATTTAATTCAATTTGCATATATTCTAAAAGAGAAACTCTGGGTAAATTATTCCAAATAATTAGATCTTAAATTTGGATTAGTGTGCTTTTGTTTTGTTTATTTTTTTGTTTTATGTCATTGCCCAGTGTTCCGGTAAGTGGTTGAATTTTTCTAACAAACATTAAGTAAACATATACTATATAATAAAAGCTCAGCACATGAAATGGCAGAACGACCAGAATGACCAGAGACCAGAATGACTGCCACCACTAGCCCCGGCCAGCCCCACCCCCCCAGAGGGGACCCCCAGTCCAATTGGGAGTGTCCAGCCTGCAAACCCCCCACAGCCCCTTGCCCCAGATGGCCCAGACCCCCAGTGGGGATCCCCAACCCAATTGGGGGTGGGGCCAGCCTGAAAACCACCCAGTGGCCCCTCGCCCAGGCCGGTCCTGTCCCCCAGTGGGGACCCCTACCCCAATCAGGGGTGTGTCCAGCATGCAAACCCCCCATGGCCCTTTGCCCTGGCTGGCCCCACTCCCCACCGGGGATCCCACTCCAACTGGGAGTGTCCCACCTGCAAACTTCCTGCAGCCCCTCACCCCAGCGGGCCCTGCCCCTCCAGGGGGACACCCAGCCCAATAGGGGGCATGGCTGGCCAGCAAACTGCCCAGTGGCCCCTCGCCCAGGCCAGCCCTGTCCCTCAGCGAGGACCCCCACCTTGATCAGGGGTGTGCTCAGCATGCAAACCCCACACCCTGGCCAGCCCTGCCCCCCAGCAGGGACTCCCACCTTGATCTGGGGCCCCCATTAATTCTAATAGTGGAAGGACCAGAATGACCACTCAACCAGTCACTCTGAGGCACACTGACCACCTCTTGGTCCTTTTCCCCGGCCGGTAGGCTCTGATCACCCAATGGTGAATGGGGAACTGGGGATGGGTGGCAGGCGATGTGGGTGGTGCCAGGCCAAGGCCCCTGCTCCACCAGTTGCCCCAAACACAGAAGGCAACCCATGGCAGGGGTAGGGCAGGTGAGTGGGTAGAACGGCCGACCTCTCCATTCTTCCCCCCGGGCCAGCAGGCTCTGATCACCTGATGGTGAATGGGGAACTGGGGGTGGGTGGCAGTGGTGGGCAGGGCTGGCTGTGACCAGCTGGGGAAGATGGCCCTGATCGCAGGCCAGGCATAGGGACTGTACCCGTGCACGAATTTTGTGTGCTGGGCCTCTAGTATGCACTAAATATGAAACAGTTAAATAGCAAAACTTTGTGTTAGCTAGACTAGGCCCAGCTCTTAAAGAATCATATAAATATTTGTATCAAGGGACAAGAAATAAGCAAAAAGGAACGAACTTTATGGAATAAAGTATTGGAAGAGAGTTTCAGAGAAATTTTTTAATACATCAGAGTACAATCACCCAAGAGTCACTTCCTCTGCAGCAGAATAGCAAAAAAACGGTCACAAACATTCAAAAAGTTTGTATTTAGGTGAGCACTAAACTTTGTAGTTTCTGGGTTGAACATATCAGTACAAAGGTATCTAGAAAGAGAAAAAAGGAATACCAGCATAAAAGTAATAGAGATATAGTTGATGAAGTACAAATAGATAAGGCATTACCAGGGGTGGGCAAACTTTTTGACTCGAGGGCCACAATGGGTTCTTAAACTGGACCGGAGGGCCGGAACAAAAGCATGGATGGAGTGTTTGTGTGAACTAATATAAATTCAAAGTAAACATCATTACATAAAAGGGTATGGTCTTTTTTTTCAATAGTTATTTATTCATTTCAAACGGGCCGGATCCTGCCCGTGGGCCGTAGTTTGCCCACAGCTGCATTAGACTCACACTTTGTTAATTGAACTTTAAGCTACAATACTTTTTTGTGTGCAATTTATGCAAACTTGGGATCACTTAAGGAGAACAAGATCAGAACCCAGGTAGTAATATGACCCAAACCCAAATTATACACAATCAAGGACTTTATAATCTGTAGTGAGTAGATTGCTTTGCCAAATGCTTTAGACATATATGATTTTATTTAATCTTCACTTCAACCTTTTAGACATTATTTTTATCAGTCCCATTTTATAATAAAGTAATTTTTTTCCATGTTATTTCAAGTTTAGAATGGTAGAGCTAAGGTGGAAATTCAGGCATTCTAAATCTAGAATCCATGTTTTAACAGTTGCTCCATACTCCATATTCATTATAAAAAAGAAATTTGTAATTATAAAAAACACTAGAGGCCCGGCTCATGAAATTCATGCCTGGATACGGTCCCTAGGCCTGCCTGTGATCAGGGCCATCTTCCCCGGCTGACCGCAGCAGCTCTGATGCCACCCACCCCCAGTTCCCCATTCGCCATTGGGTGATCAGAGCCTGCCAGCTTGGGGGGAGAAATGGCGAGGTCGGCTGTTCAGCCCGCTCACCGGCCCCACCCACCCCACGGGTTGCCCTCTGTGTGTGGGGCAACTGGTGGAGCAGGGGCTTTGGCCTGGTGCTACCCACATCGCCTGCCACCCACCCCTAGTTTCCCATTCGCCACTGGGAGATCAAGCCTGCCAAGAGGTGGTCAGTGTGCTTCATAGTGACTGGTCGAGTGGTCATTTTGGTTGTTCCACTGTTAGGGTCAATTTGCATATTACCCTTTTATTATATAGGATAGATGCTTGGTGCGCAGGTGGTGGCCGGCCAGCCTGCCCTTATGGGGGCCCCGTATTGGGGTGGGGGTCCCCACTGGAGTAGGGCTGGCCAGGGTGAGAGGCCGCTGGCTGTTTGCAGGTTGACCATGCCCCCTATTGGGTTGGGGGTCCCCACTGGGGGTCAGGGCCATCTGGGCTGAGGGGCTGTGGGTGGTTTGCAGGCCGGCCCCAGCCCAGATCGGGGTGGGGGTCCCCGCTGGGGGGCAGGGCTGGGTGGATCAAGGGGTGGCAGTCATTCTGGTCTCTGGTTGTTCTGCCATTTTGGTCGCTGGGTTTTTATTATATAGGATACTGTAGTAATAGCCATACTTATGTTAATTGCTAATGAACTACTTAGAATTAATTTTACAATGCAGGTTAAATTCTTCTTGAATGAACCTTTTGTGGTTGTTATAAAGACCTGGGTTAAAAACACTGCCACTCAAATAAACAAGGAGAACCAACAACTCTGCTAGCCTGAAGTTGTGATCCCATCTGGGGTCAACAGTGGACAGGTGGACTAGCTCAAGATTTAACAAGGATTTCCAGGAAGTAAACCAATCAAAGGGTTTGATAAGCTCTCCACTTATTCCAGGCTGTGTGCAGGTAGAGACAGAAATAAGCCCAAGTCACATATACATTCCTGGCAGATAGAATATTCACATGCATAGAAAAGACACAAGGAAGCTTGGTGGAAATTACAAGCTGAGGCTGACTTGCAAGTGGCCTGAATTTTGAATGTGCTTGTTTTCCAGGCCACACACAAATTCATCAGGAGAGCAAAAGAGCATTACTGGCTGTGGTCCTTAAGCACAACGTGTGAAAAATCTTTGCATGAACACTGACCTATGTGAATACATTAGTGATTCTTGGAAAACCAAACTTAAAAACAAAAACAAGGAACAAAAAGAATGAGTAGAGTCATTATGTCTGAGACACACTTCAAAGCTTTAGTTCAGGCTAGTTATTAAATAATCAACAGTAACCCTCAGAGAATAAAATAACTCTAGTAATCTAGAGTTGTTATTTTATGCAGTATTCAATAAGAAATTACATGACATGCAAAAAAAAACAAAACAAGAAAATATGATACATGCCCAGAAAAAAAAGTAATCAGGTGAAACTTTCTGAATTTCCCCAGATTTAGCATTTAGCTTAGAAAGACTTTAAGGAATTATGGTGACAATATTCAAAGACCTAAATAAAATCATGCCTATAGAATAAAATTGAAATAAAGAATAATTCAACAAAGTATGAGATTAAAAAATTTTAATGTAATTTTTAAATTGTTTTTACTTTTCAGTAAAATTAATACTTGTGACACTTTTCCCTGAAATTATGAATTAACTGTCCAGAGTTAACAAGAAATGGATTTTCCCATTGAATTTATAAAATATTTAGCTTGTAAGAAACAATTTTTTCTTTTTCTTTATTATTACATAGCATTCAAGGATAATAAAGCTGTCTTGAGATTTCAAACTGAGAAATTTATGCAAGAGTTTTAAAAAGTGAATCAATCAACGTACAGTTTAAATATTAATATACACATACTCCAGACCCCAATTCCATTTAATACAAATATTAACCTTTCTGTTTAATTCCCTCTGCTTCCCCCCAATATGACATGACTTTGTAGAGTAGTGGTTCTCAATGCGAGCACCCTTGCCCTCCAGCACACATTTGGCATCTGTAGTAACTGTTACTGTGTTGGGGTGTGTGTGTGGGGGTACCAATGGCAAATAGTGGGTAGGACCCAAGGATGCTGCTATATGTCCTTTAAGGCACAGGATGAACCCCCACAACAAAGAATTACCCAACTCAAATGTTAACAGAACCAGTGGTAAGAATCCCTATGGTAGAGTATGACCCAATTTCCATTTTACAAATATCCTGTCTGTCCTCTGTAATTCTGAGAACACAGACCTTGATAGAAATCAGGACACATACCATTTTTTACCTTGGACCTGCGCCCCTAGTTTAACATCTTAATATGGAAAGTTATTTTGAGCTGTTCTGAAATAGTTCAGCAAACAGTTTCTGTTGCACATTTTTCTGGACTATGATAAAACTTTAATGATATGTAAAGCACCTGGCAAATAAAGTGCTCTACAAGTTCTGAAAATGTCTCAACACATTGAAAATAAAGAGCTTCACTTATTTGTTCAAATTTGTCAGGACTGTTTAGACAGGTTAAGTTTAATTGATTTGCTTTTTTAAAATAATATTTCATAAATGTCCTTTACAAATAAGAGTGCGTATATGTGGGGTCTGTGATACAAATAAGAACTGTCCACATAAATTCGGGGTGTAAAATATCAACGTATCCAATGAGAATTCTAATGGGGAACCCAATTTTTAAAAAATCATTTTAAGTTTACTAAGTAGAGACATTTTTTAGTATTTTACTAATCATTCATCTCCACATTCACATTCTGTGTGTTTTTTCATGGACAACAAACTGATTCAAATTATTTAAGTTATCCCACCATGTAAAGAAAAAAGCCTCTGCAATACATTGAAACATGGAGTTATCTTAATTTCACCACTGGCCGCCTTTTTCAACATTTCTTCCACCAATTCCTTTGACCCATAGTAATAACTTTTAATCTCATTAATTAGGGTCTGGATCTGAAGTCACGTTCTTTCTCACAAACACTATGTAATCAATTTCATGTTCTCCGCAGATACTATCAGACAGGGCCTTATAGTGAATTTGAGTCAGATAATTAATTTCTTCTGGAGGAACCTGTTCCATGGGAATTCCCAGTTCAGCCTTTAAAACACCTCTGTGCTCCTTGCCTTACTCCAGTTGCTTCATTTTCTTCAAGCTCTCCTGGGTTACTTAAGAGATGACTACAAAAAGTATTGGTAAAACAACCTGGAAAGGTAGTTTTAACATCTGATCTCTGCTGTAGCAGGAGCTTATTTTCAGTGTTGAATAAGAAGACACTAAAAGCTCCATGCAATAATCCTTTCTCAATGTTTTCATTCAGGTGACAATTCTTCTTGGTCTCAGCCCAATTTTATTGTCATTTTCATCAATAAGAATACACATCTCTGCCCTGGCTGATTTGACTCAGTGGATAGAGTGTTGGCCTGTGGATCAAAGGGTCCTGGTTGGATTCTAGTCAAGCGCACATGCCTGTGTTGTGGGTTCGGTTCCCTGGGGACGTGTAGGAGGCAGCCAATCAATGATTCTCATCATTGACGTTTCAATCTCTCCCTCCTTCTTCCTTTCTTTCTGAAATCAATAATATATATATAATCAATAATATCAATAATATATATATAATATATATATAATATATATAATATATAATCAATAATATATATATATATTAGGGGCCCGGTGCATGAATTCATGCACCTTGAAAGGAACTGTGGACTGTGAGGCTGTGGTGGACACAGGGGCAGGTCTCGGTCCATCCTTCATGCCCCTGCCCAGCCTTTCCCACTGTGGCCCCTGGTCCCCTGTCTGCCAGCAGCCCTACTCCCACTGCCACTGCTCTCATGTGGCCCCACTCGCACCTGCTGATGGCACGGAGAGATTGGGGCCAGTGCCAGCAGCGGGTGGGAGCGTGGCTGGCACTGTCAGTGGGTGCGAGTGGTGGCTACTGCCTCAATTGCCCCTCAGGATCAGGGGGAGGTAGAGAAGCCCTCAGGGGCGATTGGGGCCTACAGCTGCCGCTCACACCCACTGACGGTGCTGAGTGATCAGAACTGGTGCTGGGCGTCGACAGCAGGTGTGAGTGGCGGCTCTGGCGCTGGCAGCAGATGTAAGCAGTGCCTCCAGTACCAGCAGCAGGTGCGAGCACCAGGCAGGACTACGGCATGTGGGAGCAAAGAATTTCCAGTAACCACCAGAGGCTCACACCGATGACAGTGACCGGCGCCCCATCTTGGTCTGGCACCCCTGCTCACCTGCTCCACCATCCCTCCGTGGCTGACACCGGCCATGTATTACACTCTGCCTCCTGCTGTCGATGCCCGCTATGTTCCGTGTGCACCCCTGGTGGTCAGTGCATGTCATAGCTACCGGTTGTTCAGTTGTTCCACCATTCAGTCTATTTGCATAGTAGGGTTTTATATATATACTAGAGGCCTGTTGCACGAAGAGATTTGTGCAATAGGCCTTCCCTTCCCCTGGCTGCTGGCACCCGTTTTCCTCTGGCCCCCCGGACCCAGGCCTTCGCTCCAGATGGAGCCTTCAGTCTTCGCTCCTCTGCTTTGCCCCTACATATGCAAATTAACCGCTATCTTTGTTGGGTTAATTTGCATACTCTCCTGATTGGCTAGTGAGTGTAGCAGAGGGACAGTTAATTTACATGTTTGTCTATGTATTATTAATATATACATTGTCTTTATATATACACATACTCCAGACCCCAATAGATAGATAGATAGATAGATAGATAGATAGATAGATAGATAGATAGATATTTAAAAAAATACATATCTCTGCCAGGAGCTGAACCTGTTGCTTATCAAGATTGTTGATGTTGATTTCATGCATTGTTACAGAATGTCTGATCTGTCCTAGGATCCTGAGGTGCCAACAGCCCATGGACTGCCACTCGCCGCCCATGCCTCCCTACAATCCAGGTCCCCCTTATGCTGTGAGCCCAATGGCTCGGCCCTTCCCCCATGCCAGATTGCTCCACGTGTCTGCAGGCCAATTGTGCCAGGCCAAAGCCTGACCTCATGTCTCACAATGGCACCATGCCCACCTCGTGCAAGGTCTCTTGGGCAACCAGGATCGTAGAGCCGGTTTTAGCCCAGGGGTAGTGCCTCTCCTCCGTCAATTGGGTCCCTGGACAGAGGAGCCACCTGACAGAGGAGAAAGAAATTATCAAAGAGAACCAAATGGAAATTTTGGATTTGAAAAGTACATTAAGTGAATTAAAAATTTTACTAAAGGGGTTCAATAGAAGATATGATAGGGCAATAACAAGAATCAGTGAACTTGAAGATAAATCAATGGAAGCTATCTGTTCTAAAGAAAATGTTGTCCCACAGTTAAATTTCTGTACTGGAGTCACAGAAAAAGCACAGATAAAGAAGCAAAACTAACATTTTAAGAAATAATGGCAGAAAACTTCCCATATTTGATGAAAATGGTTAATCTATAGAGCCAAGAAGTACAATAAAGCCCAAGAAAAATAAACATAAAGAGTTATAGACCTACAAACATCATAGTCATGCTATTAAGAAACCAAGAAAATCTTGAAAGAAGCAAGAGAAAACTGTTTCATCATGTACAGGGCAACAACTAGAAAATTAATGGCTGATTTCACATTAAAAACAATGGAATTCAGAAGGCAGTGAGATGTTATACTTAAAATGCTTAAGAAAAAACACTATCAAAATATTTCTAAAGAGAGAAGATTGTGATGGAATAGGCAGAACTTTCTTGCACCTCCCCCTAGGGCCAGAACTGGAAATAAAGTTAAATTGGGGAACATTCACCTGGAATTACCAACTGAGGTCAGCTAAGGAGGAGACATAACAAGGAATAACAGAAAACACCTGGAGACCTGTAGGAAGGGTGAAGTCATGAAAGGGGCAGGCCCAGCTTCCACTGGAGGCAGGCTGACAGCAAAGAGGGATCTGTCAGCTGCAGGGGGTGTGTTTTTCCCTGACAAGATCAAGGGTTGGGCCCCAGGTTGGGCTACACAGCCTAAAGCACCAGAGCTGAGAACAGCAGTGCCGCAACCTTTTGCAGCAAGGATTCAGAATCTGGAGAAAAGGCCATGCATAAATGGATATACTAGATAAGAAATATAAATTTATAAGGCATGAGGAACCAGGTGGAAACGTACTCTGTAGTGGAGAGGCTCCCCAAATCTCTGGACCCATAGCTTTTTATTTACTAGAATATACATTTGCCCTTTAGCAAAGCAAACACACATATCAAAGGTAAGATTTGGTAGACAGTAAAAGATTATCAGGTTAGGAGATTGCCCTGAGCCACCATTGTCTCGACAGAACCTTGCAAAAGCCCAAGGTCCATCAGCCTTCTGACAGACCTCTCGCATTTATTATGCTACTTGTTGGTCTTTGTCTCCAGCACAGCAGCCCCTGTAACATCCAGGTGTGAAAGGTGGCAGGGGTTTTGGCACTGAGGAGACCAGAGCCAGTCAGAGCAAAAGCCATAGTTTTTTGTTTGTTTGTTTTTTAAATCCAGAGCACAGGATTTCATTTGTAGGTACTCACCTGAAGGTTGAATGGAGGGAGGGCAGTGCAGACTAAAGGTGCCTGAGGAGAGGTTGAGGTGGGAAACACTGGAGGGAGAGGTAGAAAAGGGGCAGCTGGGAGATGTGAATTTGGTCATACCAACCCCAAATCAAAATGGCAATTTTCCTGAGAGTTACTGGCCCCTCCCAGAAGCCACAGCTCAAGAAAAGGAAATGCTAAAGGAAAATACCCTTCCCTAGGAGAGACAGCTCATCCCAGGCTCAGGAGCCCTGCCTGGCACACCCTGCATCTTGACCTTTGCAGAGGAGACAGCAGCAGAAGCCTAGCTGAAGGGTTTGAACAGTATCAGGGACTATCAGTGACTGGCTTGGAGATGGAGTCCTCTGTCCCAACTGTTTCAGGAATCTGACTGGTGCTTCCCCCTCATGGGAGAGCTGATAGAAACTCCTGGTTTCCAGCTATTCCCACTGGACTGCATACAAGGATATTCACCTAGCTGAGGCCAGGGCAATATTTTGGGATACTCTCAGAGGAGTAGCTCTGGGATGGAAAAACACACCCACTACTTGCCCTGAAATCTGAATGGACCGTCCCCTCAAGAGAGATCCTGAGGACTATATTCCTGATTCTGTCTAACGCCCTTTCAGAAACAGACATTTGAGTGATTAAGAACCTGGGGATGCTGACCCATCCCTTGGCTCCTGTGTTGCTATCAAACTGACCTTAGAGTACAACTTGTCCCCTCTCATGTGTAGCCACAGACATAAACTGTGGATCACTTGAAGCTTCAAACAGGTTGCTGAGAGCCAACGGAGGACAGTTTCTGACAGTGTGAGGCCCAGAATTTGCAGGCAAAACAATCAGCCTCAGTTATCAAATGAGCATGATTGAAAGGGAGTTCCCAGGAGACACTATATTCTGAGACAAATCCACTTCATTTTCCCCCCTTCTTTATTTTATCTTTCTTCTTTATTGATTTGTTATATTTTTAGTTTCTCTTTTTTCTTTCATATATCTAATTTTTCTCTTCCCCTTTCTTTTCTTTTTAATGATTTTATTCATTTCAGAGAGAGGAAGGGAGAGAGTCAGAAACATCAATGATGAGCTGCCTCCTGCAAGTGCCCTATTAGGGATCGAACCTGAAACCCAAGATTGTGCCCTGTCTGGGAATCAAACAGTGACCATAACCTCCTGGTTCATGGGTCAACACTCAACCACGAAGCCTCACCAGCTTGGCTGTCATGCCTTTACTTACTCTATTTTTTTTTTCTTCTCTCCTGCTTTCTCTTTATTTTTTCCTTTTCTTATTTTTTTGTCTTTATGCTTTCTCAGTGTATTTTCCTTTATGCTTTCTCAAAGTGTTTTCCTTTTCATACTTTTCTCTTTCTCTTTTCTTTTATACTATTTTCCTTTTCCAATTCTTTATTCTTATTTTTTCTTTCAACTCTGCCCTTTCATGTGCCTTTTTCTTCCCCCTTTTTCTTCTTGATTTTTCTTTTCATCTATTCTTCTTCTTTTCTTTTATCTTTCCTAATTTTCTCTTATATTGTGGTTGCTTTTGACATTGTTTCAGGGGTCTTGTGTATGTTTTTGTTTTGTTTCTTATTTTGTCTTGTTCTGTCAGCAACTGCACACAGCTCACATGATGTAGTTGGGGATGATTTCGTAGCCCACCAGGTGTCTGAGAGGAGATTACATCCATGAATGGGATAACATTCAAGACCCAATTACAACAGGAGAGCCAAAATAAATCACACAAAGGACATTCCTAGAGCACCTAGCTCAGGAGATCAAAGAAATTGTGCCACTTGGTTCCACAAAATACTTACTACATAAGGCCAACCCACAAAGATTTGGAGGCATAACAGTTTGATTTAATACCTAGAAACAAATACAAAGGGACAGCAAAAGTGAAGAGACAAAGAAACAACTCCCAAATGAAAGAAAAGGAGGAAACTCTGGAAAGAGAGTTAAACAAAATGGAGGAAAGCAATTTATCAGATATAGAGTTCAAAGTAATATATGGATACTCTAGGAACTTAGTGATAAATTTAAGGAACTCAGTGGAAACTACAAAAGCATGAAACAAGAAATAGAAACAATAGATAAGAATCAGTCAGAAATGAAGAATAACATATCTGACATCAAGAATACACTGAAAAAAATAAAACAGATTGAATGAAGAAGATTAAATCAGTGATTTGGAAGATAAGCTAGAAAAAATACTCAAAGAGAGCAGAAATAAATAAAAAAGAAGTAAAAAGCAGGAGGATAGTTTAAGGGAAATTAGGGACACCATGAAAGGTGACAACATTGGAATCATAAAGAAACCAGAAGGAGGAGAAAATGAGCAATGAATAGACAACCTATTTAAAGAAATAATAACAGAAAATGTCCCTAACCTGGTGAAGAAAAAAGCCACAGAAGTTCAAGAAGCAGAGAATTCCATTCAAGATGACTCAAAGGGATCCATGCTAAGATATATCATAATTAAAATGACAAGCATTAAATACAAGGAAAGAATCTTTTTTTTTTTTCATTTTTGATTAAGGGATTACATATGTGTTTTTATCCCTCCATTACCCCCCACCCCCACCCCCCACTCATGTCCTCACCTCCCTGGTGTCTGTGTCCATTGGTTAGGCTTATATGCATGCATACAAGTCCTTTGGTTGATCTCTCCCCCTTATCCCCACCCTCCCGTACCTTCCCTCTGAGGTTTGACAGTCTGATCCATGCTTCTATGTCTCTGGATCTGTTTTTGTTCATCAGTTCATGTTGTTCATTATATTCCACAAATGAGTGAGATCATGTGATATTTATCTTTCTCTGACTGGCTTATTTCGCTTAGCATAATGCTCTCCAGTTCCACTCATGCTGTTGCAAATGGTAAGAATTCCCTCTTTTTTATGGCAGCATAGTATTCCATTGTGTAGATGTACCACAGTTTTCTAATCCACTCATCTGCTGATGGGCACTTAGGCTGTTTACAAATCTTAGCTGTGGTAAATTGTGCTGCTATGAACATAGGGGTGCATATATCCTTTCTGATCAGTGTTTCTAGTTTCTTGAAATATATTCCTAGAAGCGGGATCACTGGGGCAGATGGGAGTTCCATTTTTGTTTTTTTGAGGAAACTCCATACTATTCTCCACAGTGGCTGCACCAGTCTGCATTCCCGCCAGCAGTGCATGAGGGTTCCTTTTTCTCCACACACTTGACAGCACTTGTCATTTGTTGCTTTGTTGAGATAGCCAACCTGACAGGTGGAAGATGGTACTGCATTGTGGTTTTGATTTGCATGTCTCGGATGATTAGTGACTTTGAGCATGTTTTCATATGTCTCTTGGCCTTCCTTATGTCTTCATTCGAAAAGTATCTGTTTATGTCCATTGCCCATTTTTTGAATGGGTTGTTTATAGTCCTTTTGTTAATTTGTATGAGTTCCCTGTAAATTTTGGAGATTAAACCCTTATCGGTGATATCATTGGCAAATATGTTCTCCCATGAAGTGGGCTTTCTTATTGTTTTGTTGAAGGTTTCTTTTGCTGTACAGAAGCTTTTAATTTTGATGTAGTCCCATCTGTTTATTATCTCTTTCGTTTTCATTGCCCTAGGAGCTGTATCGGTAAAGATATTGCTTCGGCATATGTTTTATATTTTGCTGCCTGTGGATTCCTGTAATATATTTATGGTTTTCCATCTTGTGTTTAAGTCCTTTATCCATTTTGAATTTATTTTTTGTTTAAGTTGTAAGTTGGTCTAGTTTCATTTTTTTGCACATATCTGTCCAATTTTCCCAACACCATTTTTTGAAGAGACTGTCTTGACTCCATTGTATGTTCTTGCCTCCTTTGTCAAATATTAATTGAGCATAGTGGTTTGGGTTGATTTCTGTGCTCTCTATTCTATTCCATTGATCTATATGTCTGTTTTTATGCCAGTACCGGGCAGTTTTGAGAACAGTGCCTTTTGAGTACAGCTTGATATCTGGTATTGAAATCCCTCCTACTTTGATCTTCTTTCTCAGGATTGCTGCAGTTATCCAGGGTCTCTTTTTATTCCAGATGAATTTTTGGAGAGTTCTTTCTAGGCCTGTGAAATATGCCATTGGTATTTTAATGGGGAGTGCATTGAATCTATAGATTACTTTGGGTAGTATGGACATTTTAATGATTTTGATTCTACCAATCCATAAACATGGTTTGTTCTTCCATCTGTTTATGTCTTCCTCTATCTCTCAAAGAAAGAATCTTAAAGGCAGCAAAAGAGAGACAGAAAGTTACACACGAGATTACTAGCTGATTCCTGAATGGAAACACTCCAAGCCAGAAAGGAGCTACAAGAAGTATTCAAAGTAATGTAAAACAAAACCCAAGACTACACTATCCAGGAAGGCCATCATTTAAAATTGAAAAGAAAATAAAGAACTTTCCAGATAAAAAAAAAAAAAGGCTAAAGAGTACATTATTACCAAAACAGCATTGTAGGAAATGTTAAAGGGAGTGTTTTAAGAAGAAGAAGAAGAAGAGAGAAGAGAGAGAGAGAGAGAGAGAGAGAGAGAGAGAGAGAGAGAGAGAGACATAGTTATAAAGAAATATTGGAAATAAATATCTATCAATAATAACCTTAAATATAAGTAGATTAAATGCTCCAATCAAAAGCCATAGGTAGCTAAATGAATTAAAAACATGGACCATATATATGCTAACTACAAGAAATCAATATCAGAACAAAATATTCAGACAGACTGAAAGTTAAGGGATGGAAAAACATATTCTCTGCAAAAGGAAATGAACCATAAATTTGGGGTAGCAAAACTCATATCTGACAAAATAGACTTCAAAACAAAGGCCAAAACAAGAGACAATGAAGGTCACTAAATAATAGTAAAGGGATAATTCCAACAAGAGGCTATAATCTTGATGAACTTATATGTAATATATATATATATATATATATATATATATATATATATACACACACACACACACACACACACAATGAGTGGCCAGATTATTATGTCCACCTGACATTTGTAGGCAAATTAGCTATAATTTCACGCTAAAGTTGCTAGAGGGCCAGACCATTATAAATAGGGAAGCAGGTTGTTTACCATGACAGTAGAAGTGATTTTTTTCTGATCATATGGGTAAACAATGCAATTTAACAGCCTTTGAACATGGGATGGATATATATATATATATATATATATATATATATATATATATATCCTATCTAATGATAGGCAAATGTGGTAATTGACCGTATCTTCGCTATGCCGCCCATTGGCTAATCAGCACAATATACAAATTAACCACCAACAAAGAAGGCGGCTAATTTGAATACTGCAGGCAGGGCAGGACAGCACGAGCCACCAGCATGAGCCGCCATCCAGGCCCCTGTGTGCGACTCCAGAAGCCGTCTGCCTGCCGCCCATGATTGGATCCAATCCCGGGCCGCAGGCCAGCCCCAGAAGCCCCAGAAGCCACCTGATATGATAGTAACTCTATCAGTAAGCACTCTGAAAGTCAGTGGCATAAATGCACCAATTAAAAGACAGATTATGAGGGTGAATCAAAAACAAAACCCACTTTAAATATAAAGACACATATAGATTAAAAGTAAATGAATTAAGCTGCAGCCTGTTTTGCTCAGTGAATAGAGCATTAGCCTGTGGACTGAAGGGTCCCAGGTTTGATTCCAGTCAAGGGCATGTACCTCAGTTGCTGGCTTGATCCCCAGTCCCTATCAGAGCATGTGCAGGAGGCAACCAATCAATGTGTCTCTTCCTTTCCCTTCACTCTCTCTAAAATTCAATGAAAAAATATCCTTGGGTGAAGATTAACAAAAACAAAGTAAATGGATTAAGTAACATTAAAGAGATTATAAGAAAACTATATTCCAAATTGTGTTAGTTGTATAATGGTTATGTTTAAATTATTAACACCTAAGAAATTGGGTGAATGGTATATATAATATGCTGTAGTATTTTATAGTTTTTTTACATGTATGAGATTATTTCAAATTAAAATATTAAATAATTAAAAATTAATAAATATTAATTGAAATGTATCTGCATTACATGAAAAATCTCCTAATTGCTTCTAGCATAATTTATTAAATTGTGCTAAAATTTACAAGGGTTCAATTAAAAAATATCTTAATTCTAAATGATATAATAGGAAATATGTAATAGTGCAGTTATAAACACTTATCTGAAAATAAAAATTTAAAGAAGTGAATTTAAAGAAGGCATTAGCCAGAGAAAATATATGCGCAACCCATGGATACAGACAACAGTATGGTGATGGCCAGAGAGAAGTGGGGGGCAAGAGCTGGGTAGAGGGGGCAAAGGGGGGAAATAGGGACATCCTATATAATAATGATAAAAGGCTAATATGCACATTGACTGAATGGCAGAATGACCAGTTGCTATGATGCTCACTGGCCACCAGGGGGCAGACACTCAATGCAGAAGCTGCCCCCTGGTGGTCAGTGCACTTCCATATCGGGAGTGCCACTCAGCCAGAAGCTGGCTAATGGCTGGCCAGCACAGTGGTGGTGGCAGGAGCCTCTCCCACCTCCGTGGCAGCACTAAGAATGTCCAACTAACGGTTTAGACCCAATCCCTTGGGGGCTTAAGCCTTTAGTCGGACATTCCCTGAGGGCTCCCTGACTGCCAGAAGGATGTCTGACTGCAAGCTTAGGCCTGATCCCCCAGAGAGTGGGCCTAAGTCGACAGGTGGACATCCCCCAAAGGGGTTCTGGACTGCGAATGGGCGCAGGCCAGGTTGAGGGACCCGCTCCCCCACCCCCTGAGTGCACAAATTTTTGTGCTCCAGGCCTCTACACCTGATGTTTGTAGGCAAATTAGCCATACACTGCATTGTATGGGATATGGAAGCCGAAGGCTTGTTTGAACACCTTTGCTGTCTGCAGTTACCAAGATAAAACATCTCCAATTAGCACAGTAACACAAGGATTGGAGAGTTGCGCATTGGAAAAAAGTCATATGGTCCAATGAATCACGTTTCCAGTTGCATCATGCAGATGGCAGAGTGAGAATTTGGCGGAAACAGCATGAAAGCATGCACCCCACATGCATGAGTACAACCCTTCAAGCTGGTGGGGGCAGTATTATGGTTTGGAGCTTGTTTTCCTGGCATGATTTGGGCCCTTTAATTCATGTGGAACAACGTCTGAATAGCACAACATACCTAAGTATTATTGCTGATCAAGTTCATCCTATCATGTCGATAGCGTATCCCAATGGAGATAGCTTCCTCCAACAAGACAATGCGCCATGCCACGGTGCTCCTATTGTGCAGAACTGGTTTCAAGAACATGAGGGAGACTTTACCTTGCTTAGGTGGCCCCCACAATCACTAGATCTCAATCCAATTGAGCATTTGTGGGATGAAGTTAAAAGAGCCATCAGGCAGCTGGTTCCACAACCATCAAATATGGTGTCAGATTCCTCACATCACCTTTCAACATTTCGTGGAGTCAATGCCTAGAAGAATCACCGCAGTATTGAAGGCAAAAGGTGGCCCAACAAAGTACTGATGGGGTGGTCATAATAACTGATGAGGTGGTCATAATAATCTGGCCACTCACGTTCAAATATATCCCACATTCAAAGGCTGTTAAATCGGACGTTCAGGTGGTCATAATAATCTGGCCACATATATATATATATATATATATATATATATATATATATATATTCAGAAGACTTTAAGGGAGAGGTTAATAGCAATACAGTCATAATAGGGGACCATAACACCTCACTGGCACCACTGGATAGACATTCTAAACAAAAAATCAATATGGAAATAGCATCATTAACAACACACTAGATCAGCAGTGGGCAAACTACAGCCAGCGGGCCTGATCCGGCCCGTTTGAAATGAATAAAACTAAAAAAAAAAAAAAGACCGTACCCTTTTATGTAATGATGTTTACTTTGAATTTATATTAGTTCACACAAACACTCCATCCATGCTTTTGTTCCGGCCCTCCCGTCCAGTTTAAGAACCCATTGTGGCCCTCGAGTCAAAAGGTTTGCCCACCCCTGCACTAGATCAAAGAGATTTTTGGATATTTACAGAGCATTTCATCCCAAAGAGGCAGAATACACATTCTTCTCAAGTATACATGGATCATTTTCAAGGATAGACCACATGCTCGAACACAAAATAAGTCTTAAAAAATTCAAGAAAATTGAAATTATATCAAGCATTTTCTAGGATAACAATGGCATGAAACTAGAAATCAAGTACAATAAAAATAAGCTAAAAAAATTCACACATGGAGAGTAACTAGATTGTTATTAAACAGTGAATGCATTACCAATGAGATCAAGGCAGAAATCAAAACATTCCTGGAAACAAACAAAAATGAACACACAACAACTCAAAATCTGTGAGACACAATGAAAGCAGTCCTGGGAGGGAAGTTCATAAATTTACAGGCATGCCTCAAAAATTAAGAAAAATAACTAATAAACGATCTAATCTTACATCTACAAGACAAGGAAGAGAACAGTAAGAAAAGCCCAGTGCTCACTAAAATTGGAATGATACAGAGAAGATTAGCATAGCCGCTGTGCAAGGATGACACACAAATTTGTGAAATGTCCCATATTTTTAAATCCTAAACGAACTAGTATAAAAATAAGAAATAGAAAGGGAAGAAGGAACACAGGCGTAAAGAATAAAAATGGCTACAAACAAGTACTTATCCTATATAATAAAGAGCTAATATGCTAATTAGACTGGAGAGAAGAACGATCTTCCAGAATGGCCTTCCTGAACAACCTTCTGAAACAACCAGTGGGCAGGGGGCTGGGCAGCGAGGCCATGAGGCAGCCGGGACCCTGAGGCAGCCAGGGCTGTGGGGGCCTACTCTTGCACGAATTTTGTGCATTGGGTCTCTAGTCAATAATAAGCTCAAATGTAAATGGATTAAATGCTCCAATTAAAAGACATGGAGTGGCTGAATGGATAAGAAAACATGACCCATATATATACTGTTTATAAGAGCCCCATCTCAGAACAGGGGACTCACACAGACTGAAAGTAAAGGGATGGAAAAATATTTTTCAGGAAAATGGAAATAAAACAAAATCTAGGGTAGCAATACTTATATAAGACAAAATAGATCTCAAAGAAAGGCCATATCAAGAGATAAATAAGGCCACTTCATAATTCTAAAGGGATCGATACAACAAGAGGATATAACTCTGGTAAACATATATGCACCCAATGCAGGAGCACCCAAATACATAAAAAAAAAAAAAAACTGTTGGGAGATATCAAGAGAGGGATCAACAGCAATACAATCATAGTAGGGGACTTTAACATCCCATTTACATCACTGGATAAATCTTCTAGACAAAAAATTAACAAAGGAACTGCAATCCTAAACAACTCACTAGATCAGATGAACTCAATTTATATCTTCAGAACATTTCACCCCAGAGCTACGAAATATACATTCTTCTCAAGTTCACATAGGACATTTTCAAAGACAGAGCACATGGTAGGACATTAGAAATCAACTACAATCAAAAATAATAAAAAATCAAACATTTGGAGGCTAAATAGCATGTTATTAAACAATGAGTAGGTTACCAAAGAGATCAAAGAAGAAATGAAAAACATCCTGGGACACTTACCTGGCAGGGGAGATACCACAATCACAAAGGTGGTTTTCCCAAGGTGAGGCTTATCCATTGCACTCCAGAGGTGCTGAAAACAAAACAAAACAAACAAACAAACAAAACTAAAAACAAACAAAAGAAAACATCCTGGAAACAAATGACAATGAAAACACAACAATCCATAATCTATGGGACCCAGCAAAAGCAATCCTGAGAGGGAAGTTCATAGCATTACAGGCCTACCTCAAAAGACAAGAGAAACTGGTAATAAATAATCTAACTCTACACCTTAAGGAATAAGAAAGAGAGTAACAAGAAAATCCAGAGTAAGCAGAAGAAAGGGACATTTTCAAAGACAGACCACATGGTAGGACACAAATTCAAGAAAATTAAAATCATATCAAGCATCTTCTCAGACCACAATGGCATAAATAATAAAGATCAGAGGGGAAATAAATGACATAGAGACCAAAAACAAACAAACAAAAAAAACCCCACAAACAAAACAAAATAAAAAACAATACAAACAATCAATAAAACCAAGAGCTGGTCCTTTGAAAGGATAAACAATATTGATGAACCTCTAGCTAGGATCACCAAGAAGCAAAGAGAGAGGACTCAAATAAACAAAATCAGAAATGAAAGAGGTAAAGTAATAACAGACCCCAAAGAAATAGAAAGGATTGTAAGTAAGTACTATGAACAACTCTATTCCAACAAACTAGACAACATAAAAAAATGGACATATTCCTAGAAATACACAATCTTCCAAAACTCAATCAGGAAGAATAAAAAAATGTGAATAGGCCAATAACTGCAGAGGAAATTAAAGCAGTAATCAAAAAACTTCCAGGAAACTAAAGCCCTGGAAGGCTTCACAGGGGAGTTTTAGCAAAAATTTAAAGAAAAACTAAAACCTATCCTCCTCAGATATTCCAAAAAATTCAAGAGGAAGGACCACTTCCAAGTTCTTTCTATGAAGCCAACATTACCCTAATCCTAAAACTAGATACAGACACTACAAAGAGAGAGAATTACAAGCAAATATCCTTGATGAACATAGATGCTAAAGTGCTCAACAAAATTCTAGCAAATTGGATCCAGCATTACATTGGAAAGATCATACACCATGACCATGTCGGATTTATTCTGGGGATGCAAGGCTGGTACAATATCTGCAAATCAATGCATGTTATACATCACATAAACTAATGGAGAGCCACAAATCACATAGTCATATCAATTGATGCAGAAAAAGCATTTGACAAATTCCAACATCTGTTCTTGATAAAAACTCTCAACAAAGTGAGAATAGAGGGTTCATACCTCAATAGAATAAAAGCCTTATATGACAAAACTACAGCCAACATCATACTCAATGGGCAAAAACTAAAACTATTTCCCCTAAGAATAGGAACAAGGCAGGGATGCTCACTTTCACCACTCCAATTTGACATAGTACTGGAAGTGCTAACCATAGCAATCAGACAAGAAGAAGAAATAAATGGCATGCAAATTGGAAAAGAAGAAGTAAAATTGTCATTATTTGCAAGAGGACATGATATTGTACATAGAAAACCCTAAAGATGCCGTAAAAAAAACTACTAGACTTAATAAATGAATTAGACAATGTAGCAGGATACAAAATTAACACCCAGAAATCTATGACTTTTTATACACCAATAATGAACTCACAGAAAGAGAAACTAAAATACAATCCCAATTACCATTGCAACATAAAAAATAAGATACCTAGGAATAAACTTAACTAGGGAGGTGAAAGACCTGTACTTAGAAAACAATAGGGCATTGAAAAAAGAGATAGAGGAAGACATAAACAAATGGAAGAATATACTGTGTTCATGGATTGCTAGAATCAACATCATTAAAATGTCCATACTACCCAAAATAGTCTATAGATTCAATGCAATCTCCATTAAAATACCAATGGTATATTTCATGGACCTAGAAGAAACACTCCAAAAATTCATTTGGAATAAAGAAAGACCCCAAATAGCTGCAGCAATCCTGAGAAAGAAGAACAAAGGTGGAGGGATCTCAATACTAGATATTAAGCTGTATTACAAAGCCACTGTTCTCAGAACTGCCCGGTACTGGCACAAGAACAGACATATAGTCCAATGGAACAGAAAAGAGAACCCAGAAATTGACCCAAGCCATTATGCTCAATTCATATTTGACAAAGGAGGCAAGAGCATACATTGGAGTCAAGACAGTCTCTTCAATAAATGATATTGGAAAAATTGGGCAGATATATGCAAATATATATGAAACTAGACCACCAACTTACACCATACACAAAATAAACTCAAAATGGATAAAGGACTTAAACGCAATATGAGAAACCATAAAAATCTCAGAATACACCACAGGCAGAAAAATATCAGACATATGTCATAGCAATATCTTTACCGATACTGCTCTTAGGCCAAAGGAAATTAAACAGAAAATAAACAAATGTAACTACATCAAAATAAAAAACTCCTGCACAGCAAAAGAAACCATCCATAAAACAACAAGAAAGGCCACTGCATGGGAGAACATATTTGCCAATTTTATTTTCTATAAGGTTTTAATCCCAAAAATTTATAGAGAACTGATACATCTTAACAAAGGGAAGATAAACAATTCAATCAAAAAATGGGCAAGGACCTAAATAGACACTTTTCAGAACTGGACATACAGAAGGCCAGGAGACATATGAAAATATGCTCAAAGTCACTAATCATCTCAGAGATGCAAATCAAAACGACAATGTGGTACCATCTCACACCTGTCAGAATGGCTATTATTAACAAGTTGACAAACGACAAGTCCTGGGGAGATGAGGAGACAATGCACTCTCTTGCACTGCTGGTGGGGATGCAGATTGGTGCAGACACTGGGGAAAACGGTATGGAGTTTCCTCAAAAAATTAAAAAATGGAACTCCCATTTGCCCGAGTAATCCCACTTTCAGGGATATATCCCATGTAATCAGAAACACCAATCAGAAAAGATATATGCACCCCTATGCTGCTAGCAGCACAATTTACAGTAGCTAAGATTTGGAAACAGCCTAAGTGCCCATCAGCAGGTGAGTAGATTAAGAAACTGTGCTACAACTACACAATGGACTACTATGCTGCTGTAAAATGAAAGAACTCTCAGCATTCCCAACAGCATGGATGGACATGGACAGCATTATGCTAAGTGAAATAAGCTAGTCAAATAAAGATAAATATCACATGATCTCACTCATTTGTGGAATATAATGAACAACATAGTCTGATAAACAAAAGTAGATCCAGAGACATAGAAGTATTGAACAAATCGTCAAACCTCAGAACGAAGTCAGGGGAGGGTTGGGAGAGGGGTAAGAAATCAACCAAAGTACATGTATGCACGCATATAAGCACAATCAATGTGCACCGACACTAGGATGTAAGGGCATGTGCTGGGTGGTGGGAGCAGCTGGGGAGAGGTCAATGGGGGAAAATGGAGACTTATGCAATACTTTAAACAATAAAGAGTTAAATAAAAAATAGAATTGACTATACAGAACAATATTTGGTAAATAGTAAAAAAGCACTTGGCAATAAAAGTAATCAGTTATAAACCATCCATGAAAATAAAGAAGTGGTAAGCCCAGAGTAAGTAAAGGGAAGGAAATAATAAAGACCACAGGAGAAATAAATGATGTACAGACTAAAAAACAATACAAAAGATCAATGAAACCAAGAGCTTGTTCTTTGAAATTATAAATAAGATTGATAAAATTTTAGCCAGGCTTATTAATAAACAAACAGAGAGAACCTAAAGAAATAAAACCATAAATGAAAGAGTCTAAATAACACCTGACATCACAGAATTACAGCGGATTGTAAGAAAATACTTTGATCATCTATTTGCCAACCAACTGGAAAACCTGGGCAAAGAGGACAAATTCCTAGAACAGACAATCTGCCAAAACTCAGTCAGGAAGAAGCAGAAAACCTAAGTAGGCTAATAACAACTGATGAAATAAAAAAGAAAGAAGTAATAAAAAAGAAAATTATAGGCCAGTATCCTTGATGAACATAGATGTCAAAATCCCCAACAAAATATTATCAAATAGGACCAAGCAATACATTAATAAGTTTATACACTATGACCAAGTGGGATTTATTCTGGGAATGCAAGGATGATTCAATATTCTAAAGTCAGTAAACATGATAGATAACATAAGCAAAATGAAATATAAAAATAATATGATCATATTAATAGACACAGAAAAAGCATTCAACAATAACCAGCACCCATTTATGGTTAAAACTCCCAGCAAAATGGAAATAGAGGGGTCATACTACAACATCATAAAGGCCATATATGAAAAACCTACAGTTAACATCATACTTAATGGACAAAAACTAAAAACATTTCTTTTAAGATTAAGAACAAGACAGGGATGTCTGCTTTCACCACTCTTATTCAACATAGTACAATAAAGAAAACCAAAATAAATAAAGATAGAGAGAATTGGTTACCAAAATGTATGTCTCATAAGAAATACTAAAGGATGTCTTTTAATTTGAAAATAAGTAACATCAGACAGTAACTCAAATCCACTGAAGGAAAAAGAAGTGACAGAAATTGCAAGTGTGTGAAAAAATATTCTATTAATATATTAATTTCATTTCTTTTTAAAATGTCTTTGAAACAAAATTTTCAAGCAACAATTATAACAGTGTATTGTTAAATTCATAACATATGTAGACATATACATGTAATAGTATAAAATAAAGTAGGAGAGAAGAAAAAGAGATATATTGGACAAAGTTTGTATATTTTATCAGAATCAGGTTAATGTTATTCTAAAGTAGATAGTGGTAAGTTAAAATGTATAGAAAAATCACTGATAAAATAACTAAAAATATAGTTGAAAAATATCCAGGGAAATTAAATGTTACAAACACATACATTATAAAAGTAGGCACTAAACAAAATTGTTGAATCAAGAAAACAGAAGACATATAGAAATCAAAGAGAAAAATGCAGAAATATATTCCAACCTATCAATATTACATTAAATGTGAAAAGGTTATCAGACTGAATAAAAATTCAAGGCACAAGTACAAGCTGTCAGTAAGAGACACATCTTAGGTTTAATTACATGACTATTTTAGAAGTAAAGGATTTGATAAAGTTATACCTTGGAAACAGTAAACATAACATAGCTGGAATAATTATATTGACACTGGAGGCCTGATGCACGAATTTGTGCATGGGTGGAGTCCAGCGGCCCACCCCTATCGGGGCCCGATCAGGCCAGGCTGGCCAATGGGAGGGGCCACAGGCGGTTGGCCTGCTGGCCATGCCCCTGGTCAAACTTCTGGTCGAGGTGACAATTTGCATATTAGCCTTTTATTATATAGGATCATACTAAATAGACTGTATGAGGACAAATATTAATAAAGAGAAAGAATGATATTTTTCATATTAGTAAAAAGGACAATGCAATTAGGAAGATATAAGAATCATAGATATATATGTACCTCACAATAGAGCCCTAAAATATATGAAGGGAATTGTGACAGAATTGAAAAGAGTCATTTAAACAATAATAATTGGAGATTTAAATATTCTCAATAATTAATAGAAGAAGCAGACAGAGAATCATCATGATTAAAGAAGATTTAAACATTATTAAACGACTCAATCTAACTGATATATACACCCAATCACTAAAGAATACACATTATTTTCAAGTACACATATAATATTCTTCAGGAAAGACCATATGATAGGCCATGAAACAAGTCTCAGTTTTAGAAATATTGAAATCATAAGTATAATCTTTGACCACTGTGAAATTTGATCAGATCTTCAAAACAGAAAAAAATCTGAGAAACTCCTACACTTCAAAAGTAAACAACACACCCATGGGTGAAAGAGTAAATAACTATGGAATTTTAAATGAATGGAAACAATAATACAATATTTCAAAATTTATAAAATGCAGTTAAAGCAATACTTTGAGGAAAATTTAAAGTTTTATAAATCTACATCAGGAAAGAAGAAAGGCCTTAAATCAATTACCTAAGCTTTCACCAAAAAGATATGCAAACTAAATATAGACATACAGAATATATAAAAATAATATGGAATATATATATATATATATATATATATATATATATATATATATATATATTCAAAAAAGAAAAAGAAACTAACCCCAAAGTAAAAGAGACATAGTAATAAAAACTATTGTGGAAAGCAATGAAATAGAAAACAGAACAACGGAGAAAATCAATGAAACCAAAAGTTGGTTTTTTGAAAAGCCAAACAAAATGAGAAAGAAGACTCAAAATTCAAAAATCATAAATGAAAGATATGGCATCACTATTGATTCTACAGAATTTTAAAAGTATTTAAGGGAACATTATTAAAGAAACATTATACCAACAAATTAGCTTAGATAAAAAATAAATTTCTAAAAAAGTTACCAAAATGAACTTAATAGGAGAGAACATCTGCATAGGTCTATAAGAAGTACAGATATTAAATTAGTTACTAAAATCTTCCCATATAGAAATGTCCAGGCCAAGAATGGGTGGACTTTTATATATGAATAAAAAATAATACCAAATACAAGCTTTCCCAGAAAATAGTGGAAGAAAGGAAAATTCTTAAGTTATTCTCAAGTTAGCCTTACCCTGATACCACAGTCAAACAAAAGCAGCACAAAACAAAAACAAAAACAAAAAAAACCCTACATACAAATATCTTTCATGGACACAGATACAAAAATCCTTAAAAAGATATTAATGAACCAAATGCAGGAACATATAAAGGGATTATACATCTGGGTTTTATTCTAGGATTTATTCCATGAATGAAAGATTTGCTAAATATTTGAATACCAATTAAGAAAAAAAAAAACCTTACATGATCATCTCAATAGACATGAAAAAAACACTTCACAAAAAACAAAGGAAAAATGCTGGAAGCCGGTCCATCCTTGCTGTTTCAAGGGACCTGGCATATATGGCATACTGTTCTTAATATGTTTGCTCACCTTCTTGGCACTATGTGTTTTAACCAAGGTCACCTCTCTGAGAAAGGTTATTTCCCCAGGTAGGGATTTTCCCCTGAAGTTAGGGAGGGAATAAAACCCCTTAACTAAGTGCCAGGCGGGTAATTAATCACTTTAACTATGAACAATCATGCTTAAGCTACATAATCTTTACTCCCTGGAATGGAGATAAGAAACGCCCTAACCTTTGGAATAGAGATTGATAGGATTGGAATCAACTGGTATAAATACAGATGTAACAAGACAACAGGACACAGAACCTACACAGAACCTAGACACAGAACCTAGACACAGAACACACAGAACTTAGAGACAGAACCTAGCGAGAGAACATGGCAAAAGATCCTGGACAGAACCTGGCTACAGAACTTGGTTGGAGAACCTAGACAGAACCTGGCTGAAGAACCCGGCTACAGAACCTGGTGACCGAACCTGGCTGGAGAACCTAGCGAGAGAACATGGCTACAGAACCTGGCTGGAGATCCTAGACAGAACTTGGCTGGAGAACTGGCTACAGAACCTGGCTGGAGACCCTGACAAGAGAACCCGGCTATGATGATCACCTGAACGCTGCCTCTGTGTCATTCCTTCTTCACTGACTCTGTCCACACCTTTGGGGACCCCTGGACCTGTTGGGGTTGGACCCCAGCAGAAAAACCCAACAACTAGAAATCTGGGTGTAGGAAGACATTTCCTTTATTTGTTAAAGACTCGTATGAGAAATCTATTGCTAGGGCCAGTTTTATTGATATGGACCTGTGCAGTCACACAGAGACCTGTTCTAAGGAGCTGAAGTCATCTACTTGAAATTCTTACTAATTTTATCTTTGAGCATGTGTTTTATAAGTAAGTGAAATGAAACATTGGAACATACATGTGAGCAGATTTTAGCAATATGCCTGTCCACTGTTCCTAGCTGAGTTATTCTATACTAGAGGCCCGGTGCATGGATTCGTGAACCGTTGGGGTCCCTTGGCCTGGCCTGTGGGGATCAGTGGACATTTGCGTCACCACAGGCCAGCTTTATCTGCCAGCTTGTCGGGCTCCAGCCCGCTGTCTGTGAGGATCCTGCACAACACAAAGCAGTGTGCGAAGCAGCAGGCGGCCAGGGAGGAGTCTGAGCCCCCGCAGGGCACCGTGATGCTCCTGCTCATCCCAGCCCCACTGTGCCTGCTGCCTCTGCTTGGGCTCACAGGGAGAGTGTCCATGGGAGAGGCTGCGCTCACCAGTCATCAGCCTGGCTTTGGCACTCATCTGTCAGCTGACTGGTGCTCCCCCTGTGGGAGCACCTGCATTGAGCGTCTGCCCCCTGGTGGTTAGTGCGTGTCATAGCTACTGGCTGATTGTCCAGTCATCTGGTTGCTTAGGCTTTTATATATATAATTAACTTGTATAATAACCCCATGAATATGGAGTTCTTGTGGAATCACAGTATGTGGCAGGAAGTGCAGTGAGACTCTAAGGAAGTACAAGATAAATGTATTTTATCACATCCACATCACTTAAGCATGGGTGCTGACAGCCTGAGTGGCTATACTTTAAATTTGAACCAGAACTTGCTTCAAAAACACAAAAAATCAATGGCAGTCTAAGAAACACAAAGAACCAAGGAACCATATTACAGATTTTCTTAGTTACTTTAAAGCACTTATGCTAAATATGATGAGAAGGAAATTTTATTTATTTATTTATTTTTTATTGCATAAAGTAATACAAAGGGTATTAAATATGTGTCCATTTTTCCCCCCCGCCCTAGACAGTCCCCTAGCCTCCCCTATACCCCAGTGTCTTATGTCCATTGGTTATGTTTATATGCATGCATACAAGTCCTTTGGTTGATCTCTTACCCCCCTACCTCCTGTCCCCCAACCCTCCCTGGCCATCCCACTGCAGTTTGACAATCTGTTTGAGGCAGCTCTGCCTCTGTATCTATTATTGTTCAAAAGTTTATAATGGTCTCTATTATCCATGAATGAGTGAGATCATGTGGTATTTTTCCTTCATTTACTGGCTTATTTCACTTAGCATAATGCTCTCCAGTTCCATCCATGCCATTGCAAATGGTAAGAGTTCCTTCCTTTTTAGAGCAGCATAGTATTCCATCGTGTAGATGTACCACAGTTTTCTAATCCATTCATCTACTGATGGGCACTTAGGCTGCTTCCAGATCTTAGCTATGGTGAATTGTGCTGCTATGAACATAGGGGTGCATATATCCTTTCTGATTGGTGTTTCTGGTTTCTTGGGATATATTCCTAGAAGTGGGATCACAGGGTCAAATGGGAGTTCCATTTTCAGTTTTTTAAGGAAACTCCATACTGTCTTCCATAGTGGCTGCACCAGTCTGCATTCCCACCAGCAGTGCACAAGTGTTCCTTTTTCTCCACATCCTCTCCAGCACTTGTTGTTTGTTGATTTGTTGATGATAGCCAGTCTGACAGGTGTGAGATGGTACCTCATTGTAGTTTTGATTTGCATGTCTCAGATGATTAGTGACTTTGAGCATGTTTTCATATGTCTCTTGGCTTTCTGAATGTCCTCTTTTGAAAGGTGTCCATTTAGGTCCTTTACCCATTTTTTGATTGGATTGTTTATCTTCCTTTTGTTAAGTTGTATGAGTTCCCTATAAATTTTGGAGATTAGGCCCTTATCAGATATGATATTGGCAAATATTTTTTCCCACAGTGGGTTTTCTCATTGTTTTGTTGATGGTTTCTTTTGCTGTGCAGAAGCTTTTTATTTTGAAGTAGTCCCATTTGTTCATTTTCTCTTTAGTTTCAAGTGCCCTAGGAGCTGTATCAGTGAAGAAATTGCTTCGGCATATGTCTGAGATTTTGTTGCCTTTGGCTTCTTCTAGAATTTTTATGGTTTCCTGTTGTACGTTTAAGTCCTTTATCCATTTTAAGTTTATTTTTGTGTATGGTGTAAGTTGGTGGTCTAGTTTCATTTTCTTGCATATATCTGTCCAATTTTCCCAACACCATTTATTGAAGAGACTATCTTGGCTCCATTGTATGTTCTTGCCTCCTTTGTCACATATTAATTGAGCATATTGGTTCGGGCCGATTTCTGGGCTCTCTATTCTATTCCATTGATCTATATGCCTATTCTTGTGCCAGTACCAGGCAGTTTTGAGAACAGTGGCTTTGTAATACATCTTGATATCTGGTATTGAGATCCCACCTACTTTGTTCTTTTTCAGGATTGCTGCAGCTATTCGGGGTCCTTTTTTATTCCAGATGAATTTTTGGAGAGTTCCTTCTAGATCTATGAAGTATGCCATTGGTATTTTAATGGGAAGTGCATTGAATTTATAGATTGCTTTGGGTAGTATGGACATTTTAATGATGTTGATTCTACCAATCCATGAACACGGTATGTTCTTCCATCTGTTTATGTCTTCCTCTATATCTTTTTTCAACATCCTGTACTTTTCTGAGTAGAGGTCTTTCACCTCTTTAGTTAAGTTTATTCCTAGGTAGCTTAATTTTTTTGGTGCGATGGTAAACGGGATTGTTTTTATAGTCTCTCTTTCTGAAAGTTCACTATTGGTGTATAGAAATGCCTCAGATATCTTGGGGTTAATTTTGTATCCTGCTACATTGCCAAATTCATGTATTAAGTCTAGTAGCTTTTTGATGGACTCTTTAGGGTTTTGTATGTATAATATCATGTCATCTGCAAATAAGGACAGTTTTACTTCCTCTTTTCCAATTTGGATGCCATTTATTTCTTCTTCTTGCCTAATTGCAATGGCTAACACTTCCAGTACTATGTTGAACAGGAGTGGTGAGAGGGGGCATCCCTGTCTTGTTCCTGTTCTTAGGGAAAATGGTGTTAGTTTTTGTCCATTTAGTATGATGTTGGCTGTGGGCCTGTCATATATGGCTTTTATTATGTTGAGGTATGATCCTTCTACTCCCGCCTTACTGAGTTTTTATCAAAAATGGGTGTTGAATTTTGTCAAATGCTTTTTCTGTATCAATTGATATGACCATATGGTTTTTTTCTTTCAATTTGTTTATGTGATGTATCACGCTTATTGATTTGTGGATATTGTACCATCCTTGCATTCCTGGGATAAATCCTACTTGGTCATGGTGTATGATCTATCTGATGTACTGCTGGATCCGATTTGCTAAGATTTTGTTGAGTATTTTGGCATCTATGTTCATGAGGGATATTGGCCTGTAATTCTCTTTCATTGTGTTGTCTTTACCTGGTTTTGGTATTAGGGTGATGCTGGCTTCATAGAATGAGCTTGGAAGTGTTCCTTCCTCTTGAATTTTTTGTAGTAGTCTGAGGAGGATAGGTTTTAGTTCTTCCTTGAATGTTTGGTAAAACTCCCTTGTGAAGCCGTCTGGTCCTGGGCTTTTGTTTGATGGAAGCTTTTTGACGATTGCTTCAATTTCTTCCAAAGTTATTGGCCTGTTGAGACTTTTAGATTCTTCCTGATTGAGTTTTGGAATGTTGTATTTTTCAAGGAATTTGTCCATTTCCTCCAGGTTGTCTAGTTTGTTGGAGTAGAGCTGTCCATAGTATTTTTTAACAATCGTTTGTATTTCTGTGGGGTCTGTTGTTATTTCAGCTCTATCGTTTCTGATTTTGTTTATTTGGGTCCTCTGACTTTGCTTCTTGGTGAGTCTGGCTATAGGTTTGTCAATCTTGTTTATCCTTTCAAAGAACCAGCTCTTGGTTTCATTGATTTTCTGTATTGTTTTTTTGGTCTCTATGTCATTTACTTCTGCTCTAATCTTTATTATCTCCTTCCTTCTGCTCACTCTGGGGTTTTCTTGTTGCTCTCTTTCTAATTCTTTGAGTTGTAGAGTTAGATGATTTACAACCATTTTTTTCTTGTTTTTTGAGATAGGCCTGTAGAGCTATAAACTTCCCTCTCAGGACTGCTTTCATTGTGTCCCATAGGTTTTGGATTGTTGTGTTTTCATTGTCATTAGTTTCCAGGATGTTTTTAATTTCTTCTTTGATCTCATTGGTAACCCAATCAATATTTAATAGCATGCTATTCAGCTTCCAGGTGTTTGAGTATTTTGGGATGTTTTTATTGTAGTTTATTTCTAATATTATGCCTTGTGGTCTGCGAAGAGGATTTTTATGATTTCAATCTTCTTGAATTTGGGGAGACTTTGCTTGTGACCCAATATATGGTCTATTTTTGAATATGTCTTATGAGCACATGAGTAGACTGTATATTCCCTGGCTTTGGGGTGAAGTGTTCTGAAGATGACTATTAAGTCCATCTGATCTAGTGAGTCATTTAGGATTGCTGTATCTTTGCTGTATGTTTGTCTAGAGGACTTATCCAGTGCTGTCAGTGGTGTATTAAAGTCCCCTACTATGATTGTATTGTTGTCGATCTCTCCTTTGATATCTTCCAGGAAGTTTTTTATGAATTTGGGTGCTCCTGCATTGGGTGCATATATGTTTACCAGGGTTATATCTTCTTGTTGTATTGATCCCTTTAGTATTATGAAATGGCCTTCCTTATCTCTTGTTATGGCCTTCACTTTGAGGTCTATTTTGTCCGATATAAGTATTGCTACCCCAGCTTTCTTTTCCTTTCCATTTGCCTGAAAGATATTTTTCCATCCTTTCACTTTCAGTCTGTTTGAGTCCCTTCTAATGAGGTGGGTTTCTTGTAGACAGCAGATGTATGGGTCATGTTTTTTTATCCATTCAGCCACTTGATGTCTTTTGGTTGGAGCACTTAGTCCGTTTACGTTTAATGTTATTATTGAAAGGTACTTGTTTGTAGGCATTTCTTTTTTTGTGTGGCTGTTTTCTTTCTGAGCTTTTTATTTCTTCTTTTTATACCAGTCCCTTTGGCATTCCTTGCATTGCTGGCTTGGTGGTGATAAACTCCCTTAGCCTTTTTTTGTCTTTGAAGCTTCTTATTTTCCCTTCAAGTTTGAATGATAGCCTTGCTGGATAGAGTATTCTTGGATTCAGTCCTTAGCTTTGCATCACTTTGTAAATTTCCATCCATTCTTTTCTGGCCTGATGTGTTTCTGTTGAGAAATCATTTGATAATCTAATGGGAGATCCTTTGTATGTAACTTTCTGTCTCTCTCTTGCAGCCTGTAAGATTCTCTCTTTGTCCTGAACATTTGCCATGGTAATTATGATGTGTCTTGGTGTGGGTCTTTTCGGGTTCACCTTGTTTGGGACTCTCTGGGCTTGTGTGACTTTTTCTTCTCCACCTCAGGGAAATTTTCTGATATTATGTCTTCGAATAGGTTTTTTAATCCATGTTCATCTTTCTGTTGTTCTGGTACCTCTATTATTCGTATGTTGTTTCGTTTCATGTTGTCCCAAAGCTCCCTTAGGCTCTTTTCCTGTCTTTTAATTTTTTTCTCCAATTGCAGTACATTTTGGGTGTGTTTTGCTTCCTTGTCTTCTAATTCACTAATTCGGTCCTTCGCTTCTCCTAGTCTGCTGTTGATACTTTCAATGGTGTTTTTTTATTGCAGCTATATCACTCTTCATTTCTTCTTGGGTCTTACTTAAGTTGTTGATTTTTTCATCTGTTTCTTCTAGCTTCTTCCATATGTTATTGATTTTTTCATCTGTTTCTTCTAGCTTCTTCCATATGTTATTGATTTTTTCACCTGTTTCTTCCTGCTTCCTGTAGAAGTTGTTGATTTTTTCCTCCGTCCGGTTTATGCACTCTTGGACCCTTATTCTGAATTCTTTTTCTGTCATGTTGCATGCCTCTGTATTACTTAGCTGCTTTTCTGGAGAGTCCTCCTTCTCTTTCCTTTGGGGGTTTCTTTGTCTACCCATGTTTGATCTCACTGACATATCTAGATGTTGAGTCGTTCAGTGGCTGCTCCCTGGGTGGCAGTGACTCCTTGGTCTGTGGTTGTTTTTCGGGCGGTTGCGGTAGCAGCTGCTCCTCAGTTGGCAGCAGCTCCTCTGGTGGGTGCTGTTCACAGCTGTGGTGGCTCTTCTGGCTGGTGGGGGGAGGCTTCACGTACAGCTGCTCTTCTTCAGCAGACGGTGTGGTGCTCAGGAGGCTGCTGTTGCTTGGATCTGCTGCGTTGATTTAAAGGCACAAAATAGAACACAACAAGGCACCACGTACCAGGCACTAAACACAAATATATTCACGGTATTAATAACCCCAAATAAAGGTGACCACCCGAATTCAGAGAATTAGGGGATAAGGAAGAAGGAAGAGAAAAAGATAAAAGAGAAAAAAGAAAAGAAAAGTAGGGACCAAAAAAAGGAGTGCAAAAATGAAATTGGGAAAAATGAAGGGGAAAATAAAAGCGAGAAAAGAAAAGGAAAAAAAAGAGCGAAAAGAGAGAATGAAGTGGAAGAGGGCAAGAGACTTTTTATATGAGGAGAATACTCCTATTAAACCGCCACTAATCCCAATAAATTCCAGCAACAGCTCCCTGGAGATAGATGCAAATAGAAACAACTAATAATATAACGATGAAAATAGAATGGAGGACACTAATCCCAAAATAAAATAAAGAAAAAATAAAATAAAGAAAAATAAAATGGCACTTTAAAAAATGGTAAAATGGTAGCAGTAATAATACTGGTTAAAAATAAGAAGGTAGTAATTAAAAGGGTAAAATCAGGTGATGGAAAAAAAAGGAAAAAAAAGAAAAAAGAAAAAAAAAGAAAAAGAAGAAAAAAAAGAAAAAAAATGGTTTCTTAGTTAAAAGGTGAAAAAAGAAAAAAGAAAATTGCAGTAGTGAAGGTCCTTTGGTTCTTCTATTCTTCAGTCTGGCTCGCCTTTAGTCCTGCCAGGTATTCAGGAGAGTGTTGAGTTTCCCTGCGATACACTGTTCCTCTGTGTTGTAAACCACAGTCCTTATTTTAAAGCAGGTCGTATTTGTTTCCCAGACTGCCTTATTTTGTGTTTAGCAAAGTTAGTTTGTGGCTCAGCCTCTGGGTGGCAGTGTTCTGGGGTTTGCCTCTGAGGCTATACGGCTTCTCTATCGCATTTAAAACTGATTTGGAGAGGTCAACTATCCAGAGCTGGTTCCTTAATAGTTACCCGCTCTGTGTTGTTGCTGGGATTCGAGAAGGAAATTTTAGAAGAAAACATAGAAACAAATCTTTGTGCCCTTGGATCAGGCAAGATTCCTTAGATATGAGAACAAGAGTTTCAGCCATAAAAATAAAAATTGATAAGCTGGATTCAATCAAAATTATCTTTAGTGTTTCCAAATATACCACTGAGAAAATGGAGAAAAAGCTGTAGGCTGTAAAAAAGTTGCCAGTCATATATCTGATATTCAGAGATGACAGGTGGGCACCATACCTGAATCTCCATTAGCTGCCTTGGTGATTCCATGAGTCCTGGTTCCATCCAAATTTTGGCCCACCAAAGCAGTTTCAAGTGGATTTTCTATACAAATTGCCTGTCTTGGCTCATGCTTTGGACTTTCCCCAAATCTCTCAATGGTTCACACACCTCAGATAAGCAGCATCTGGCCTCCATGTGCCTTCTACTTCTTGCTAATTGGCCATAAGCCTGGCACTAGTGGCACCAGAATTGGTTCATAACTTGGCCTCTCCCAGGAACCTCCAAGCTCAGCAAAGTAGCATCCATCTGCAGACACCTCTATAGTTCATGCTGGGCGGGCCCAGACAGAGCACAGATAACAGATGACCTTGGTATACACATTCTGGGAGGCCCCAGAGCTATCCCAACAGGTGGATAGCTTTAGAACATGCTTGAGAACCTTCCAAATACCTCTAGGAGCCATAAACACAAAGGGCGGACCCATTGGGTACCAGAGCCCAACTGAAGAGAGTCCTGCTTCATAGGGTTGGTTCTTGCACAGCAGGTTCTCTATTGTAGTTGTGATCAGTCCTTGAAACACATTTACATGACCTGGGAGTAAATCCCTCCCATTCACATGCCATCAGAAATCAATGCTCAAATACAACAGGAGGGTGCACAGAACACACATGCGTGGTGGTGCAGCCATAATGCCCAGCTCCAAAACCAGGGATGTTGTAAATGTATCCCTCCATGTCCCACGTGGTTCAGAGTTCAGGATCTGGAAGAGGAGCTGCACAAAAATGAAAGAGAAAAGACAAGAGATAATTTGGGAATATTGGGGGGCCAGGCAGGTAAGTCGAACCCAAGAGGAAGGACTTCCACCGGTGCTCAGGCTGCACCAACCTCTTATAGTCAGAGGTAAACAAGGTAGTGGTTACCATAGTTACACTGTTCTTGTGAGTTTCACTTGTTTTGACCATAGTTACACTTCCTGCACTTCCCTCAGCCCATTAACCTCCCAGATAAGATCTGAGGAGTGTTATAAGGTCAAGCCTAATTATGCGATTCTCACAGCCAGTTGGCCTGGAGGTCAAATCCCCTTAGTATTAACTACAACAATCAAGGCTTAACTACAGGAAGACTGCACACAAAGACAACTAGGGGGTGCACCAACAAAGCATAAAAAATGCGGAGACAAAGAAACAGGACAAAACTGTCAATGGAGGATATTCAGTTCAGAACCACACTTTTAAGGTCTCTCAAGAACTGTCTAGAAGCCGCCGATAAAGTTATTGAGATCCTCAACAAATCTAATGAGACCCTCGATGTTATGATAAAGAACCAACTAGAAATTAAACATACACGGACTGAAATAACGAATATTATACATACTCCCAACAGCAGACCAGAGGACCGCAAGAATCAAGGCAAAGATTTGAAATGCAAAGAAGCAAAAAACACCCAACCAGAAAAGCAAAATGAAAAAAGAATCCAAAAATACGAAGATAGTGTAAGGAGACTCTGGGACAGCTTCAAGCGTACCAACATCAGAATTATAGGGGTGCCAGAAGATGAGAGAGAGCAAGATATTGAAACCTATTTGAAGAAATAATGACAGAAAACTTCCCCCACCTGGTGAAAGAAATAGACTTACAGGTCCAGGAAGCACAGAGAACCCCAAACAAAAGGAATCCAAAGAGGACCACACCAAGACACATCATAATTAAAATGCCAAGAGCAAAAGACAAAGAGAAAATCCTAAAAGCAGCAAGAGAAAGAAACTCAGTTACCTACAATGGAATACCCATGTGACTGTCAGCTGATTTCTCAACAGAAACTTTGCAGGCCAGAAGGGAATGGCAAGAAATATTCAAAGTGATGAATAGCAAGAACCTACAACCAATATTACTTTATCCAGCAAAGCTATCATTCAGAACTGAAGGTCAGATGAAGATCTTCACAGATAAGGAAAAGCTAAAGGAGTTCATCACCACCAAACCAGTATTACATGAAATGCTGAAAGGTATCCTTTAAGAAGAGGAAGAAGAAGAAAAAGGTAAAGATACAAATTATGAACAACAAACATGCATCTATCAACAAGTGAATCTAAGAATCAAGTGAATAAATAATCTGGTGATCATAATAGAATCAGGGACATAGAAAGGGAATGGACTGACTATTCTTGGGGGGGAAGGGGGTGTGGGAGATGCGGGAAGAGACTGGACAAAAATCATGCACCTATGGATGAGGACAGTGGGTGGGGAGTGAGGGCGGATGGTGGGGCGGGAACTGGGAGGAGGGGAGTTATGGGGGGAAAAAAGAGGAACAAATGTAATAATCTGAACAATACAGATTTAATTACAAAGCCTAATTATGCTAAGAGGACTGAGCCCTCCAAGCTGGGACTTGTTCGTGACTCTGCCAACAGGTCAGTCCGAGGCTTAATATCGGTTCCCCACATCTCACCCTTGTTTTATTATTTAAGCTACTATAATGGAAATAAAACTTAAACATCAAGAACAAAAAGCTACCATAATAAAAGTAAAACTTAAGCATCAAGAACAAAAATGTTTAAGTCCCAGTTTTTATGTCCAACAGTTCTGAGTCCAAGTTTTAATGTCCGACAGTTCCTTATGTGTACATGTCAGCAATGATATTTCAGTTCTGGATGGTGAAAAAATGGTGGCAATGCCGGTCTGACCCTCTCTGGTTTGACCCTGGGCAACCTGCAGCGATGCACAGCTGCTGACTGCTAGCATGGCAAAGCGTCGTCAGCGTCTTCCATCTCTGGATTGTTTTTCCTCTTGTCTTCATGGTTGGAGCATTCCTGATAATTCCTCTCTGTTGCAGGAATCCACATGGCCTTGGAGTTGTTTTCTGAAAATATACAAACATATTCTCGACCAAAAGTTAATAAAGGAAATTTTACTTGGGACCCTTTTTATATTTGCCCAAATGATTTTCCTTTGGCTTATTTTGACACCATGTATGTTTTTCATGGGTGTCTTGCTGTTAGCATTACAAATGAAAAGAAAAATAAAATTTTTCTAGATGTAAATTAGTTACAGGGTATTTTTCCTTACATGGTATTTTTCCACTATCCCCCCTTTTATTGATTTAATTATTAGGAAGCTTTTGGAAAATGTTTCTAATATAGTTTAAATTTTTAATTTTTTTGCACAAAAATATGACTGCTTTAGGTTCACTGCATGTTAAGCAATTTTACCAAGAAATGAAAATTTTGGTTAATACTACTTATTTCAATTAAACTCATTACTGTCAAATTTAATACTCTAACAACAATCTTAGTTTACACTGTAAATATTAATGGAAAGGATTATTTTGCATCCTTGAGAAGGCCCTGAGCATTCCTGGTGTTAGGCTGGATTTAAGTATAGGGTAGCTGCTGTCAGCCAAGTCTCTGTTGTCTGGGTACCGATCTCAGCTGGGCCAAGTCTCTTTCTGTTATCTGGGTCCCTATCTGATCTGGGCATGGGAAGCGGGAAGCAGCCATGGGGGCAGGAGACCTCCCTCATAAGGGGAGAGTGTTCAGGCCCCTGCATAATTGTGGAATTGGGGGGAGGTGAGGATCTGTGCCCCACCTCTGTTGACTTCCAAGTTCTCTCCCGATGGCCCCTCTGCGACTGTGCCTGTCTTAGGTTGTTCCTTCCCTGAGGAATCATACCCATCTCTGGCTATCCAGCCATCCTCCAGGGCCAAGCAGAGTGATGTGAGGTTCAGTTCTGTCTCCTTGGTAGCCTATGCCCCTGTGGTCTCCATGCCCATCAACTGCCTTGGGATCCCCTCGGCTGCTGGCGGGGCCCCGGCATTGATCACATATCTTGGGGAACCCAAGTTTCTTCTCCAGAGAGGGTCCAGCTCATGCTATTGGGTGAGAGACAGATCCATGGTACCAGCCACCATGAGGCTTCAACCTCATCATAAACAGAGAGCTCAGGCAACAGCTGTGGGCAATTGGAAGAGGGACCCCCTTGGCAAAAAGGGCAAGAGAGGCCAATATAGAATGCTCAAGTGCCTTCCCAGGGGGCCTTCCACACAGTGGAAGGGATTAAATCCTTTCATGTCCTTATTAAATTGCTGCCAAACATTCAAAGAATTAGTTTGTAAGTTTGTTTGGTATATATGCACAATATGCTGTTGTAAAATATCAAACATTATTAATGACATTGTAGAATAATATCATGTAAGGATATTCTTTGCTCAATTCAATTTTAAACTGGAAATGATATTAATTAAATTTAAGGCAAAAACCCAAATTATTTACCTTTCTATATTAAACCTAGTATATTTAATTACAGTCCTCCAGATGTTTGAAGGAAAAACCTCTTTCTATTATTTTCTTGCAGAGTAATTTCCAATCAGTATCCTCATCTTCTCACAGCTGAGTTACAAGTGGAGAATTTCAATTTAAAAAAGAAAAATCTTTTTCTTTTACACCAAGTAACCCATAGGGTTACTTCTTGGATGTTGACTGATAGTGCCGCAAGGTCATTTATTTCAAGTCAAAGTCATTAAATTTGGTTGAATTAAAAAATCCTTTAAAAAGAGAGAATAAACTTTTGAAAACATTTCAGGGCCCGTGAAATGTCCCAAAGTCATTCCTTGGTTATAGTTTTTTTATTTTATTTTTTTTTATTTTTTTTTTAATATATTTTTTTATTGATTAAGATATTACATATGTGTCCTTGTCCCCACGTTACCCTCTACCCCCCACCCCCCCCACCCCCGCTCATGCCCTCACCCCCCCGTTGTCCATGTCCATTGATTAGGCCTATATGCTTGCATATAAGTCCTTTGGTTGATCTTTCCCCCTTACCCCCACCCTCCCCTACCTTCCCTCCAAGTCCCGACAGTCCAATCAATGCCTCTCCGTCTCTGGATCAGTCCTTGTTCTTCAGCTTATGTTGTTCATTATATTCCACAAATGAGTGAGATCCTGTGGTATTTATCCGCTCTCAAGTTCCATCCATGCTGTGGCAAATGGTAAGAGTTCCTTTTTCTTCTTCCTCTTCTTAAAGAATACCTTTCAGCATTTCATATAATGCTGGTTTGGTGGTGATGAACTCCTTTAGCTTTTTCTTATCCGTGAAGCTCTTTATCTCACCTTCTATTCTGAATGATAGCTTTGCTGGATAAAGTAATCTTGGTTGCAGGTTCTTGCTATTCATCACTTTGAATATTTCTTGCCAGTCTCTTCTGGCATGCATGGTTTCTGTTGAGAAATCAGCTGACAGTCGTATGGGTACTCCCTTGTAGGTAACTGACTGTCTTTCTCTTGCTGCTTTTAAGATTCTCTCTTTATCTTTTGCTCTTGGCATTTTAATTATGATGTGTCTTGGTGTGGTCCTCCTTGGATTCCTTTTGTTTGGGGTTCTCTGCGCTTCCTGGACTTGTAAGTCCATTTCTTTCACCAGGTAGGGGAAGTTTTCTGTCATTATTTCTTCAAATAGGTTTTCAATATCTTGCCCTCTCTCTCCTTCTGATACCCCTATAATTCTGATGTTGGTACGCTTGAAGTTGTCCCAGAGGTTCCTTACACTATCTTCATATTTTTGGAATCTCTTTTCTTTTTTCTTTTTCGGTTGGGTATTTTTTGTTTCTTTGTATTTCAAATCTTTGACTTGATTCTTGGGATCCTCTTTTCTGCTGCTGGATCTCTGTAAGTTATTCTTTATTTCAGTCAGTGTATGCTTAATTTCTAGTTGGTCCTTTTTCATGTCCTCCATGGTCTCCCTATACTTATTGAGGGATTCATTAAATTTATCGGCGGTTTCCATAAAATTCTTGAAAAACCTTATAACCGTGGCCTTAAACTCTATATCCAATCGTTTGCTTTCCTCCATTTCTGCCATTTGTGACCTGTTTCTTTGTCTCCGCATTTTGGCAGCTTCCCTGTGTTGATAGAGTGGCCCTGTGCGCCAGGTGTCCTGTAGGGCCCAGTAGCTCAGCCTCCCCAGTTACCTGGGGTGGACACTCTTGGTGCACTCTTGGTGCCTTGGTTGTTGTAGAATCACTGGGAGGAATTGACCTCCAGGCCAATTGGCTGTGAGAATCAGCTGTGTCTAAAGTGGGAGAACTTCTGTGCTGAAGACACCTTCTGGGGCAAGACTTGCTTCAGTGGGGCTTTGGTGCTCACTGAGTCTGCTCCCTGAGTGCGTCCCTTATGGATCTGAGGAGTTGCAGTCTGGATGGATCCTCTCTGACCACTGGGTACAGTGGCTCCTGGATCTAAGGAGGTGCTAATTCAGCCTCTGCCTGAGGCCACACAGCAGGAGCCACGAAGAGGCTCAGCTGTGAAGCAATGCAAGCCGCTGCGGGGCCTTGGGCCTTCTCTTGGAAGTTCCAGGTCTGCCTGGTTCGGCTGCAGTTAGGTACATTCACATGCAAAAGCCTCTGCCGCAGCCTGGGTGGGGCGGGGTCTCAGGGAGTCAGAGGGCGGAGAAAGCAGCCATGGCTGATTCTCCGCCCGGAGTCGCGTGTCTCAGTGTTCCGGTAACGGCTGCAAGCACCTCTGAGGGAAAGCCGTCCTCAAGTTCGCTCGCTGCCGGACAGACCAGCCTCTCCCCGTATGAGTCCTGGGTCCCCAGAGACTTCCCGGAACCGGAGTTCAGAGCAGTCAGAAGCTTGTGACTCAAAAAGCCAGCCGCGTCCTCAGGCGCCACCCCCTTTCCTCGCGCGCGCGAGCCGCCGTACCTCTGCACTTCACCTCCGCAGCGCCTCTGGCTCTCAGCGTGCTTTTCTTTCCTTCTAGTTGTGGAATTTACACTCAGCCAGCCTTCCTGTTGTTCTGGATGATGTTTGCTCAGTCCTTTGCGGTAATTTTCAATTGTTGTGTGAGGCGATAATTTCCCGGTGTTTACCTATGCCGCCATCTTAGTTGCTCTCCTTGGTTATAGTTTTGAAATTCAACTTGAAAGACCATCAAATACATATGTGTATATAAGATTTAAAGATTATATTCAATTCTGTCCTCTAGATTTTTCATGAGGCAAATTTAGATTATTGAACAATTTTTAGTATTTTGTTATTTCAGAATATCTAATTCAATTTAGCAAACTCCCAAAGCCTTGGGCTGCCATTGACTGGAAATAATTAGTCTTGGGCTTTATTTTGTACATTTGTAAAGAGATTCCAGCTAAAAACTCTATCTAAATGTCCAAAAACAGGACAGTTGTGCGCATTAGTTTTAAGCCAGTTTTTCTCTTTACACGTGCACAGAAATCCCAGACACATTTTTAAATTTTGTAAAACTTTTCAATTACGAGAAGGAGACTTTAAATTAGAATACTTGGGGAGGGGGCATCCATATTGGATCGCCACGTGCTCCCTTCTTCCCTTCCCCACATGCTTTGGGGGAAGTTTCCCTAGGTAATGTTACCATACAGATGATTACTGCTAGCATGGCAGGAAAGACGTTCTCAGGCATCAGGCGTCTGTACTGTCTTCTTTACCATGCCCCAGGTGGTCTCCAGGCTGTATGTTGTCCGGCTCATCCTCCTCCTGCTCCTCATCTTCAGTGGACTGCTTGGAGTCGCTGCTCTCTGTGGCTGAGGTAGTTGATTGTCTGCAGCTGCACGGTGTGGCTCCAGGCGCAAGGTCCTCATTAGTCTGGCTAGTTTCTCTCTTGGATCCCTGATGCAGTTTAATATTTTTAGCAGGAATCCACATGGGTTTGGAAAAATTCTCTGGGAATATACAAGCATACCCTCTGCCAAAGGTTAAGAATGGGTCAGGTCCCTTCCATAAACCAGATTCCAGATCCTTCCATTTAACTAGACCATTTTCTTTTGTTTTATTCTGACACCAATGTAGCTCCATAGGTGTCTTTCCATCAGCATCACAAGTGAAAAAATTTAAAGTAATTAAGGCTTGGTGCAGCCTACCCGTAGGTGATTTCTCCATCATCCCTCCTTTTCATTTTTCAAGTTGGGATTTTAGTCGCTGATGCTGTCATTCAATAATGGCCTGTCCTTGGGAATTATATGGTATTCCTGTAATGTGCTGAATTTTCCACCTTTTACAAAATTCCTGGAATTGACAGCTTGTATAAGCAGGCCCATTATCAGTATCTACAGAGACATGCAATGCCCCAAGACGTCCAAAAGGAGTATAATGTGTCACATCCATTTTCCAGATATAGTCCCTTAGCAAAACTCTAGGGTTGACTCCTGTGTTAGGCCCTTGAGGTAGATGTAACATACAAGTGGGACATTCCTTGATAATCTGTTTTGCCTGATGTCGAGAGATTGAGAATTGTTTGGACAACATTTTGGCAGGCTGATGTAAAAGCTGATGAGACTCTGAGGCCTCTTTAAAAGAGCAACCAACCTCTTTTAAAGCAACCAATTGATCAGTATGTGCATTTCCTTTAGTTAATGGGCCAGGTAATACACTGTGAGCCCTGATGTGAGTGATATAAAAAGGGTATTGTCTCTGCTGCACAATCTGCTGAACTTGTTTAAATAGTAAGAATAAACTTTGGTCACTGAGCCATTTCAAACGAGCAGTTTCAATTCTATTTACTAGGCCCGAAGCATAAGAGGAATCAGAAATTATGTTAACAGGCTGTTGGAAATCTTGCAACGCAGCCTTAATAGCTTCTAATTCAATTCTTTGCACAGAAGTATGACTGGTCAGTATGACTCGGTCTGAATTTATTGTAGGCGGCTTTCCCATTAGATGACCTGTCAGTAAAATGCTCCAGGGATAGGTTCCTGCCTAGTATTTTTTGGTATTATTTATTAATGGGGGTATAATATAAAAATTGTAGTAATTTGTTTTTTAATAGATGAGAACTAAGTTCCCCTGAATATCCACTTAGTCCAATTTGCCAATTTAAGTCAGTTTGAAATAGCATTTCTAATTGCTTCCTAGTGAGGGGAAGATAGATGCAGTTTGGTTCTTCTCCTCTAAGCTGCCTGCAACGCTTTCTAAGCTGAGATATCAATTGAGCCATCAGTTCTACATAAGTAACAGCAGTTTTAGAGGTGTGATCCCCTAGGTGGACCCATTAAATAATAGCAGGAGAGTCTTTATTTTGGAAAATGACTCCAGTGGGACTATTTGCAGTATGGTTAATCTGTCCCAATAAAGGCAATTCAGGCTGTACCCATGCTACTTGGGCTGAGGATATCACTTGCTCAATTCTTAGCAACTCCTTTCTGGCTTCCTTTGTTAGCGTTCTGGGTGAGGAAAGGTTAGAGTCACCCCTAAGTATATTAAATAAATTTGTCATTTCTCCTGTAGAGATTTTTAGGTAAGGTCTTAACCAGTTAACGTCCCCTAATAATTTCTGAAAGTCATTTAAAGTTTTAAGGCAATCTTTTCTTGGTTCCACCTTTTGCGGCCTAATGCAGTGGTTTTCAATTATGGTTCCCAGATATTTAAAAGGTGTCTCTGTATCTTTTCTGGAGCAATTTTTAAGCCCCATTTAGGGAGCTCCTTTTCTAATTGGAAAAACATTTCCAAAGTCTGCTCTTCCCGTGGACTTTCTAAGAGCAAGTCATCCATGTAATGAATAATGTAACATCGGGAATATCTGTCCCTTAAAGGCTAAAAAGCTTGAGCCACATATTTTTGGCACAAGGTAGGGCTATTGGCCATTCCTTGAGGCAAAATCTTCCACTGATATCTTCTGATGGGTTCTATATTATTAACAGATGGCACTGAAAAGGCAAATCTTGGTTTATCTTGAGGTGCCAAGGGAATGGTGAAAAAACAATCCTTAAGATCTATTACTATAAGAGACCAATCTAGAGGGATTTGAAAAGGCACTGGGAGTCCAGGTTGCAAAGCTCCCATGGTATGAATAGTAGCATTAACTGCTCTAAGATCATGTAACAATCGCCATTTTCCTGCCACCTTCTTAGGTATAATAAATATAGGTGTATTCCAAGGGCTATTAGAGGGCTCTATGTGACCAGCTCTTATTTGTTCCTGTATCAATTCATGAGTATGACCTAATTTCTCCTTGGTTAATGGCCACTGATCCACCCATATAGGTTTATCGTCTTTCCATTGTACAGGATCAGCATGGGGGTGAGGAGACTGAGCAGTGACCACTCCTAAAAAGGTTGATATCCTAATCCTTGTCTTCCTGGGTTTTTTAAACCTTGACCAGTCTGATATCCCATCTGAACTATAAACTGCTGACCTTTGCTGGTAATAATACGAGCTTATAAACCTTCTAAGAAATCTCGGCCCCACAACTTAACTGCAATTCCAGAGACAATGTAGGGCTGAAACCATCCTGTCTGTCCTTCTCATCTTGTCACCTTAAGACTGCAGCACTATGTTGTGTGTTATCAGGAACTCCCACCCCCCTAACTGAGTCCATAGCTTCTACCACGGACCAACTTGGAGGCCAGAATTCTTTGCTGATAACGCTGACATCTGCCCCAGTGTCTACTAAGCCCTTAAACATTTTTCCTTCTATTCTCAAATTAATCATAGGACGGGTTTTGCTAATTTCCTGTATCCAATAGATGTCTGAGCTTCCAAACCCTCTTTTCCTGTTTATAGCTTCGCCTTGCTGAACATAAGGTAAAAGTAGTATCTGAGCAATCCTTTGTCCTGGAGTAATTCGCATAATATGATTACATTCTAATATAACTTTAATTTCTCCCTCATAGTCTGAATCTATGATCCCAGGCAAAACAGTTAATCCTTTCAGAGTGTTTCTACTTCTCCCTAAAATTAATCCTAAAGTTCCTGGTGGCACAGGTCCCCAGATTCCTGTAGGAACAGCTTGCTGAGCCATATCAGGGGTTAAAGTGACCGCTATAGTACTGTTAAGATCTAGGCCTGTGCTCCCTGGAGTGGTCCGGATCAGAGAGTCCACTGTGGGCTTTGCAGGGTAGATATCCCCTTTTAATGATGGGGCTGGGGGTAGCCCCTCTGGCCGTTTCCTGTGTCTTGATTTAATGGCTGCAGTTGGCCATACCCTGTGTCTTGATTTAACGACTGCCCATTTTTATGGAATCTCGATTTACAATGGCTGGCCCAATGGTAGCCCTTCTGGCACCTCGGACACCGAGAGGTTGGATCTGTGTTGATCGGCTTAGGAGCACCTTTCCCTAGAGCACCTCCTTGTGTCCTTCTTAGTTGTCTACATTCTTTTCTAAAATGTCCTGTTTTTCCACAGTTATAACACTTGTTATTTTTTACGGTTACAGGGGCGGCGAGTAAATTTGCTTGAAAAGTGCCTGACCCCACATTCTGACATGCTCGAATCATTTCTGTAATGGTACTACCTTTTCTCAGAGGCATCAGGCATTTCTTACAATCATCATTGGTGTTTTCTTAAGCTAATTGCTGAATTAAAATGTCTCCTGCTGCCTCATGTTGAATCTGTCGTCTCACTGCTTGAGTGAGACGAGCCACAAAATCAGAAAATGATTCTAAAGGCCCCTGCATACATTTACGAAAAGCTCCCTCAGAGTCCCCTTTTGCTGGTAAAGCCCACCAATCTTTCCTTCTACAAACTCTAATTTGCTCATATGCCAGTTGCACATAATTTAACTGATTTTGCACGTCCTTATATTGTCCCAGCCCTGCTAACATTTCATAAGTTATTTGAGCATTCAGCCCGCGGTTTGTATGGGCTTGCTCCTGGCATTTCTCCAAAAATTCTCCCTTCCATAGTAAATAATCACCTCCATCCAGAGTTGCACGAGCTAGAGAATACCAATCATAAGGAATTAATAATGCTTCAGAAATATTATTCATAATTTCTCCTGTAAAATGAGCCATTGGACCATTTTGAACTACACTTTCACATAAGGCCTTTATCATTTTCAAGTCAGTTTTTTTATGGTGTCTTGTTATCTGATTCGGGAGCTGTGGGTCAGCTATCTGTATGATAGGAAATGCAAGCCTTTCTTCCACCGGCATGTCCTTCAATCCTTCTCTGATGGCTTTTTGCACAGGTGATTCTATTAACGGTGAATTAATCATTTCAGGATTAGGACATAGAGATGGAGGTGGAGGGGGCCATGAAGGCATTCCTTTAATTTTTCTTCCCGCTCCTCTATAGGAGGAGCGGAGGGAACCAGGCAAGGAGGCTCCTCCTCAGCCTCTCTAAAAGGCTCTAGGAAATGCAATATTGTGTTCCCCATGGAAAAACAATTTTTTTGAGGTAAGTTTTTACCTGCTGCTGAGCTTTTTTCAAGTTCTGACTAACTTTTTGGCAAGCATTCAAGATCTAATGTACCTTTTTCAAGAAACCAAGGGTGATGTTCTATAATAACATGCAAAAACTATAAGAGATTACCTTCTAAAATTTTAACTCCTTAAGCATGCAAATCAAAAGTCTAAAATAAAGTTTCTTACTTTTTAAAAGCCGAATCCTGCCCTATTGGCCTGGCTAAAGAAAACGTTCCCACCCTACTTACAGATGGCGACTTCTGCAGCTGATCGTGGGCTTTGCGTGAGGTAAAATATCTCCCCACCTTTACGGTGAATTCTTTCTTCCCCACCTTGCCAGTGAAACTTCGTTTTTTCACTCTAGGTGAAGCCTTCACTTCCAGATTTCCCGTCAGGTGCCAGATGTTGTAAATGTTTCCCTCCATGTCCCACGTGGTTCAGGGTTCAGGATCTGGAAGAGGAGCTGCACAAAAATGAAAGAGAAAAGACAAGAGATAATTTGGGAATATTAGGAGGCCAGGTGGGTAAATCCAACTCAAGAGGAAGGACTTCCACCGGTGCTCAGGCTGCACCAACCTTTTATAAACAAGGTAAACAAGGTAGTGGTTACCATAATTACACTGTTCTTGTGAGTTTCACTTGTTTTGACCATAGTTACACTTCCTGCACTTCCCTCAGCCCATTAACCTCCCAGATAAGATCTGGGGAGTGTTATAAGGTCAAGCCTAATTATGCTAAGAGGACTGAGACCTCCAAGCTGGGACTTGTTCGTGACTCTGCCAACAGGTCAGTCCAAAGCTTAACCCTTAATCAGTTCCCCACACAGGGAGACTGTGCCACAGGGCCCTACAGGACACCTACTACATAAGGCTACTCTACCAAGACTGGGAGACATAGAAGCTCTACTTAACACATAGAAACAAACACAGGGAGGCAGCCTAAATGAGGAGACAAATAAACATGTCCCAAATGAAAGAATAGAACAAAACTCCAGAAAAGAACTAAACACAAAGGAGACAAGCATTCTATCAGATGCAGAGTTCAAAACAATGGTTATAAAGATGCTCAATAAACTTAGAGGAATAGTAGATAAACTTAGTGAGTACTTCAGCAAAAATAGAAAACATAAATTGGAGATAGAAAACATAAAAAAGAACCACCCAGAAATGAAGAATACATGATCAACATTCACATCATGAGGATGCTAGAAGGAGAAGAGAGAGAGCAAGGAATTGAAAACTTACTTAAAAAAATATAATTATTAAAAATTTTCCTAACCTGGTGAAGAAAATAAATATCCAAGTCAAGAAAGTACAGATAACCCCCAAAAAGATGAACCCAAAGAGGCCCACACCAAGACATATCATAATTAAATGGCAAAAGTTAAAGATTAAGAGAGATATTCCAAAATGTGACAGAGTAAGTGGAAGCAACACTGACACTCTCTCAGGAACAAGCTGGAAATACAACTAAAATACAGAAAAACACCCTGAAAAATCAACTGAATGCCAGCTGGAGAGAACCCTGATAACCACGGGTGGAAAGTGGAGACTGCATAGAGACTGGTAGGAATTTCAGAGGTGCAAAAGGGCTGGCTGGGCTCCTACAGAAAGCAGCTAAAGTTCTGGAGGGATAGCTCAGCTGTGTGGTGTTCCCACTGTGGGGTCCCCAAGCCAGAGCACCAGAACTGAGAAAGGTGCCCACATAACATCTGGCTGTGAAATTCAGCAGGGTTGCTGTCTACTAGGGAAAGATGGCTGGAAATGCAGTCACTCTTTTAAAGGCCCAATGCACAAAATTTCATGTGCAGCCATTCACTTGGGCTCCCTCTGGAAAGAAGAATGGACTGGAGATATTTGAGAAGATTCCATAGCTCAGAAGGTAGCCACCCTGGCTCAATGTGCTGAGTCATTCCCTCACTCTGTGGAGGACATCCTTCTCTGGCGAACCTTTGAGATCAAGTTGATTTTGGCCTGAGGGGAAGGAAGTTGCTCTACCCCATTGGAATACCTCTTGCCTCAACCTGTGGTGGACAGCCTGAGACTAATCAAGACTGAGTGTCAATTGGACTGCAGGCAGAAGCAGATCTCTAGAGGCTTTGAGAGGCCTGATCTTCTATTGGGCCAAGGGCTATGGAAAACAGACCCTGGTGTACATCTTAATCCTTTCCAAAAACACCAAGCCATAGCAGAGGGAGTAAAAAAATTGTGGAATGCTGATAGCTCCAAACAGGGTTCTCAGGGCCAGTCAGAAACAGAGTATGACATTGTCCTGCACTAGAGATTGGGAGTCGTAACAGATCTGCCTCATACATAGACACAAACTCAAACATGAAGCCAACATGGGGAGACAAAACAAAACAAAACACACCACAACCACCAAATGAAAGCATAAGAGAATTCTCCAGAAGAGCTAAACAAAAGGGAGATAAGAAATTTATCAGCTATAGAGTTCAGAATAATGATGGAAAAGATGATCAACAGCATGAATAAAGGAAGAGTAACTATGAAAAAAGACCAGTCTGAAATAAAGAATGACAGAGCACTAATAATGAATACATTGGAAGGAATACACAGCAAATTAGGGGAATCCAAGGTTTGGATCAGTGAATTAGAAGACAGGGTGGAAAAAAAATCACTCAATCAGAGGAACAACAACAACAACAACAACAACAAAATTAAAAAAACAGAAGGGAGCTGTGGAACAAATAAAACATAACCATATTCGCATAATAGGAGTATCAGAAGGATAAGAAAGTGAGCAGAGAGCTAGAGAAAGTGAAGAAATAATGGCAGAAAACTTCCATAACCTGGTGAAGGGAAAAGTCACACATGTTCAAGAGGCACAGAGAGTCCCAAGCAAGAAGAACCCAAACAGGTCCATGCCCAGACACATCCTAATAAACATTAAAGACAAAAATAGAATCTTAAAGGCAATAAGAGAAATGAAATTTGCTACCAACAAAGGAGCTCCCATAAGGTTGTCAGCTGATTTCTCTTTAGAAACTCTACATACCAGAAGAGAATGGCATGAAGTATTTAAGGTAAATGAAATGCAAGGATCTGAAACCAAGATTACTATATCCAACAAGGCTATCATTCAAAATGGATGGTGAAATAAAGAGCTTCCCATACAAAAGAAAAAAGGGCTAACAGAGTTTATTACCATTAAACCAGCACTGCATGAAATGATAAAGGGACTGCTGTAATGAGAGAAATAGAGAAACCTAGGCATACAGAATTAAAATGGGAATAAATAAATTCCTATCAATAACAACCTTAAAAGTAAATGGATTAAATGCTCTAATCAAAAGACATAGGGTAGCTGAAGGGATACAAAAGCATGACCCATTTATATGCTGTCTACAAGAGACCCACCTCAGACCAAAAGCCACTGTAATTAAACAACCTGGTACTCTCCCAAGAATGTATATAGATCAAAGGAACAGAACAAAGTACCCTGAAACTGACCCAAGCCATTATGCTAAATTAATACTTGACAAATGATGCAAGATCACACAAAGCAGTCAAGACAGTGTCTTCAATAAATGGTGTTGGGAAAATTGGACAGGTACATGCAAAAAAATTGAAACTAGACACCAACTTACACCATGCACAAGAATAAACTCAACATGGATAAAATACTTAAATGTAAGTCATGAAACCATAAAAATCTTAGAAGAAACAACAGGCAGCAAAATCTCAGATATCTCTTGTAGAAATATATTTACAGATACATCTCCTAGGGCAAAGGAAACTAAGGAGAAAATAAACAAATGGGACTACATCAAAATAAAAATTTTCTGCACAGCAAAATAAACCATCACCAAAATGAAAAGGGATTTAACTGTATGGAGAATCTATTTGGCAATGATTCATCTGCTATTGTTTTCTAATATTTAAGTGGACAGTTTTCCTATTATTATCATTTAAAGTGAAAAACTAAATAGCACATGTATGCTTTCCCCAAAAATATTATTAAACTTTAGTGTTCAATCATAAGTTTTAACAGAAAAGATTCATATTATGAGGCATTCAAATAATAAAACCAGAAGTACTGCACTATTTATGATTATAATGGAGTGTAATGTTGATTACTACACATCAATCAATTCATATAATTTTATGCTTTGACAGTTCTGTTTAAAGACAGTATATTTTTTAGACTTATTGTTCCAAGAGGAATTTAGATGGACAAGGGTGCCAAATATTTATTTGATGTATTTATTTGAAATGTTTCATAATTCAAATATTAAGTGCTTATAAAAAAATTAGAAATTAGGAAAATCTATATATGAATCATACACTGGTCTTGGCTAAATAAGTGATTACTGTTTGAAAATCTTTTCTATGAAAAATTTATTCTTCACATAACTTCAATCATGTTACTTACATAAGTGCTAAGTAGCTTCTGTCAATTAGTCATAATTGCTTTTCATGTCATTATATAGACTTCCTAAACCAGTGATGGCGAACCTTTTGAGCTTGGCGTGTCAGCATTTTGAAAAACCCTAACTTAACACTGGTGCTGTGTCACATATAGAAATTTTTTGATATTTGCAACCATAGTAAAACAAAGACTTATATTTTTGATATTTATTTTATATATTTAAATGCCATTTAAGAAAGAAAAATCAACCAAAAAAAGAGTTCGCGTGTCACCTCTGACACGCGTGTCATAGGTTCGCCATCACTGTCCTAAACCAACCTGTAAAATAGTTGGATAATTATTGAGTGCAGGTTCCATAGTTTACTTATCTATTCCTGTATCCATGATCATTTAGACAGTCTTCAAATTTCTGCAGATAATGTCTATGAGCCTTTGTATTAACATTATTTCATTGAAATAAGTTTATAAGGTTAGTGGATATTTTATCATTTTGATACATGTTGCCAAATCACTGTCTTCAGAAAACTATTTTCCAATAATAATAATCTACTTTTATAAAAACCCTGGGTGGTGTTCATCATGTCCAGAACCGCCGCGACCAAGCCGAAGGAAGTCAGTCCTGCAGGGGTTGTCTTGGCAACGGCTGCGCCCTCCCCCAAGCTGTTTCCCTGGAGCTGTTTCCTGTAAGGGCAGGGTTTGAGGCAGGAACCCACCCTGGGAGCATGGAGGCATATCTTTATGAAGTGTGCAGTGCCAGCACAGCCAAGGGTGAACCTGAGTAGGGGCAGCTGAAAGGCTTAGAAAAGACAGACAAGAGAATGAAATCTGGGTCTCGGTGGGATGCTGCTTCTCTGAGAGACAGTGACTATGCCCACAGTCATGCCTTTGTTTTATAGCAGATTTGTCACAAGGCAAAGTAATGGCGTGACCAAGATGTTTAAAACATTCTCCTGGGTTTCAATCCTACTCAGCTACATGCACCTGAACTCTATCAAGCCTACATCACTCAGGCACATGGGGCTATTTGTTTGGACCATAGGTTCAAGCTTACAACTATAGCTGTTGGCTATAATTGTGCTGGGAGGGCCCTGCCCTTCAAGGTGGGACTTGCGCCTGGCAATGAGAGGACTGTGCCCTCTCATCAGTCCAAGGCTTGAACCTGTCCAAAACACTGTAGCGTTAAAAAGATTCTCAGGTGATTCTAATGTGCAGCAAGGTTGAGAACCACTGCTATAGATAATATTAAAAATATATCTAAATGTGCAATTCTTTGTCCAAAAAATGAGCATGTTTAAAAATTAAATGAAGAAAATTTGTATATACTCGATGGAGATTTTCACACATATTTGAGTGATGATTCCATTGATTCCAAAGATGATGCTGAAAAGGAAAATTTTCCCATCCAATTTCTTTTTTTTCTTTTTTTTTTATGTATAGGGCGTAATGTCACAGGAAGGCCATAGTGTTCTGCTACCCATGAGGAGTAAGCCCAAGTTGCTGTTGAATGTGTTGTACACAGTGAAGCCATTCTTCAGGAGCTCTGCTCTCTCCACACCCACAAACTTCTTAATAGTATTACTCCTTCGGGAATGCCATGTCATTAATTAAAATTGAAAGTGGGTGCAATCATCATGCTATTGAGAAATCTCAATTGTAAATGTAAATGGGGTCTTTGTAATAGTACCAGATTTATTATCAAATGATTATGACCTAACATTATCAAAGCTGAAGTATTAACAGGATCTGCAGAGGGAGAGGTTGTTCTGATTCCAAGAATTAATTTGTCCCCATCTGACACTGGCCTCCCATTTAAATTGATTCAATGACGGTTTCCCGTGATGCCAGCATTTGGGAAGACTATTGATAAATCACGAGGACAAACTCTAGACAAAGTAGGCATATTCCTACCTGAACCCGTTTTTGCACATGGTCAGTTATATGTTGCTTTCTGTTGAGTTTGAAGAGCATGTGATATTACAGTTAAAGTTCTAAGTACTTCATCACAAGGGAAATTAGTTAAGCACTCTGAAAGTGTTTTCACTCTTAATGTGGTGTACAGGGAGATATTAGAATAAGTTTAATCACTTTATCAGTCATTGTTTGCATCACTGTTGTTTTTATATCATGTTCTTGTTGTTTTCATATGTTTTTGTCATTTTTATATCATGCCTCTGTTGTTGTTATATCCTTTTGTTACTGATATTTATTAATAAATTTATATATGATTTTCATATACATTTTACTAATTTCCTTTCATCTCTCACACTTCTTTTATAGAGAAAGGGCAAATAGCAATATTAAAATATCTCTGCTAATTAATTCCCTTTTTATAAAAAAATATATTTTATTGATTTCTTACAGAGAGGAAGGGAGAGGGATAGAGAGTTAGAAACATGGATGAGAGAGAAACATCGATCAGCTGCCTCCTGCACACTCCCCACTGGGGATGTTCCCACAACCAAGGTACATGCCCTTGACTGGAATCGAACCTGGGACTCTTGAGTCAGCAGGCTGATGCTCTATCCACTGAGCCAAACCGGTTAGGGCAGTGGTCGGCAAACTGAGGCCCCTTGAGTGTGGCTCTTCCACAAAATACCACGTACGGGCACGCATGTACAGTGCGATTGAAACTTCGTGGCCACACTCAAGGGGCCAAAGAGCCGCATGTGGCTCGCAAGCTGCAGTTTGCCAACCACTGGGTTAGGGCAATTAATTCCCTTTTAATGTGCACAAATTTTGTACACCGGGCTACTAGTAATAATATATACAGTTAATTTTTTGCAAGTTATTTGCGCTCTATAACTTTTTCTTCTCTGTGATTTTGTGATGACATCTTAATCATTCATAAAATTTTTACATCTAAAATAATTTGTTCCTGTGCTACTTATGACTTGTTTATTATCATAACTGCCTGTCTACTCTTATATTAGTATAAAAATATTTCTAGCCCTAACTGGTTTCACTCAGTGGATAGAGTGTTGGCCTGCAGACTGAAGGGTCCCAGGTTCTATTCCGGTCAAGGGCATGTACCTTGGTTTCGGGCACATCCCCAGTAGGGAGTTTGCAGGAGGCAGCTGATTGATGTTTCTTACTCTCTATCCCTCTCCCTTCCTCTCTGTAAAAAATCAATAAAATATATTTAAAAAAATATTTCTAAAGTCTATCTGGAAAACAAATAGGAGGTAAAAACTCCCTAAAAATTGTGTTTATTTGGCCTTCTACTCATTCTGACTTTATGCCTAGAAGACTGCTTTGCACAGTTAGGCACTCAGTAAATATTGGTTAGTAACTGAATGAATGAAAAATAAGTCCAACTTATTTTTGAGAGTGGAATTAAGTTAGCATGATTTTGAAACTTTTAGAATAACTATAAATGATATTTTCTCAATATATCTCTCAGCTGATTTCTCAATAACCTAGAGAATAAATTCTGAGGAGAACTTGGGTGATGACAATCTGTAATTACCAACTGACAGTGGACTTGTGGTGCATAAGGACAAGTTTGTCACCATTTTGCATGATTTGAGGACTTTAAATTATAGTCTTAACTGGTGAAGGGCCATTTATCTTTAAAAAGAGGTGTGTGTGGTAAGAATAATTGAAACTGTGGTACATTTATCTGTGAAAATTTTCATGATTTTCCCTAAAAAAATGTTTCATGGAGCATTGCTAGTGGTATATACCACATTTCATGGCAGCATTTGAGATATCTAAGACTTGGGACAGATGTACAGTTATGTTAAGCAATTTAAGCAACAGAAAATATGGGTCAAACACAAATCTATGTTAAGAAACTTTAATTACAATAAAATCCCATATTACACATCTAATGTTAAGTATGTAGGAAAATTTCTAGGTAACTTTTGGAGGCCATAAATAAATAACAATTTTCTCTTTAGTGACATATAAAACCTGTAATTTTTTTGTTTCTTTTTTATGGTAATGTCATATTTTTTATTTTGGGTATGTTTCCTTTATAGTACTTCTTATAAAACTGGTAATTCTTTTGGCTTCTGTTGGTCTATCTAGAACTTACACTAAATCTATCTTCAAAAAAATTTCTATATTATGCCATGGTCATGAGATACTCATCTAACAAAGGATAACTTTAGGATCTGCTTCTAGTTGCCCATATATTTGAAGTTAGAGAAGGCCAGTGAGTTTGAAGTTAGAAGTATTAACTTAAGTATAATGAAGTCTCACATAAGAAACTTATTTTAGTTTTAGAAGACAATTCATTATTGTTCCTGCTATTTACTATCTACCTCAGGAGATGAAGCAGTAAGGTCCCAACTTGAAAGTATAGCACAGAGGCAAATTAGAATACATTATGGAGACTTTACTCACAAGGGTCTAGGCAGCCGTGGGCAAACTACAGCCCGCGGGCCGGATCTGGCCGTTTGAAATGAAAAAAACTAAAAAAAAAAGACCGTACCCTTTTATGTAATGATGTTTACTTTGAAATTATATTAGTTCACACAAACACTCCATCCATGCTTTTGTTCCGGCCCTCCCGTCCAGTTTAAGAACCCATTGTGGCCCTCCAGTCAAAAAGTTTGCCCACCCCTGGTAGGGGAAACCACAGAGATAAGTCATAACCAGGAGTAGAAATTGTGGGGGAACTTTATCACTTCTACTTGGGAAGGAATAGGGAGGAATCCAGAAGGATAGAGTTATGTATAAATGGCAATCTTGAGAGGTAGAATCACTTTGTGGAATATATATCCATGGGAATAAATACCCTCACTTACCTTCCTCTCTCCCAATCACCTGACTGGGTTATTCATTGTCTGAATTCAATAAGAAGCCAGAGAACATGGAAATCTGTGATGCTGTCCATACAAGTCAGCCTCTTGGAAACACAGAGCAAAATGGAGAAAGAATATGGAGGAGGAAATGGAAGATAATCAGCACAGGTAAGGGGGCGGGGGTGATAGGTGGAGTTACCTGATTTACATTATGTCATGGTGTATATTCCACTACAAGGAACCTCAATTGTGAAATGAGCTTGTGATAATATTATATAGCCTGATAAATTTTTGTAAGCTATAATTCTGGACCACTATTTTGTGAATAATTTTCTTTATACATAAGAATATAACAGTGATTTTCAACCAGTGTGCCACTGCACACTGTTGTGCCACAATAATTTTTAAAACGTGCAACATCTGACTATTTAGTCATGGTCACTGACCTCTTTTTTCTTAGAATGTCAAGTAAAAAATAACAACAGTCTGCATAATAATAGTCCAGTGTGAATGAATCAAAATTATGCATTTTTTTGTCAGATAGGCAAAAAATTTATTTTTTCCTGTGCTACAGAATTTTAGTAATTAGCTCATGTGTATCATGAGATGAAAAAAGTTGAAAATCAATGTAATATAACAACCTGCCTTATTTGAACACTTGTTTGTTATGAGCATCATGTTTTTTAGAAGGATTTGGACCACTTTCATATGGGTTGGGGTTTTCATTGATGGAAAGGGGGAGCTACAATGAGGTGAAAAAGATAAATTAGAGGATACTGCTTAGATTTTGGCTTTGAGTTTCAAAAGAAAAAAACTAATCTGAAAAGAAAATAAGGCAGAAAAATATGCATAGTGTGATAAAACATAGCTTCTCTTTGATTTATTTTATAACTCACAAAATCTATTATTATGTATGTAAAGAAACAATTTGCTAGAGAAGAAATGCAAATTTGTTATAATTTTTTAAAAAGTGATCATTACTAACAAAAGAATTAAAGACATGGTGGAATTTAATTTTCAAACATTAGAAAATGATGAGTTCTCTAGTGTTGGCAAGGTTGTAGTGAGTCATGCTTTCACAGAGTCCATGGATGTTAACACTGATACTATTTTGGAAATCATTTTGACAATACAAATTAGTAACCTTAAAACAGTTCATACACACTGACTGTAATTTCATTTAGTTCCACCCGAGAGATCCCAAATGTTAGCATTATCGATGTGCTTGAGGACTTTATGTATTAGTCATAAGAGGGACTACTACATAGCTATTTGTTATGGCTTTTAAAGGAATTCTTTTATTTAAACAGATTTTTAGAGAGAGGAAGGGAGACAAAGAGAGAGACCGAAAAGTATCAGTTAGCTGCCTGCTGCATGCCCCCTACCGGGATTGAGCCTGAAACCCAGGCATATGCCCTGACCAGGAATTGAACCAGCAAACTTTTGGTGCACAGGAAGACACCCAACCAACTGAGCCACACCAGCCAGGGCTTTTAAGGAGTTCTTAATGCATTGGAAGTGTTTATAGAATTATGCTAGGTTCAAAAAGGATCTAAATTATATTTCTAATAATATCAGTAGAAGGACAGAAATAGATCATGATGTCATTAGTGGCTAATAGTAATGAAATAATAGGTGATTTCTATACTTTGTCTCTACTTTTATGTTTCTGATATCTTTGCAGTGAACATTTTAACTCTTATAATATAAAAATAATCATAAACATATGTTTAAAAAGTTGTTTCTTACTATTGTCAGTTCTATGAGAAAATGTAAAAATATTTGACCATCAGCTGGTGGTATTGGTCTATTCCATTCCCTCTTTGTAAAGAATAAGTGTAGAGACATTAAATCCAAACTATTTTGGAAGTCATGTGGCTCCAGAAATATTTATATTTATACCATTTTTATTTTTGTTTATATATAAAAAATTTGGGAAGAATGATTTTAATATTTTTACTTTAATGTGTTTTCAAAGTAACCATTTTGAGAATGCCATTTTTTATAATTTTAAAAGCCCAGTTTTATCTTACATATATTATATAAATTGGTCTTGGTAGGAAAAATTAAACAGGTACATGAATGTTTATTTCTTTTGTGTGCTTTGAAAGTAATTTTTAAATTAATCATAATTAAATGTATCATATTTGGTTATTTTAATAATAGAATGTTTTTAGAGAAGCATAGTCCATGAGTAGCTAATCTCAAGCTGATATGTTTACTCAGGTAATAAACACATGGTTGAGATTTTCTTTTTCTTCCTAAAGGTCTAATATAGGGAAGAGGGATGGAGAGACAGAAAGGGAAAAGAAAAGTTTCTTTTCTTCTCTTACTATCTTAGTACAGTTACAATGTAGGGTAAATAGTTGGTCTACACTTCAGAGAATTAATGAAGAGCAGCAAATTTGTTATGAAAATATGTATTACCAACTTCTAGATAATACTCTTCCTTGTTTGTTCTTTACTGATTTCCTCAAAGAGATTCTGATAATACCTAATGACTCTGCAGTCCTCATTTCTTTTCATTCCCTAACAGTTAATTTTCATCTTCCTTTTCCTTTATCTAACTCTGTCTTAATTTTGTCTTTTCTCCCTCTTTATATTCTCTATCTCTCATAGTCTGTCTCTCTCCTCTGTTACTGTATCTTTTTTTTAAAAATATAGGCATTTTAGTTTCCAAGGCTCTTGTAACAAATTACCATACACTGGTTAGCTTAAGACAACATAAATGTATTCTTTCACAGTTTTGAAGATCAGAAGTTTGAAATCAAGATGTCTGTAAGGTTGATTCCCTCTGCAGGGTCTAATAGATAATTTGTTTCATGCTTCTCTCCTAGCTTCAGGTGGCTGCCAGAAATCCTTGGTGTTCCTTGACTTGTAGGCATGTTACTGCAGTCTCTCCATTGAGTTCCTAATACCTTCTGCTCTATGTGTTCTCCCTATTTCTTTTCTTATAAAGACACTTATTATTGGACATAGTACTCACCTTAATCTGGGATGAGCTCATCTTGAGATCCTTAATTACTTTTGCAAAAATCCTTTTTCCAAATAAGATCACAGTCACAGTTCTGGGCAAACATATCTTTTGATGGGCTACCACTCAATCCACTACCAGATAAGATCTTTCCTGCAAACATTTCTTTCTAGTTTAAAACTATTCCATCTCCTCAATTCCTACCTTCCTTCTTGTTGTCCATCTCTCTGATATCTAGGACTTAGAACTTAACATTCATTGCTAGAGTTTCATGGAACACTGCTCTGCTAGATACACTGTCTAGAAATTTCTATGGTCAAATCAGTTTAGAAAATGTTGCACTGTGTATCTTCCTGTTGAAAATTCATAACACATATTAACATATTTAAGGGCTGAGAAATCCTTCTGTCCTATTTTTCGAAGTCATTTGGCATAATATCTACTAGAATCTTGTGAAACTGCTTTGTAGAACACACTTTGGGCACCAACATGGGACAGTTGACTTACCTCTGACTGTAGTGCTACTTGTGTAGCTTTTTAAAAAATCCATTTTCTTAATATCTCTAAGCAAGTCTGTCTTTATTTTTTAACTACTTTTTAATAAAAATTAACTTCATATTTATGTGTCATTGATAAAGGGGCTCTGTAATAAAGCTGCAGTAACCAAAAGTAACCTGACAGAGTGATCTAATATTAAATTCTAACTGGCCAGGTCATGATGGTTAGTCACAATTCCGACCTATAACTTCCCCAGTAAAGGTTTATCTTTGCCTTAAACAAGCACTGTCCACTGTTCTGATGCATCTAATAGACTTGAAATGCAAGAAGTACTTTTTTTAGACCCCCTCAAAATTGTGACCACCCTCAAGGGAGCACATGATCTTGTTTATTACCTTATAATCCAATCTTAAAGATTTCCCTACCATGCTTTTTCCCACTTCCATATAATCTCCCTTTTACTTGCCTTAATTCCAAATGCATAAAAAGAACTGCAAAAACAGTCATTCTCCAGACCATTTGCAATCTTCTTTCTTGGAATGTGATCAGTTTGGCTCAAGTAAACTCATAAAAATTACCTACAGGTTTGAACAGTCTTTGCTTGACATATGACTGCAAAATTTATATTTCTAGGTTTGACTTGTATCAGCTTAAATTTTCTACATTTCCTATCCAGTATTTACCAAGAATGAGCAATTACTTTCTTTTCTCAGGCCTTTACATTGATGTTTAAAACTCTTGTTTTCTATTCTTTTTCAAAATAACAACCATGAAGTATTTTAAAATAATTTTTACTTCAGATTTTCTATGGGCATTCAGAAAAAAAGTAATTGGTCTGGAAATTTTAATAGATATATATAAACCCATAAAATCTTAAAAAAGATTTTAATAAATGACATTTAGAAGAAATCATACTGTATCATTTAAGCTTCAGAAAGAAAATGTAAAATGGCTGAACAATTAGACTTATGGTTCAGGCATTTAGGCTACTATCATTACTCATGGGATTTTCTGCATGCTTTGAGTTGGTGTTGGAATTTTAAAAGGTAGTAGCCAACAGCAACACATATTTCCGAGCCTCCTTTACTTTTATAAATTCCATGTTTTATTGTTAGTCTTCAACACAAATATGACAACTTTTCTTTGTACAGGGCTAAAGCAAAGTTTCTTTTAAAATATCTCTAAAATAAAATTTAAAACAAACCTTTTAAAAATATTTTTTTGAGACAATTTGCCTAAAATACAGTATTCTTCAGAACTAATGCCAAAGGACTGCCTGGTGGCTGAAACTTCATTCTCTAAAAGCCTTAAAACTTTTAATACACTGAACACTGGCAAATTAGAGTGTCATGCAACTCTGTCAGAGTTTCCATTATCATAGATGACATATGCATTTGGTTTTCTTTACATAGACCTTCAATCCGTTGATTCCACTGTACTTTCATACATCTAATGAGCTGCTGGTTCTACCCACAAGCAGTGCTTTGAATGGAATGATGGATTGCCAAGTTCTTACTGAATGCTTAGGTGTTTACTGAGCCTAGTCTGACAGCTACTGGTCTCATGTAATGATTTTGCCAGAAACTCAGCAACTCACTTTGCCATTGGCTTGAGTTTGCATATATTCTTACTTGTTATAATTTTATAAATATAGAAAAAAAAATCCTTCCTATCCTAAGTTAAAACAAATGTAGGAAAACTTTATCCTAGGGAAGAGAGAAATACTGCACATAGAAATTTGCCAAAAGTGTTTATATATTTATGAAAAATGAGAATTTTTAGAAAAGTGGTTTAATAAAATAAACCTATCAAAATGGCATTTGGGTAGTGATAAAGCTTAAATTTGAATTTATTTTCCCCTCCTATCCCATAATTGCATTATTATAGAAACTGACTGAAACACCCAATTTCATGGAGATAAAAACCTTTAAATTTTTCTTGTAAGCCAATTGGGGATGGAGCTGAGTAGATTGTTCTTCACCCATGCACACTAGGTATGGTAAACTTGTTGAACTGGATATTAACTTTTATGACTATTGGGAGACAATCTTTATGGGTCTCTATTGTGTTTGCACATCTTATGAGCATAGGAACTAACTGCCTTTTATTGAACACTAGATTTTTCAAAGGTATTTATATAGGGAATAGCTTTGGAAGATGATGTCTTCCTTTCTAACAGCAGATATGCTTTTTTTTGGTATAATAAAAATAATGTTTGTTTCCAGAGCAAAGATCAGACAGGTTTTCTCACTTCCCATTATAAATTATCTTGGTTACCTGTGGGAAACTGTTTATTGCCTTCACTATCTGATAAGCATAGACAGAGCACTCCCCGAACCCCCCCCCCCCCCCCCCCCCCCCCCCCCCCCCCCCCGGCCCCCAAGGCTGGGTGCCTTTGAAGCCCTCCCAAAGGTCGGAGCTAGGCGCCACCTCTGTTTGTCCAGACAGTGGTAGCTGAAACTACTCCCCCATTTATTATTATGTAAATCCTTGCTGATGGGCTAGTCTGCCTGTTGCAGGGGGTCACCTGCCTAGGGCTATGCTATAGGGGCATCCCAGATCAATAAAAGGTTGGAGCGGCCTGAGCATTGAGAGAAGTCCTTCGGGACTTGCCGCCTGGTCCCCCAATATTGCAAAATTATCTCGTGTCTTTTTCTCTCATTTGCTGTGCGGCTCCTCTTTCAGATACCGAACCCTACTCCACGCAGAACGTGGAAGGAAACACTCAACAGTTACCAAAGCTCCATGTTATTCAGCTGTGTGTATTATCCACCTGTCCAACTGTGGATGACCCTCATAAGATTGTAAGTTAAGGATAGACATGGCCATAAAGCTCAGTTTTCCACAAGAAACAATTTCTTATGTCTCTGACACAGGCTATTTTCTCAGATTTATTAAGTGTTAATTCTTTAGACTAATTTTCAAAGGAAAACTCACTCCCTTATTTCTTAGATTTCAGGGGGCTGTTCATAATTTACCTCCTTTCATAGTACTCAATTCAGTTGATTAATAAGATTTTTAAATAGAAAGACACCAATATTATTCAGTATTAATTTCATTAGTAAGGATTAAGTATTTATGTTGTGATAAAAAATCAAACCTCAATCGCTGTCAATGAACACAACCAAGATTTAGTCGAGCTCACAAAATATTCAATGAGAATTAAATGGCTCTCTAGAGCACCTTAATCCTTCAAACTCCACACAATGATTGATTTAGGCTGTTCCCATTTTGGGTATTGCCATCTGAATTTTTATACTCCTGCTGGCTAAAGAAGAAATAATAGTAAGTGAAGAACTCCAACTTACTCTTGTATGCTTTGACTCCAACCACTTATTTTTTATTGACTATAACTGGTCACATGGCTCTAAGATGCAAGGTGCTTGAGAATTATAGGGAAAACCATGGACATTCAGTGAACAGTAATGTCTCTGTCACTTTCAATTACATCCTTGCAAATATTTTTAAGAAGTAAGTTGGCTTGCCTACTTACTCTAATGCTAACACTGCATTTTAAAAATTATTATGCTCTTATAACAAATTTGAATATTATATAAGAATCACTACTTCCTTTAAAAAATATATTTGCTATTTTTCTAGGATTATTCTTCCAGATAAAACTACGAATTCTTTTCAGGCATTAAAATTGTTTTTAAAAATTTGACATTCTCATTGGAAAAAAATAAAACTGTAAAGTAATTTAGGAAGAACTGATATTTTTATAATATTAATTTTTCAATGCAGAAACAAGATTATATTTTATTTCTGTAGCAATAAAAATTTATGATTTTCTTTATGCATTTCTAAAATAATTATTTATAATCATTTTAGGTTTTTAATTATTTCTTGTGAGTGGTATTTCCTTTATCTTATTACCTTGTATATTTGATTTTGACATCTGAAAAATAATGTGGAGTAAAGAAAAACAAAATGTAAATAATTATATACATATGTTTAAATAATTTAAAATTAAAAGCAAATATTATGAACAACCATATACTAATTTGAAAACTCAAATGATATGGTTGCATTTCAGGAAAAACTATAAAATGCTGAAGTTGGTTCCTAGTAAATAAAATTATAAATAGAAAAGAAACAGAAAATTTGAAAAGATAATGACTGTAGGGCAGTAGAAAATTACCAGCCCTGCACGGGGAAGTGCAGACCTCGAAGCTGTCCCCAGGGATTTATAGCCCCGGACGCTGAGAACCGGCTGAGGGAGTTAGGCTCTGATTAATTGTTAGGATAAGCTGGATGTGAGAGTACCAGGCAGGAGTGATAAACTCCCATGCCGTTAGGACACAGCACAGACCCCTTTGGAATTTCTTTGTTCCCCTTTTACTCCCTCCTGAGTGAGAAAATTTATAGTCTGGCCATCTGGCCCGGGGTCTTGGCTGGCAGGTCAAACTGACCTAACGAGCAGGATGTCTTGTCAGGTAATAACAAATGTCCCAGGAAGCCCCTGGCCGATGCGTGAACCCTCTTTGTCCTCGTTACCCCCATCCCTATTTTGAGTTGTGTATAAAAAGCTGTAACTGTAACCGCTCACTGCTGCTTCCTGCGCGCGTCCTGCCACGGCGGCAGCCCAGATTCGAATCTGTTAATAAAGAAACTCCCTCTCCAGATTGGCAAGGGAGAGGATCTGTTTCACCAAATTCTTGGTTTGCCGTGGTTTCCTGTCTCGCGGGTACTTTCTCCTTATAACATTTGGAGGCCCCAGCGAGATTTGCCCACTGAGGGGGTTAGAGTCCCCCGAGTAGACAGGTACCCGGCACCACCTTCCCTGGGGACCTGCATGGCGCCGGTAAGTCAGGATTCTGCTTCTCGTCTTTGGTTGCTCACGAGCATTTGAAGGTCCAGGAATGGCGGGACGCTGCCTTAAGTTCCGGACCTGACTCAGGAGGGGGACGCCCCGACTGTAGTCTTGGTTTCGTCTTGGTGTATTGGTGTGTGAGTGACTGAGAGAATGGATTGGTTTGTCTTTCTGTTACTTCTAGGATTGTTGTTGATTGTTGTCTTAACGGCTTTCTGCGAACTTTACCGGAATGCTCGATTGGTGCCGGGGGGACATTTACTCTGCCCCTGCTGGGACCCCGAGCGGCAGTAAAAGCCTCTTCTCTCTAGCCTTTATTGCGCCCGCGACCGCGCCTGCGTAGGGTTTTGCGGTATTTGCAATCTGTTTACTGACCATCCTCTCCCTCTCGGCCAAGATGGGACAGGGTGGATCTAAGGGCCACTTGAGCCCCCTTGAGTGTTTAATTGAAAACTTTACTGATTTCCAGGAGAGGGCGAAGGGATATGGGGCAGCCGTGAATGTTTATGATCTGAGAAAGTTTTGTGAATCTGAGTGGCCCACCTTTGGGCTAGGCTGGCCGGACGTGGGCACCCTAGATGTGGGTCCAGCCAGGGCGGTACGGGCAGTGTGCTACGGCAGCCCTGGCCACCCAGACCAAATTCCCCATATTGACACTTGGATTGATATTTTAGTTGATAAGCCTTCCTATTTAAAGGACTGCGGTCGCCCCCGGCAGAAGGGAGAGAAAGGGGAACGGGCCAAGGTTTTTTTGGCTAAACAGGCCCCAAAAGGCCCCAGAGGACCCCCGGTACTCCCAGCGGCCCCGGAAAGTCCAGGGCAGGGACGTAGACGGGGAGCACCGCCCCCGTACCGTGCGCCGGCGGGAGCCTCCGGGCCGGGAGCCACTACGCCCGAGAAACCCCAGCCGGACTCCACGGTCCCGAGTCCGCACCACACCCGGAGTGGGGCTGAGTTCCGAGTGCCTGAGGAGGCTCAGGCGGCTGGACTGTATCCTCTGAGAGAGACGGGAGAGAGAGACGGTGCAGGTCGTCAGCTCCGCACTTATGTGCCTTTCACTACCTCTGACCTCTATAATTGGAAGAACCAAAACCCCCCATTTTCTGAGGCTCTGGAGGAAGTGATTACCCTATTAGAATCAGTGTTCTATACTCACCAGCCCACTTGGGATGATTGTCAGCAACTCCTCTGGATTCTCTTCACCACCGAAGAGAGAGAGAGGATTAAGGCAGAGGGGAGGAAGCAGGTGCGGGATCCCCAGGGGGAGATAAACACCAACAAGAGAGAGATTGAGGAGCAATTCCCCTCCTCCCGCCCGAATTGGGACCCTAATACCCACCGAGGGGGAGAAGCACTTACCCAGTACTGCCAGGTCTTGCTTAGGGGACTCAGGGCTGCCGCAAGGAAGCCCACTAACCACTCCAAGGTAACAGAGCTCAAGCAGGGCCCATCTGAGAGCCCTACGGCATATCTCGAGCAGCTGCTCCAGGCTTATCGGACCTGGACGCCAATAGACACCAGGGCTCCAGAGAATCAAGCCGCAGTTGTCCTTCAGTTTGTGTCGCAGGCAGCCCCCGACATTAGAAAGAAATTACAAAAGCTGGATGGGTTTCAGGGAAAGTCTCTCTCTGAGCTGGTGGCTGTAGCCCAGAAGGTGTTTGACCAGCGGGAAGATCCTGCTAAAACTACTCAGGAAAGTCTCTCTCTGAGCTGGTGGCTGTAGCCCAGAAGGTGTTTGACCAGCGGGAAGATCCTGCTAAAACTACTCAGGAGCTCACACAGAAAATGGCCAAAGTTCTCTTGGCCCGGGAAGAGCAGCCCCGAAAAGGAGCCAAGGGCGGCTCCAAGAAAAATTGGAGAGCTGGGGCGCTAGGCCCGAACCAGTGTGCATACTGTAAGGAAGAAGGACATTGGAAGAGAGACTGTCCCAAGCTAGCCAGACCACGCAAAGAGCCGGCACCAGTCTTGGTAGAAGAGGTAGACTAAAAGTTTCAGGGTCCCACGGCCCTCCGGGAACCCAGGTTAAAACTCTCGGTAGGAGGGCAAATCATTGACTTTTTAGTGGATACCGGGGCCACTCACTCGGTAGTGAAAGTGCCAGTAGGCCCCACTACCGCTCGGAAGATCAGAGTGGTAGGGGCAACCGGGGTGGCCAAGAGCTACCCCACCTCGGAAGGGAGGATCACAGACTTAGGCCGGGGGCTAGTCACTCATCCCTTCTTAGTAATCCCCGAGTGTCCAGACCCACTCTTGGGTAGAGATCTCCTCCACAAGTTGTGTGCCACTATTACCTTTGACGGCGGGGGAGAGCCCCGGATTGAGGTAGGGGGGAAATTACTCGTCACAGTGCCTATAGATGAAGAATACCTCCTCTATGAAAAGGATCCCCCTCCCGGTGGAGAGTTGTTAGAAAAATGGAAGAGGGAAATCCCAGGAGTTTGGGCCGAAACGAACCCCCCGGGCCTCGCAAAGGAACAGGCCCCAATCCATGTCCAGCTGACCAGCACGGCCCAGCCCGTGAGGGTGCGACAGTACCCTATGACTATCGAGGCAAGGAGAGGGGTCCGTGAGAACATCCGTAAGCTAAAGGCGGCCAGGATCCTAGTCCCAGTTCAGTCCCCATGGAATACACCTCTGCTGCCGGTAAAGAAGCAGGAGACAGGGGAGTATCACATGGTCCAGGACCTCAGAGAAGTAAATAAGAGGGTAGAGACTATACACCCCACGGTGCCAAATCCCTACACCCTCCTGAGTCTCCTGCCTCCTGACCGAACTTGGTATAGTGTCCTGGATTTAAAGGACGCCTTCTTTTGCCTCCCTTTGGCCCCCAAGAGTCAGTCGCTGTTTGCCTTCGAATGGAACGACCCGGAAGAAGGGGAGTCCGGACAGCTGACCTGGACTAGGCTCCCGCAGGGGTTCAAGAATTCCCCTACCCTGTTTGACGAGGCCTTAAGCTGGGACCTCCAGGGCTACAGGGTTGAACACCAGGAGGTCACTCTTCTTCAGTACGTTGATGACCTCCTGGTGGCCGCCAATACGGAGGATGGCTGTGTTCAGGCCACCCGCGACCTCCTACAGACCTTAGACCAACGAGGGTATTGGGTCTCAGCAAGGAAGGCTCAGCTCTGTGTGAAGAAGGTAGTGTACCTTGGGTTCCAGATAGAAGGAGGGACCCGGACTCTAGCTGAGAGCCGGGTCCAGGCAGTTTTCCAGATACCTACCCCGAAGACCAAAAAGCAGGTACGGGAGTTCTTAGGCACGGTGGGGTACTGCCGGCTTTGGATCCCTGGCTTTGCAGAGATCGCCAAGCCCCTGCACTCAGCCACTGCGGGAGGGGCCGGTCCACTGGAGTGGGCTGAAGAAGAAGAAAGGGCCTTTCAGACCCTCAAGGAAGCTCTTCTCCAGGCCCCGGCCCTTTGCTTGCCCAATCTAGAAAAGCCCTTCCAGCTCTTTGTGGCAGAGAATCAAGGTGTTGCAAAGGGGGTGCTGACACAGACGTTGGGACCTTGGAAGAGGCCTGTTGCCTATTTGTCCAAAAGATTAGACCCCGTGGCGGCGGGTTGGCCCGGGTGCCTGCGAGCCATAGCCGCAGCTGCTCTCCTGGTGAAGGAGGCCACGAAGCTCACCTTTGGCCAGAATCTAGAGGTAACATCGTCCCACAACTTAGAGGGACTACTTCGGTCTCCCCCTGACCGGTGGATGACTAATGCGCGAATAACCCAGTACCAAGTACTTTTATTAGATCCTCCGCGCGTGAGTTTCCGACTGACCTCTGCCCTCAATCCTGCCACCTTGTTGCCTGCGACTGATGACTCTCTGCCCCTGCACCACTGCGGAGACCTGTTAGACATGCTGACCTCAGCTCGACCGGATCTAAAGGACCAGCCACATCCAGATGCCGAGGTAACTCTCTTTACAGATGGAAGCAGTTTTGTAGAGAATGGAGAGCGACATGCCGGAGCAGCAGTCGTCAACATAGACTCAGTAATTTGGGCTGAACTGATTGCCCTTACAGAAGCCCTCCGGTGGGCGGAAGGTAAGAAGGTGAACATCTATACTGACAGCAGGTACGCCTTTGCTACTCTCCACGTGCACGGGGCCCTATACAAAGAGCGGGAACTGCTCACGGCAGGGGGAAAAGCCATTAAGCACGCAGCCGAAATAGTAGACCTCCTGACAGCAGTCTGGAGGCCTAAAAAGGTGGCTGTTATCCACTGCCGCGGTCATCAAAAGGATGACTCCTTCGTAGCTAGGGGAAACCGGCACGCTGACCAGACCACGAAGGCTGCAGCCAAGAGGGAAGGGGCAAGCGTCATGGTCTTCAAACCCCAGCCCCCGGAGGAACTGTTTGAAGAAACACCCCATTACTCCAAAGAGGAGATAGCACTAGGCAAGAAGTTAAGGGGAGAGCCCACCACAGGCGGCTGGTATCTATTGCCAGATGGGCGAATTCTCCTCCCAAAAGCAGTGGGGAGGCGGGTAGTGGAGCAAACTCACCGCGCCACTCATCTAGGGGAGAGCAGACTCACTGAACTGATCAGGAAATATTACCTACTTTGTGGTGTCTACAAGATTGCAGGGGACATTGTAGGACGATGTGTTGCCTATGCTCGGGTAAACGCCTGCCCGAGCCCCCTGGTTCGAGAGCCAGGAATGAGAAGACGTGGGGACCACCCCGGAGAACACTGGGAAGTAGACTTCACTGAAATGACCCCGGCGAGAGGGGGTTATCGTTATCTGCTGGTATTCATTGATACCTTCTCAGGTTGGGCTGAGGCCTTCCCGACCAAGGGAGAGACGGCTCAGGTAGTAGTGAAGCACTTAGTTAATGATATCATCCCCCGATTCGGCTTACCTGTCCAGCTGGGGTTGGACAATGGCCCAGCATTTATAGCCAAGCTCACTCAGCTGCTGGCCTCGACCCTCCAAATTACCTGGAAGCTCCACTGTGCCTATCGCCCCCAGAGCTCAGGACAGGTAGAGAGACTCAATAGGACCCTAAAGGAAACAATAACTAAAATGAAACTAGAGACTGGCGGCGACTGGGTGGGTTTGCTTCCTCAGGCCCTCCTCCGGGTAAGGTGTACCCCTGGGAAAGAAGGTCTCACCCCCTTTGAGGTCCTGTATGGACTTAAACCTCCCGTGGTCCCCCAGGTAGGACTTGAACACCTAACTAACATCAAGCAACAGACTTTGCTTAAGTCTTTACAGGCCCTACAGACGGCTCGTACCCAGGCTCGCGCCGCCCTCGCAGACGCCCACCCGAACCCCCGTCCTGAGGGTCCAGGGAAACCGCTTTTCGCTCCAGGTGACCTGGTCTACGTTAAGAAGATCAGCTCGCCGCAACTGGCTCCTCGATGGGACGGACCCTTCCAAGTCATCATCAGCACACCCACGGCGGCCCGGGTTGCGGGAAAGACTGCTTGGATCCACCATTCCCGGTTGAAGAAGGCACCGACTCAGGACGACCAAGGAACATGGCGGATCATTCCCTCCACCGACCCACTGAAGGTCAAGCTAACCTGGTCGGATGGACAATTCTAGTTCTAATTCTGTTTTCCCCCTTGTGTTCAGGTGTAAACCAACCCCTTGTCAAACCCCGGTGGGTACTCCTCAGGACTTCGGATGGGAGCGTAATTACTGAGAACATCACCTACTCCTCCACCCCTACCTTGACCTTCGATCTTAGCCAGGTGTTTGGCGACCTATGTCGCGAACTAGGCCTCCGGAGCAGGGGAGGGGTATACGCATCTGGCATAGGAGTAGCCGGGAGGGAGTGCGATCCCCTTTATGTCGCTAGACAATTGTGGCACACCCCCCTCTACGGGTGTCCAGGGTTTCAGCCACGACAGACCTGTGGAGGTATTGAGGATTATTACTGCCATCACTGGGAATGTGAAACCTTCGCCCCTTGGAAGGGGCAGACAGACTCGGACATCCAGTTCCTGAGGCACACCACCCCCAGGCCGGAGAGTTGCTCACAGTCAGACCAGTGTAACCCGACCACCATACTTGTTAAGCAGGGGAGTCAGGCATCATGGTCCACTGGGAAGACATGGGGGGTCCGCCTGTACCTACCGGGTCAGGACCTAGGGGCCCTGTTCACAGTTCAGAGGCTGCAAGTCCAACGAACACCTAACCCCATAGGTCCGAATAAAGTACTCAACCCCGGGCCTAGGCCCACTCATCGGCCTAAGCTCACTGCCCCCGCGGCGACCCCCACTCTCGGACCTAACCAGACTTCACCTCGGGAAGAGCCTACAGGCATCACTCCCGGTCCTCCCCAATACTCACTTTTGAGGACTCTCGACTCTGTCTTCTCCCTCCTAAATAGTTCAAACCCAGAGAGCACTACTGAATGCTGGCTCTGCCTAGATCCGGCCCCACCCTATTATGTCGGCATCGCGGCCAACATCTCAGTAGGTAATTCTACAGCTCTGGTCAGGAATCTGACTCTCTCAGAGGAGGAGGAGGGTGAGAATTCCCAGATCCAGCAGTGTTTCCAGGTTTCCAGCCATCTCACCCTGGGAGACATACAGGGTGAAGGGACCTGTTTTATAAGTGGAAGTTACTCTATAAGCCAATCCCCCTATCGATCTAGCTGTAGTTTTCAGTTCCTCATGGGCTCAGGCACTGCAAGCCTATTGTTAGCCCCAGAGGGGACCTGGTTCGCCTGTACTTCTGGGCTCCACCGCTGCCTATCCCCTTCCGGGAGGCCCGATCTATGCATTTTGACATACGTAATACCCCAAGTCTTCATATATTCTGGGTCGGCAGGGATGGAGCACTTCTTAGTCCCGGACCCACACCTAAAGTTGCAGAAACGAACTCCCTTGCTTGTGTCTTTACTAGCTGGGCTGGGAATTGCTGGGTCAGCCGCGGTTAGCGCCGCTGCCCTAACCACCAGGCAAGTTAACATCCAGAAGTTATCTGTCCAGTTTTCTGAAGACATCAGAATGATACAGGACCAAGTGAGTCACTCAGAAAAGGCCCTTGATTCCCTGGCTGAAGTAGTTCTCCAAAATCGTCGAGGGCTAGACCTTCTGTTTCTCCAGCAAGGAGGCCTCTGTGCTGCCCTAGGGGAAGCCTGCTGCTTTTATGCCAACCATTCTGGAATAATTCGAGAAAGCATTCAGGTGTTGCGTAGAAGACTCCAGGATAGGGAAATAGAGCGAGAAAATGCCCAGGGTTGGTTTGAAGGACTGTATAATTGGTCCCCCTGGGTGACCACCCTCCTGTCGGCTCTGGCAGGACCCCTCTTACTACTCCTGATAGGGCTAACTTGTGGACCAATACTCATAAATCGGATCCTAGCTTTTGTTAGTGAAAGAGTTCAAACTATTAAGCTCCTAGCTTTGGCTACCCCATATAGAAGACTTCCCCAGGTAGGGGAATCCCCAGTGTAGGGACATTTGCTAACCGCTGACCTTTGGCTTTTGGAAAATTGCGCTTGCTTGCTTGCAGATCGGCTAGTCAAGGATTTGACCAGAGAAGGTCACTAGAAGCAGTGGGGAATGTAGGGCAGTAGAAAATTACCAGCCCTGCACGGGGAAGTGTGCCGGAGTCCAACCCCAGCAGGTCCAGGGGTCCCCAAAGGTGTGGATGGAGTCGGTGAGGAAGGAATGACACGGAGACAGCGTTCAGTTGATCAGCAGCCTAGCCAGGATCTCTAGCCAGGATCTCCAGCCAAGTTCTGGTCTGGATCTCCAGCGAAGTTCTGCTGTCTCTAGTTCTGTGTAGGTTCTGTCTTCTAAGTTCTGTCTTGTTACATCTGTATTTATACCAGTTGATTCCAATCCTATCAATCTCTATTCCAAAGGTTAGGGCGTTTCTTATCTCCATTCCAGGGAGTAAAGATTATGTAGCTTAAGCATGATTGTTCGTAGTTAAAGTGATTAATTACCCGCCTGGCACTTAGTTAAGAGGTTTTATTCCCTCCCTAACTTCAGGGGAAAATCCCTACCTGGGGAAACAACCTTTCTCAGAGAGGTGACCTTGGTTAAAACACATAGTGCCAAGAAGGTGAGCAAACATATCAAGAACAGTATGCCATATATGTCAGGTCCCTTGAAACAGCAAGGATGGACCGGCTCCCGGCAAATTCCCCCTTTTTTATTTTTTAAAAGCAGGCATTAAAAAGAAAAACCCCAAATGCTCTCTTGTATCCATTTTAAGAGTAGGATTGGCGCTTTCCGCTATTACCTGAGTCCTGATCTATCACCCCAGGGAGAACTTGCCAATCCTGCACTTTCCCGGGGTGGAAAGGCTGCAGTGGGGTTAAGGATAAGGCTCCTTGGGCCTACCTTCTCCCATGCCTCTACATTTACCTTTCCGGCACCTTTCCTTCCTCAGAAAAGCATGGACATACTTCTTGTATAAAATGTTCCATCTGACTGGGAGTAACCTTAATTCCTCTGCTAGCAAGCATATGTGTTAAAAGATCAATACAGAGTCTTATTTCTTTAGACTCAGTATGGCACATCTTCTTAATCTAAAGATCAATACAGAGTCTTCTTTCTTTGGACTCAGTATGGCACATCTTCTCAATCTAAGTTCTGTACTATCCACCTTCTTACCCTACTTATCCTCTATAGGGGGGTCTGTAGCACCCTGGTGGAGTCCTATCCATCCTGAGTGTGGGGGTTCTCAATGGGGGGAGGCTTACCTAGGGGAATCCTGTTCCAGGGGTTCCCAAAGGTGTGGACAGAGTCGGCGAAGACTATCCACCCTCTTCCTATGGTGGAGTCCGATCCATCCCGATTGTGGGGCAAAGACTATCCACCCTCTTCCTACGGTGGAGTCCTATCCGTCCCGAGTGCGGGGCGCTTACCTAGGGGTCCCTGTTCGGGCACCAGATGCCGGAGTCCAACCCCAGCAGGTCCAGGGGTCCCCAAAGGTGTGGATGGAGTCGGTGAAGAAGGAATGACACGGAGACAGCGTTCAGTTGATCAGCAGCCTAGCCAGGATCTCTAGCCAGGATCTCCAGCCAATTTCTGGTCTGGATCTCCAGCGAAGTTCTGCTGTCTCTAGTTCTGTGTAGGTTCTGTCTTCTAAGTTCTGTCTTGTTACATCTGTATTTATACCAGTTGATTCCAATCCTATCAATCTCTATTCCAAAGGTTAGGGCGTTTCTTATCTCCATTCCAGGGAGTAAAGATTATGTAGCTTAAGCATGATTGTTCGTAGTTAAAGTGATTAATTACCCACCTGGCACTTAGTTAAGAGGTTTTATTCCCTCCCTAACTTCAGGGGAAAATCCCTACCTGGGGAAACAACCTTTCTCAGAGAGGTGACCTTGGTTAAAACACATAGTGCCAAGAAGGTGAGCAAACATATCAAGAACAGTATGCCATATATGCCAGGTCCCTTGAAACAGCAAGGATGGACCGGCTCCCGGCAGAAGTGCAGACCTCGAAGCTGTCCCCAGGGATTTATAGCCCTGGACGCTGAGAACCGGCTGAGGGAGTTAGGCTCTGATTAATTGTTAGGATAAGCTGGATGTGAGAGTACCAGGCAGGAGTGATAAACTCCCATGCCGTTAGGACACAGCACAGACCCCTTTGGAATTTCTTTGTTCCCCTTTTACTCCCTCCTGAGTGAGAAAATTTATAGTCTGGCCATCTGGCCCGGGGTCTTGGCTGGCAGGTCAAACTGACCTAACGAGCAGGATGTCTTGTCAGGTAATAACAAATGTCCCAGGAAGCCCCTGGCCGATGCGTAAACCCTCTTTGTCCTCGTTACCCCCACCCCTATTTTGAGTTGTGTATAAAAAGCTGTAACTGTAACCGCTCACTGCTGCTTCCTGCGCGCGTCCTGCCACGGCGGCAGCCCAGATTCAAATCTGTTAATAAAGAAACTCCCTCTCCAGATTGGCAAGGGAGAGGATCTGTTTCACCAAATTCTTGGTTTGCCGTGGTTTCCTGTCTCGCGGGTACTTTCTCCTTATAACAATGACCACAAAATAAACTAAAATGTTAATCAAAACCATCCCCTCACCCAGCCATTGTTGCTCAGTGGTTGAGCATCGACCTATGAATCAGAAGTTTCAATTCCCAGTCAGAGCACATAACCAGCTTGTGGACTCTATCCCCAGCTTGCAGGAGGCAGCTGATCAATGATTATCTCTCTTCATTGATGTTTCTATCTCTCTCTCCTTCTCCATTCCTCTCTGAAATAAATAAAAAAGATATTTTTTAAAAGACCCAACTATAGCAGGAGAACCCAAAAAACTCAAGCAAGAGACTTTCCTAGAGGACTCAGCTCAGGGGATTTAAGAAACTGCACCACTGGGTCCCATAGCATCCCTACTACATAAGACTACCCACAAAGTCTGGGATATATAGCAGTTTTATCTAATACACAGAAACAAATACAAAGGGACAGCAATAATAAGGAGACAAATAAACAACCCCCAAATGAAAGAAAAGGAGGAATTGCTAGAAAAAGAACGAAATGAAATGGAGGCAAGCAATTTGTTAGGTAAAGAATTCAGAATAATGGTTATAAGGGTGCTCAAACAATTCAGTTGCTCAAACACGCAACTTAATTAGAATTATAAGGAACTTAATCCTATCTAATAAAAGAGAAACATGGTAATTGGCGTATGACCGCTACCCTCCCCATTGGCTAATCAGGGCGATATGCAAATTAACTGCCAGCCAAGATGGCGGCCGGCAGCCAGGCAGCTTGAAACTAACATGAGGCTTGCTTGCTTCAGTGACGGAGGACTCCAACGTTCCCCTCCTGCTGCTGCAGGCCTCTGAGCTGGCAGTTTGAAACATAGTTACAAAAATAGAAGCTAAACAAAACCCCAGAAACAAGCTTTCAGCTGGCTGGGATCTCAGATCTGGAGTTGATACAGGGTTTCAATTGTAGAACCTAAACAAACCAGATACCTGCTTTCAGGAGCAGAGGCCTAAGAGCTGGAGCCTCAGAGCTAAAGCTGGCTCAGAATAAAAAAAAAAAAGAAAAAAAGGAGCAGTTGGGGGCTTTAGTCTCCCGCTTGAAAACAGCCCTCAGCCCCTCACTCAGACTGGCCAGGCACCCCAGTGGGGACCCCCACCCTAAAGGGTGTGTGACCAGCTGCACACAGCCATCATCCCCTCATCCAGGCTGGCCAGGCACCCCAGTGGGGACCCCCACCCTGATCCAGGACACCCTTAAGGGAAAACCAGCCAGCCCCCACCCATGCACCAGGCCTCTATTCTATATAGTAAAAGGGTAATATGCCTCCCAGCACCGAGATCAGTGGAGCCGCGAGGTCTCCCGGCACCAGGATCAGCATGACAGGGGGCAGCGCCCAAACCCCCTGATCGCCCTGTGGCTCTGTGTGTGACAGGGGGCAGGGCCACAACCTCCCTATCCGCCCTGCTCTGTTCCTGACAGGGGAAGGCGCCCCAACCCCCTGATCGGCCCTGCTCTGTGCCTGATAGGGGGGAGCTCCCCAAACTCCTGATCGCCTTGCGGCTCTGTGTGTGACAGGGTGCAGCGCCCAAACCCCCCCCACCCCATGGGCCCTGCTCTGTGTGTGACAGGGTAGAGCCATAACCTCCCCATCGGCCCTGCCCTGAGTGTGAGAGTGGCGGCGCCCCAACCCCCTGATCGGCCCTGCTCTGTGCCTGACAAGGGGGAGCTCCCCAACCCCCTGATGGGCCCTGCTCTGTGCATGAGAGGGGGCAGCGCCCCACCCCCCTGATTGGCCCTGCTCTGTGTGTGACAGGGGGTGGCACCGAAACCTCCCCATCGACCCTGCCTTGAGTGTGACAGGGGGCGGTGCCCCAATCCCCCAATCGGCCCTACCCTGAGCGTGACTGAGGGTGGCATTGTAACCTCCCAATCTGCCCTGCTCTGTGCATGACAGGGGGCGGTGCCCCAATTCCCCAATCAGCCCTGCTCTGAGCCCGACCAGGGGCTGCACCTAGGGATTGGGCCTGCCCTCTGCCACCCGGGAGCAGGCCTAAGCCAGCAGGTCGTTATCTCCCTAGGGGTCCCAGACTGCGAGAGGGCACAGGCTGGGCTGAGGGCCCCCCCCCCGCCCCGAGCTCACAAATTTTTGTGCACCGGGCCTCTAGTGATAATTATAAGGGACTTGGTGAGAGTTGCACCAACTTAAAAAGAGAAGTTGAAACAATGAATACGAATCAATTGGAAATGAGCAACAAAGGTGAAATACAGAACACTTTGGAAAGATTCAACAGTAGACTAGAAGAAACTGAGGACTGAATCAGTGAATAAGAAGAAAAGATAGAAAAAGCCAAAACACACCCATTCAGAGTATCAAATTAAAAAAAAAATAAAGCAGGAGGAGAGCTTAAGGGGGCTATGGAACAACATGAAATGTAATAACATTCGTATCATAAGGGTACCAGAAGTAGAAGAATCAAAGCAAGGAATAGAAAACCTGTTTCAAGAAAAAAATGGCAGAAAACTTCCCTAACCTGGTGAAGGAAAAAGTCACTCTAGTTCAGGAAACACAGAGAATCCCAAACAAGATGAATCCCAAAAGACTCACACCTAGGCATGTAATAATTAAAATGGCAAACATTAAAAACAAAGAAATAATCTTAACAGCTGCAAGAGAGGGACAGAAAGTTACTTACAAGGGAGGTCACATTAGACTGTCAGCTGATTTCTTAATAGAAACATGTCAGGCCAAAAGGGAGTGGCATGGGGTATACAAAGTAATAAAAACCACGGGCCTGAACCCAAGACCACTCTATCCAGCAAGGCTATCATTCAAAATCAAAGGTGAAATAAAAAGCTGCAGAGACAAAAAAAAAAGCAAAAAGAATTTATTATCACCAAACCAGCACTGCAAGAAATGCTAAAGTGACTCTTGTAAGAAGAAACAGAGAGAAAGAGAAAAACACAGGTGTAAGAGTAAGAATGGCAACAAATAAGCACCTATCTATAATAATAAAAACATAATATGCTAATTAGACAGGAGAGCCAAACGACGTTCTGGACATCCTTCTGGACAAAGCCACAGCAGTGGGTGTAGCTGGACATTTGTAAACAACGATCTGAAGTCCTGCCAAGAAGTGAATGTACTATCAGGAGCACAGCGTGACTTGCAAGCGAGTCATGCTGGGTCAAGATTGCACACAATCTTGAGTTCCAGGAACATTTACCTCCCTGAGGAAGGCTAAGATTAAATAGCCGTGGGTGTAGAGCAGAAAGGGAGGGCACAGCTGCAAGTTGTCTTCAATACGCTGTTGTAATAATATAGAACAAAACAAGATTTAGTTGATTAACTGCTGATGCACTAACCTTGTAAACCCCAATAAAAGTGATGGTGAGAGTGCAGTTTGCTACATGCCTGAGCGAGCTGTAGCCCTCTGTCGGGCATCAATCATCCTGTGTGCTCGTCTTACCTCTGTGTCTTCGGTTCATTAAACATCCCTCAACAGTGGGGGCCAAGGCAGAGGTGGTTAGGGGCAATCAGGAAGGTAGGTGAGTGGTTAGGGGTAATCAGGAAGGCAAGCGAGTGGTTAGGAGCCAGTGGTCCCAGATTGCAAGACGGATGTCCAACTGCTGGTTTAGGCCCGATCATGCCAACTGCCAGTTTAGGCCCGATCCCTAAACTGGCAGGATCGGGCCTAAACTTGCAGTCAGACATCCCCCAAAGGGTCCTGGATTGTAAGAGGGTACAGGCCAGGCTGAGGGGACCTAAACCCCATGCACAAATTTCATGCACTGGGACTCTAGTCAATAATAACATTAAATGTACATGTGTAGATGCTCCAATCAAAAGACATGTAGTAGGTTTTCATATGTCTCTTGGCCTTCCTTTGTCCTCTTTCAAAGAGTATCTATTTAGGTCCATTGGCCATTTTTTTTGAATGGGTTGTTCATCTTCGTTTTGTTAAGTTGTATGAGTTCCCTATAAATGTTGGAGATTAAACCCTTATTGGTGATAACATTGGCAAATATGTTCTCCCATACAGTGGACTTTCTTGTTGTTTTGTGGTTTCATTGGCTGTGCAGAAGCTTTTTATTTTGATATAGTCCCATTAGTTTATTTTCTCTTTAGTTTCCATTGCCCTGGACAGTGGTTGGCAAACTCATTAGTTAACAGAGCCAAATATCAACAGTACGATTGAAATTTCTTTTGAAAGCCAAATTTTTAAAACTTAAACTATATAGGTAGGTACATTGTTATTAACTTAATTGGGGTACTCCTAAGGCTTAGGAAGAGCCACACTCAAGGGGCCAAAGAGCCACATGTGGCTCGCCAGCCACAGTTTGCCGACCATGGCCCTAGGAGATGTATCAGTGAAGATATTGCTTGGGCATATGTCTGAGATTTTGCAGCCTGTGGATTCCTCTAATATTTTTATGGTTTCTCATCTTACATTTAAGTCCTTTATCCATTTTGAATTTATTTTTGTGTATGGTGTAAGTTGGTGGTCTAATTTCATTTTTTTGCATGTATCTGTCCAATTTTCCCAACACCATTTATTGAAGAGACTGTCGTGGCTCCATTGTATGCTCTTACCTCCTTTTTAAATATTAATTGAGCATAGTGGTTTGGGTCGATTTCTGCATTCTCTATTCTATTCCATTGGTGTATATGTCTGTTCTTGTGCCAGTACCAAGCAGTTTTGAGAACAGTGGCTTTGTAATACAGCTTGATATCTGGTATTGAGATCCCACCTACTTTGTTCTTCTTTCTCAATATTGCTGCAGCTATTCGGGGACTTTTTTATTCCAGATGAATTTTTGAAGAGTTTGTTCTAGGTCTGTGAAATATGCCATTGGTATTTTAATGGGGAGTGCATTGAATCTATAGATTACTTTGGGTAGTATGGACATTTTAATGATGTTGATTCTACTTATCTATTAACATGGTATGTTCTTCCATCTGCTTATGTCTTCCTCTATATCTTTTTCAACATCCTGTAGTTTTCTGAATACAGGTCTTTTACCTCCTTAGTTAAATTTATTCCTAGGTATCTTAATTTTTTTGGTGCAATGGTAAATAGGATTTTTTTTTTTAAACTCTCTTTCTTTAAGTTCACTATTGCTGTATAAAAATACCATAGATTTCTTGGCATTAATTTTGTATCCTGCTACATTGCTGAATTCTTTTATTAAGTCTAATATATTTTAAGGAATCTTGGGGGTTTTCTTTGTACAGTATCATGTCATCTGCGAATAATGACAGTTTTACCTATTCTTTTCCAATCATGCTCAAAGTCACTAATCATCCGAGAGATGCAAATCAAAATGACAATGGGGTACCATTTCACACTTGTCAGAATGGCTATTATCAACAAATCAACAAATGACAAGTGCTGGCAAGCATGCTGAGTAAAAGGAACCCTAGTGCACTGCTGGCGGGAATGCAGACTGGTGCAGCCACTGTAGAGAATAGTATGGAGTTACCTCAAAAAAATAAAAATGGAACTCTCATTTGACCCAGTGAACCCACTTCTAGGAATACATGCCAAGAAACTAGAAACAACAATCATAAAGGATATATGCACCCCTATGTTCATAGCAGCACAATTTACAACAGCTAAGATGTGGAAACAGCCTAAGTGCTAATCGGCAGATGAGTGGATTAAAAAACTGTGGTACATCTAGCTGAAACTGGTTTGGCTCAGTGGATAGAGCGTCGGCCTGTGGACTGAAAGGTCCCAGGTTCGATTCCGGTCAAGGGCATGTACCTGGGTTGTGGGCCTATCCCCAGTAGGAGATGTGCAGGAGGATATATATATATATATATATATATATATATATATATATATGTATGTATATATATATAACCCCAAAAACAAACCAAAAAAAACTGTGGTACATCTACATAATGGAATATACGCTGCTATACAAAGGAAGGAACTCCTACCATTTGCAATAGCATGGATGGAGCTGGAAAGAATTATGCTAAGTGAAACAAGTCAGTCAGAAAAAGATAAATATCACATGATTTCACTCATTTTGTGTATTGTAATGAACAACATAAACTGATGAATGGAAACAGATCCAGAGACAGAGAAGCATCAATGAGATGCTCAAACCTCATAGGGAAGGTAAGGGAGGGTTGGGGGTAAGGGGGAGAGATCAACCGAAGGACTTGTATGCATGCATATAAGAATAACCAATGGACACAGACACCAGGGGAGTGAGGACATGAATGCAAGTGAGGTGGGGGGAAATGGGGGGATAAGGACACATATATATTACCTTAATCAATAAAGAAAAAAAGACATGGAATAGATGAATGGATAAGAAAACAAGACCCAGAGGGAGGGAAAGGGGGACATCTGCAATACATTCAACAATAAAAATTAAGAATAAATAAATAAATAAATAATTTTTAAAACACACACACACACTCTCTCTCTCACACACACATGATCCATATATATGCTATCTACAAAAAACTCACCCCAGAACAAAAGATTCACACAGAATGAAAATCTAATCACACTAGACAGAAAAAAATTTCTAGGCAAATGGAAATGAAAAAATAGCTGTAATAGCAATACTCATATCTGACAAAATAGACTTAAAAGTGAAGGCCATAAGAAGAGACAATGAAAGCCACATCATAATACTAAAGGAATTGATACAAGAGGTTATAACTCTGGTAAACATATATGCACCCTATACAAAACCATCAAAATATATATTTAAAAAAAAAAAAACTTCTAGAGGTTTTTAAGGGAGAGATGGACAACAATACAATCTTAGAGGGTTACTTTAACACCCCACTGACATCACTGGATAAATCAACCAGGAAACAGTGATCCTAAAAGACACACTAGATCAGATGGAATTGACATTTAAGGAACATTTCACACAAAAGCTATACAGAATATACATTCTTTTCAAAAGCACATGGGGCATTTTCAAAGATAGACCACATGTTAGGACACAAAATGAGTTTCTACAAGTTCAAGAAGATTGAAATTGACCCATGCCATTATGCTCAATATTTGACAAAGGAGGCATGAATATACAATGGAGTACAGATAGTCTCTTCACTAAATGGTGTAGGGAAAGCTAGACAGATACTTTAAAAAAATGACACTAGACCACCAGCTTATACTATACACAAGAATAAACTCAAGCTAATGACCCACTGAGCCGTCAAGAAAGGGCAAAGGAAAAACACCACTTTGGGGTGAAGCGGCAGCGTGTCGTGTTGCTTTGCTTCAATCGGTGGTGTGACAAGGTGAAAAAAAGAAAAGGAATAAACTCAGAATGGATAAAAGACCTAAATGTAAGTCATGAAACCACAAAAATCTAAGAAGAAACCATAGACAGCAAAATCTCAGACATCTATCATAGTAAAATGTTTACAGCTATATCCCCTAAGGCTAAGGAGAAAATAAACAAATAGGACTAATTCAAAATAAAAAGCTTCTGCACAGCAAAAGAAACCACCAACAAAGTGAAAAGAGAGCCCACTGAATGGGGGAAAATATTTTCCAATGATACATCATATAAGGGGTTAATTTCCAAAATATATAAGGAGCTCATACAACTTAACAAAAGGAAGACAAACAATCCAATTAAAAAATGGGCCAAGGACCTATATAGACACTTCTCCAAAGGGGACATACAGAAGGCCAAGAGACATATGAGAAAATGCACAAAGTCATTAATCATCAGAGAAATGCAAATTAAAAGGACACTGTATCACATCACACATTTCAGAATGGCTATAATCAACAAATCCCCAAATGATAAGTGTTGGTGAGGGTGTGGAGAAAGGGGAACCCTAGTACACTGCTGGTGGAATGCAGATTGGTGTAGCCACTGTGGAAAACAGTATGGAGTCTCCCTCCCCCCCCCAAAAAAAAAATTAAAAATGAAACTGCCATTTGACCTAAAGATACCAATTCTAGGAATATTTCCAATAAACTTGAAACACCAATCAGAAAATATATATGCACCACTATGTCCATAGCAGCACAATTTGCAATGGCTAAGATTTGGAAATAGCCAAAGTGCCCACCAACAGATGAGTGGATAAAAAATCTTTGGTATATTTACACCATAAATCACTGTGCAGCTGTAAAAGGAAGGAACCTTTACCATTTGCAACAGCATGGATGGACATGAAGAGCATTGTGCTAAGCAAAATAAGACAGTCAGAGAAAGACAAGCATCACATGATTTCACTCATATGTGTAATCTAATGAACAACAACAACAAAAAAACGGATGAATAAAATAAATCCAGAGACATAGAAGCATGGAACAGATTGGCGAATTTCAGAGGGGAGGCACTCATGGGGGTTTGTGGGTGGTGTGAAATTAACCAGGGAACTGATATGCAAATAGGCATAGACCTTGGACATAGACAATAGTGTGGTGAAGGCTTGGGAGGGGTGGGTATTGGGTGGAGGACATCAGTGGGAAAAACAAAACAAAGGGACATCTTTAATACTTTCAATAATAAAGAAAAAAAGAAAGTTGATGTGATCAGAAACATAAATTAGTTTTCTGGAATCTGTACCTCATGAATGAAACGATTTTGACTTTTGCACAGCTAACTTTTTATTTTCTGAAGTTTTTTGAAGTACAATTCTGTTGTCTTCTCTTAAAGCTGCATCAAAAACTGCCTTTCTTGGTGGTGGAGTAAGTGGATGCTATAGATAAGCTCCCATGACCACACTGGAATTACAACTAAAATACAGAAAAACATCCAGAATAATCAATTGAAGACTAGCTAGAGAGAACCCTGATAACCAAAGATGAAAAGTGGAGACCACATAGAGGTTGGTAGGAAGGACATAGGTATGAAATGGCTGTCCGAGCTCCCATGCAGCTGAAATTCTAGAGAGGTCTCATCTGTGAGGGATTGCCACTGAGAACTCTGGGGTCTAAACCCAAGCTGGGTCCTCCAATAGAGAGTACCAGAACTGAGAAAGGTGCCCACATAACATCTGGCTGTGAAAAGCAGCAGGGTTGCTGTCTGCCAAAGAGAGACAGCTGGAGAGGCAAGTACCCTCTTAAAGGGCCAACACACAAAATTGTGTATGCAGCCACTCAGGTGGGTTCTGGCAGAGGGAGGGCAGGTTGGACTGGAACTGGGTGAGCAGAAGCCAGGGTTGAAAGCTCTGGGGTTAGAGCTCATAAGTCAGATACCCTGCTATCCTGTGCTATATCATTCCCTCATGCTGCAGATAACATCTTTCTCAGGCAGACCTTTGCTATCCAGGCAGTATTTTCCAGAGGGCAAGAAGTTGCCCCATGCTGTTAGAAAACCCCTTCCACCATGCTGTGGAGTTTCTGAGGCCCATTAAGAGACTAAGATGAACAATTATCCTCCAGGCGGAAGCAATGGCCCCAACCTGTTGAAAAATCTCATGCCCCACCTGTGGAAGATTACCAGAGGTTATTCAACACTAAATCCAATCAGTCTGCAAGCAGAGTCAGGTCTCTGGGGGCTTTGAGTCCTTGCCTGATCTAATTAGTCATAAACAACCTTAACATTGTCCTACAATACAGATTGGGTGGTGTAGTAGAGTTACCTAGTACATAATCACAAACCTAAACAGGCAGCCAAAATGGGGGGAAAAAAGAACACCCCCAAATGAAAGAAAAAGAGAATTTCACAGAAAAAGAGATAAATGAAATGCAGATTAGATATTTATCAGACATAGAGTTCAGTATAATGATAGCAAAGATTCTCAACAGCATAAGAAATGATATAGTAACTATAAAGAATGACATAGCACTAGTAAAAAACAGAGTGAAAGGAATACATAGCAGATTAGGGGAATCTGAGGATCAGATCAGTGAAATAGAAGATAGGCTGGAAAAGAATCACACAAACAGAGAATCAAAAAAAAAAGGAAAATTAAAAAACAGTGGGACAGCTAAAGGGAGCTGTGGGACAACATGAAACATAACAATATTTGTACAATAGGTATGCCAGAAGGAGAAGAAAGGAGCAAGGTATAGAGAAAGTGTTTGAAGAAATAATGGCAGAAAACTTCCCTAACCTATTGAAGGAGAAAGATACACAAGTCCAGGAGGCATTGAGTCCCAAACAAGAAGAACCTAAACAGGCTCATGCACATACATCATAATTAACAGGCCAAAAATTAAATACAGGGAGAATATGTTAAAGGCAGCAAGAGAAAAACAATTTGTTATCTACAAAGGAGCTCCCATAAGGCTTTCAACTGATTTCTCATCAGAAACACTACACACCAGAAGGGAATGGCATGCAATACCCAAGGTCATGAAAAGCAAGGATCTGAAACCAAGATTATTATATTCAGGAAGGTTATCATTCAAAATAGAGGGTGATATAAGGAGCTTCCCAGACCAAAAAAAAAAAAAAAGTCTAAAGGAGTTTATCACCACTAAACAAGCACTACAAGAAATGCTATAGAGATGCTATAATGACAAGAAGAAAGAGAGAGAGAGAGAGAGAGAGAGAGAGAGAGAGAGAAACATAGGCATAAAGAATTAAAATGGTAATAAATAAGCACCTATCAATAATAACCTTAAGTGTAAATGAATTAAATGCTTCAATCAAAAGAAATAGGGGAGCTGAATGGATAAAAAAACATGACCCAATTATATGCTGTGTACAAGAGACCCACGTCAAAACAAAAGACTCATGCATGATGAAAGTGAAGGGATGGAAAAATATTTTACATGCAAATGTAAAAGAAAAAAAATCTGGGGGAGGACTACTCATATCTGATAAAAAATAGACTTCAAAATGAAGAACATCACAAGAGACAACAAAGGTCACTACATAATACTAAATAGATCAATCAAACAAAAGGATATAACCCTGGTAAACAAACATGCACCCAATATAGGGGCACCTAAATGTATAAAAAATATTTTAGAGAACTTTAAGGGAAAGATTGACAATAATATATTCCTTTTAGGAGACTTTAACTCCCTGCTGACTTCACTGGATAGATCTTCTGGACAAAAAACTAACAAGGAAAGAGTGACTCTAAATGACACACTGGATCAGATGGATTTAACTGACATTTTTAGAGCATTTTACCCCAAAGCTGCAGAATATACTTTCTTCTCAAGGGCACATGGGTCAGTCACAAAGATAGACCACATGTTAGGATACAAAATAAGCCTCTACAAGTTCAAGAAGATTTAAATCACATCAAATATCATCTCAAATCACAATGAAATGAAATTAGAAATCAACAATAAAAAACCCTCAAAAACATTCAAATACATGTAGGCTAAATAGCATGTCATTAAGCAATAAATGGGTTACCAATGAGATCAAGAAAGAAATAAAAAATTTTCTGGAAATAAGTGAAAATGAGCACACAACAACCACAAATCTCTGAGACACAGCAAAAGCAGTCCTGAGAGAGAATTTCATAGCACTACAGGCCTACCTCAATAAATAAGAAAAATTAATAATGTACTATTTAACCCTACAACTTAAAATAAATTAGAAAGAGAGCAACAAGAAGAACCCAGATTAAGTAGAAGGAAGGAATTAATAAAGATTAGAGCAGAAATAAATGACATAGAGAATAAAAATCCAAGACAAAAGATCAATGAAACCAAGAGCTGGTTCATTGAAAAGATAAACAAGATTGATGAACCTTCAGTCAGACTCATCAGGAAATAAAGATCGAGGACCCAAATAAGTAAAATCAGAAACAAAAGTGGTGAAGTAACAACTGACACCACAGAAAAACAAAGGATTTTAAGAAAATACTATGAACACCTATATGCCAACAACTTGGACAATGTGGGTGAAATGAACAAATTCCCAGAGAAACACAATCTTCCAAAACTGAATCAGGAAGAATCAGAAAACCTGAATAGGCCAATAACAATTGATGAAATTGAAGCAGTAATCAAAATAATTCCAGCAAACAAAGCCCTGGTCAGGATGGCTTCATAGGGCAGTTTTACCAATCATTCAAATAATAATTAACACCAATAGGATGGATTTTATGGATTAGTTTGAGGAGGATAGGTGTTAGTTATTTTTACAAACTCTTTTTATGAGGCCAGAATTATCCTAATTCCACAACCATATGAAGAAAGGGAATTGCAGGCCAATATTCCTGATGACATAGATGCTAAAATCCTCAACAAAATATTAGCAAATCAGATACAGCAATATATTAAAAAGATCATACAGCATGACCAAGTAGGATTTATTCTGGGGATGCAAGACTTGTACAATATTAGCAAGTCAATAAATGTGATATATCAAATAAAATTGAAAGACAAAAATCACATGATCATATCAATAGATGCAGAAAAAGCATTCGACAAAAATCCAGCACCCATTTTTAATAAAAACTCTCAACAAAGCTAAATAAACTGAGCATGTCTCAACATAATAAAGGCCATATATGACAAACCTACAACAAACATCATACTAAATGGGTAAAAACTAAAACCATTTCCCCTAAGATCAGGAATAATACAGGGAAGTCCACTTTTCAACATAGCACTGGAAATCTTAAACACAGCGATCAGAGAAGAAGAAGAAATAAAAGGCATCCAAATTGGAAAGGATGAAGCAAAACACTCAATATTTTCAGATGACATGGTATTGTACTTAGATAACCTTAAAGAGTTTGCTAAGAAACTAATCCTAATATATAAAAACCCAGGGTCTGTAATGACCTACCAAAGGCTTGACCGAACACTGGAAGTCACTCCTGCACGGCGACCCAGCACTGACTGCTGAGGGGTCTGCAGATCAGGCCCAGAGAGAGGCCCGCAGAGAGAGGCAGGGTCTGATCCACAGCCTCCATGGCAGCTGTTGATCAGCCGTTGCCTCTTTCTATTTGGGCTTTGCCAGACGCCATGCCTCTCTTTCTCTTTCTCTCCAGGCCTCCGTGGGGGCTGCTAATCAGCCCCACCTCTCTGATCAGGCCCAGAGATAGGTCCAGAGACACTGACTGGCATAGAAACTGACCAATCATAACCAAATTGGCTGACAGGGGAGGGCAGTTGGGGGCGAGATCAGGCCTGCAGGGGAGAGCAGTTGGGGGTGAGATCAGGCCAGCTAGGAAGGGCAGTTAGGGGTGATCAGGCAGGCAGAGGCAGTTAGGGGTGATCAGGCTGGCAGGGGAGAGCAGTTGGGGATGAGATCAGGTCAGCAGGGGAGGGCAGTTGGGGGCAACCAGGCTGGCAGGGGAGGGCAGTTGGGAGCGAGATCAGGCAGGCAGGGGAGGTCAGTTAGGGGTGATCATGCCAGCAGGGGAGGGCTGTTGGGGGTGATATCAGGCCAGCAGGGAGGGCAGTTGAGGGCAACCAGGCTGGCAGGACACGGCAGTTGGGGGTGAGATCAAGTCAGCAGGGGAGGGAAGTTAGGGGCTATCAGGCAGGCAGAGGCAGTTAGGGGCAATCAGGCTGGCAGGGGAGAGCAGTTAGGGGAGAGATAAGGCTGGCAGGGGAGGGCAGTTAGGGACAATCAGGCAGGCAGGCAGGCAGGCAGGTGTGTGGTTAGGAGCCAGTGGTCCCAGATTGTGAGAGGGATGTTTGATTGGAGAGGGTGCAGGCCGGGCTGAGGGAACCCTCCCTCCATGCACGAATTTTGTGTACCAGGCCACTAGTAGATTTAATAAAGGAGTTTGGTAATGTAGCAGGATACTAAATCATCAACTAAAAATCAATGGCTTTATTAAATTTATTGATTAAGGTATTACATATGTGTCCTTATCTCCCCATTGCAACCCCCCCACCCCCGCTCATGCCCTCATCTCCTGGTATCTGTCCGTTGGTTATGCTTATATGCATGCACACAAGTCCTTTGGTTGATCTCTCCCCCTTACCCACCCTCCCCTACCTTCCCTCTGAGGTTTGAGTATCTGATCAATGCTTCTCAGTCTCTGGATCTGTTTTTGTTCATCAGTTTATGTTGTTCATTATAATCCATAAATGAGTGAGGTCATGTGATATTTACCCTTCTCTGACTGGCTTATTTTGCTTAGCATAATCATCAACAAATCAACAAATGACAAGTGCTGGCAAGGATGTGGAGAAAAAGGAACCCTTGTGCACTGCTGGCGGGAATGCAGACTGGTGCAGCCACTGTGGAGAACAGTATGGAGTTTCCTCAAAAAACTAAAAATGGGACTCCCATTTGACCTAGTGATCCCACTTCTAGGAATATATCCCAAGAAACTAGAAACACCAATCAAAAAGGATATTTGCACCCCTATGTTCATAGCAGCACAATTTACAATAGCTAAGATTTGGAAACAGCCTAATTGCCCATCAGCAGATGAGTGGATTAAAAAACTGTGGTATATCCACACAATGGAATACTATGCTGCTGTAAAAAGGAAGGATCTCCTACCATTTGCAACAGCATGGATGGAGCTGGAGAGCATTATGCTAAGCAAAATAAGTCAGTCAGAGAAAGATAAATATCAATGGCTTTTTTATACAGTAATAATGAATTCTCAGAAAGAAAAACTAAACAAAAAATGTCATTTACCATTGCAACATAAGAAAAGTAATATATTTAGGAATAAACTTAACCAAAGAGTTAAAATACTTGCATTTAGAAAATTACAGGACATTGGAAAAAGAGATGGAAGATATAAACAAGTGGAAGAATATACCATGTTCATAGATTGGTAGAATTAACTTTATTAAAATGTCCATACTACTCAAGGCAATCTACAGATTCAATGCAATCCCTGTTAAAATACCAACAACATATCCTGGCTGCTGTTGCTCAGTGGTTGAGTGTTGATCTATGAACCAAGAGATCAGGGTTCAATTCCAGTCAAGGGCACATGCCCAGGTTGTGGGCTCCATTCCCAGGAGGGAGTGTTCAGGAGGCAGCTGATTGATGGTTCCCTCTCATCGTTGATATTTTTATCTCTCTCTCCCTCTCCCTTCCTCTCTAAAATCAATAAAAATATTTTTAAAATTCCAAAAGCATATTGTGCAGATTATAGTAAATACTCCAAAAATTTATATGGAACCTAAAAAGACCCCCAAATAGCCACAGAAATCTTGAAAAAAGAGGAGCAAAGTTGGAGGATCACAATACCAGATATCAGGTTATACTACAAAGCCACCATAATCAAAACAACCTCATACTGGCCCAAGAACAGGCATATAGATCAAGGGAACAGAACAGAGGACCCAGAAATCAACCTAAGCCATTATGCCTAATTAATATTTGACAAAGGAGGCAAGAACATACAATGGAGTCAAGACAGTTTCTTCAATAAATGGTGTTGGGAAAAATGAACAGAAACATACAAAAAAATGAAACTAGACCACCAACTTACACCATATATAAGAATAAACACAACATGGATAAAATACTTAAATTAAGTCACGAAATCATAAAAATCATAGAAGAAACCACAGGCAGCAAAATCTCTGATATCTCTTATAGCAATATGTTTATAGATACATCTCCCAGGCCAAAGGAAACTAAAGGGAAAATAAAAAAATGAGAGTACATAAAAGTAAAAAGCTTCTGCACAGCAAAAGAAACCATCAACAAAGGGAAAAAGGGAGTTCACTGTATGGGAGAACATATTTGGCAATGATACATCTGATAAAGGGTTAATATCCAAAATATATAAGGAACTCATGAAAAAAAGGAGACAAAAAAAAATCCAATTAAAAAATGGAAAAGGACCTAATAGACAGTTCTCCAAAGTGGACATACAAAAGGTCAAGAGAATTATGAAAACTTGTTCAAAGTCACTGATCATCAGAGAGATGCAAATTAAAACAACAATGAGGTATCACCTCACACCTGTCAGAATGGCTACCATCAACAAATCAACAAATGACAAGAGCTGGTACGGATGTGGAGAAAAGGGAACCCTAGTACACTGCTGATGGGATTGCACACTGGTGCAGCCATTATGGAAATAAGAAAAATTAAAATGGAACTGCCATTTCACCTAGTGATGCCACTTATAGAAATATATCCTAAGAGTTCCGAAACACCAATCAGAAAGAATGCATGAACCCCTATGCTCATAGCAGCACAATTTACAATAGCTAAGGTCTGAAACAGTCCCAGTGCCCATCAGTAGATGAGTGGCTAAAAAATCTGTGGTACATTTATATCATGGAATACTATGCAGCAATAAAAAAGAAGGATCTCATACCCTTTGACACAGCATGGAGAGACCTGGCGAGTATTATGCTGAGAAAAATAAGCCAGTCTGAAAAAAGACAAGTAGCCCTAAATGGTTTGGCTCAGTGGATAGAGCGTCGGCCTGCAGACTGAAGGGTTCTGGGTTTGATTCCAGTCAAGGGCATGTACCTTGGTTGTGGGCACATCCCGAATAGGGGGTGTGCAGGAGGCAGCTGATTGATGTTTCTCTCTCAACGATGTTTCTAACTCTCTATCCCTCTCATTTCCTCTCTGTAAAAAAAAAAAAAAAAAAAAAAAAAAAGACAAGTAATATATGATCTCACTCATATGTGGAATCTAATGAACAAAATAAACTTATGAACCAAATAGACCCAGGGACATAGAAGCATAGAAAAGCATGCTAAATCTCAGAGGGAAGGCAGGGGAGGGTGGGTGGTTGGAAAGGGATCAACCAAAAAACTTGCATGTATATATGTACATGGACACAGACAATAGGGTGGTTAAAGCCTGGGGCAGTCGGTGGGTATGAGCTAGAGGGGGTTAATGGAAGAAAAAGGGGACATATGTAATACTTATACTAGTACAATTAAGATTTTTTTTTTTTAAAAAAAAAAGGAAAATGAAAGTAAAAATAAAACTTTTTCTCAGTGATGTTCTAAATGTAAGATGATTGAGTGGTTTGGCTCAAAAAAAGTCTTTCTTTAATGAGTGTAGAATTCAACCCGAATGTAAGTTTCCCTGTATATAGTTTATCTATACTAATAAAAGGGTAATATGCTAATTAGAGTGGGCATCATCCAGACAAAGCCACAGTGGCTGCAAGGGCCTAGGGCCTAGCAGAGCTAGCTGGAGTGGAGGAGGTACTGCCGCAGTGGGGGGCGGGTGGGGTGGGGAGCAGAAGCCGAGGCAGCACTGTGGGTGCGAGGACTACGACCTTTGCATCAGCTGCTACAACACAAAGGGCCATACCCACAAGATGGTGAAGGTGGGGCTGGGCTTGGATGAAGAGGCTGATGAGGGCAGCAGCCAGGGTGAGCCATAGTTCAGGAGCGTCCGGGAGTGGTGGCACCAGGCCATCCAGCACTGCATCCAGTACCAGAGGCGTGCCCGCCAGTGCCACAACGTCAACTGCCTGCAGCCTTCCTGCCAGAAGATGAAGCAAGTTGTGCAGCACACCAAGGGCTGCCAGCGCAAGACCAATGGAGGTTGCAGAGTGTGCAAGCAGTTCATGGCCCTTTGCTGCTACCATGCCAAACACTGCCAAGAAAACACATGCCCCATTCCCTACTGCCTCAACATCAAGCAGAAGCTCCGCCAGCAGGAGATACAGCACTGCCGGCAGCACGCTTAGCTCATGCACCAGCAGATGCCACCATTAACACTCACACCCTGCCTCAGCTGAGTCTGCCTTCCCCTCCTCAGCACCACCCCGGCCCCCCACACTGCATCCCAGCACACCCTGGACACCATAGCCCCCGACTCTGCCCCAGCCTTCGCCTTTGAGTATGTCACTAGCCAGCTTCTCCAGCATGGCCAGAACTCAGCCCCCCACCACAATTGTACTGGGAAGCCCACTAACCAGGTGCCAGCCCCACTGTCCCCTGCCCAGTCCCACCTGCAGCAGTGGAGGCACCAGGCAGATTGCATGTGAGGCGCAGCAGCAGCAGCACTTGTACTGGGTAAGCACCAAAACGATATGCCCCTGAGGCACAGTGACCCCCGAGTGCCAAATGGCCCCCATGGGCCTGAATGTGATCCGACCAGGTCAGTGGGCTTGTTATTCTGCCCCCCAACCTCCGGAAGTGGCAGCCATCACCCATCCCCCAGCAATAGCCAATGTGAGGCATGCCCAGACCCGTGATGTCTATGCAGACCCAAGGTGCAGCCACCTAAGAGCATCTCTCTAGGTGCCCTGCAGGACCTGCTATGGACCCTGAAGTCTCCCAGCTCCCCCAGCAGCAGCACGTACTCAACATCCTCAAGTCAAACCCTCAGCTGATGGCAACTCTCATCAAATAGCACATGGCCAAGTAAGTGGCTAACCAGCCTGGCCTTCAGCTCTAGCCCAGCCCGCTGAACCTAAATGCCACACAAGCCAGTGGGCCATGACCTGCTGTCCCTCCACAGCAGCAAGCAATGGGAGGCCTGAACCCCCAGGGCCAGGCCTTGAACATCATGAACCCAGGCGCAACCTCAGCATGGCGAGTATAAACCATAATACAGAGAGATGCCATGGAACAACAGCAGCAGCCGCAGCAACAATAGAAAGACAGCGCTGGCATGGCTGCAGGCCTGGCAGGACATGCCCAGTTCCAGCAGCCTCAGGGATGCTAACACTACCCGCAGCCATGCAGCAGCAGTGGATCCAGCAGCAGATTGAGTCCCAAACCCTGTTAGGCATACTCTGTACCTTTCCCCTGCCCTCAGTTTCTCCCCTGCACTCAGTACTTTTCTATTGTCCCTGCTTGAGGCTCCTGCCCTCTCTGCTGTTTTCCTGTTATTTTCATTTCAGGTGTCACAAGAGAAGCTAAGCAGCCGAGAAAAGCAACGCTAGACCCAGCTTCCTGAAACTGCCTGCACCTATATCTGACCTACACAGAGACATAAATATCCCACCCTCCCTACTCTTGCTTGCTGAAATGGATATACTGGTGTGTATTAAAAATAAAATTTCTAAAACTCTCACAACATCTCTTGGTCTGTCTCCTGTCAGCACAGACCTAACAAACCCCATTAGCCCCAGCAGCACATGCTCTCAGAGAACCACAGGCCTCACCTCTCTGGCCAGCAGATGGCCACATCCCTCAGTAGCCAGGTGAGATCTTTGGCCTCTGTCCAGTCTCCAGACCCCAGTCCCAGTCTCCACATTCTAGCCCAGCCATGGGCAAGCTAAGGCCCGCGGGCCAGATCCGGCCCATTTGAAATGAATAAAACTAAAAAAAAAAAAAGACCGTACCCTTTTATGTAATGATGTTTACTTTGAATTTATATTAGCTCACACAAACACTCCATCCATGCTTTTGTTCCGGCCCTCCAGTCCAGTTTAAGAACCCATTGTGGCCCTCGAGTCAAAAAGTTTGCCCACCCCTGTAGCCCATCACCACGGATATGCCTCAGCCTTCACCACACCATTTCGCCCCCAAGATTGGTTCTCCCCAAACAGGACTCCCAGTCACCATGGCCAGGTCCATAGATCAGGGACACTTGGGGAACCCCAAACATGCGATGCTACCACAGTTAAATACCCCCACAGGAGTGCATTCCCAGTGAGCTGTCCTGGTTGGTGACACCACAGTAGACACCCTAGAAATGTTGCTGGAGCAGGGGCAGAGGAGGAGGTGCCACCGCGGGACCAGGAGCAGAGGCAGTGCCACTGCAGGAGAGGCCTCGGCACAGGCCCTTCCGCAGAGGCAGCCACAGAGGTAGCATCATGAGCCTGATCCCGGCGCCATGCCTCTGCAGAGGCTGGACAGGGTGCAACCTGCTGTGCCTCAACCTCCCACAGCCCCTCCTCCAGCCAGCCTGGCCCCAAATTGCTCCCCACCCACCAGTGGGTGGGGGGCAGGGCCAGCGCTAAGAAACAAGGGCTGAGAGGGCTGAGGGCCGGCAGCCACAGTGGCTGGCAGTGGCAGCAGCAGCAGTGTGATGGGGGCAGTGCCTTCCCATGATCACCTAGTCGCCTCCCACAGAGGGAGGTCAGACTGCAGCTTAGGCCCGCTTCCCAGGGACTATCAGTAGGATATCCCCTGAGGGCTCCCGGACTGTGAGATGGGGAAGGCCGGGCTGAGACCCCCCCAGTGCATGAATTTTCATGCACCGGGCCTCTACTTTAAGATAAAGTTGAGAATTTTTAATTATGACAGAAGTCTGAGTACACATTTAATAATATCATTACTCGGTATAAATATTCATTGTATACATCACAAATTGAATTATTAGGCTTATGAAACTGGTTGTAGATAAAAAACTTTATTTAAAAGTTAACTAGGGCCGAAACTGGTTTGGCTCAGTGGATAGAGCATCAACCTGCGGACTGAAAGGTCCCAGGTTCGATTCCGGTCAAGGGCATGTACCTGGGTTGAGGGCACATCCCCAGTGGGAGATGTGCAGGAGGCGGCTGATCGATGTTTCTCTCCCATCGATGTTTCTAACTCTCTATCTCTCTCCCTTCCTCTCTGTAAAAAATCAATAAAATATATTTTTTTTTTAAAAAAAAGAGTTCTCTCAAAAAAAAAAGTTAACTAGGACTGTAGTTATTAATAAATAGAACGTATTTACTAAATTATGTTAATACTATTTCAAAACTGAATTTGTGTCTATATGAAATTAATCATGATATATCCAGGTTGGAAGAATTCCTGGAAAGGCTATTCCTGCCTTTATAATATTCTGTATTTAACTAGTTCCAGTGGGACATTTAGCAATTGTCTATTTCTGTGGGGCAATTTAACTTTTGAGATGCTTACTCCCATTATGGAATCTTTGCTAAATTACTAGACATTCCAGAAATTTGTTCAACCTGCTTCATGAACATAGTCTCATTCTGAAAAGTGTAATACCAATTTGAAAATTACATTATTTATTCTTGAAGTGGTCAGGAAAGCAGGCTCCAAAGTTATACTGCTAATGTTTAAATTCTAGCTCTACCATTAAATAGTTGCTTATTCTGGTAAGTTTCTTAACTTCTCACAGCTTCTGTATTTCTCATCTGTAAATCAGAAATAATAATTAGACTAATCAAAATGACACATGTAATATGCAGCATAGTGGGAGGCATAGATAAATTAGACAATAAATATTAGCTACTAGAGGCCTGGTGCATGAAATTCCCTCAGCCAGGCCTGTGCCCTCTTGCAATCCAGGATCCTTCGAGTAGGGTCCTGAGGCCAGGCTGGTGATCAGGGCCTATTGGGGTTTTCCTTCCCCATGCTGCAGGCAGCTAGCCCCACCCCTGCCGCTGCCACTGCTTGCCATCTATGTGGCACTGCTCCCCCTCCCTTGGACCAGTCTCCTAGCTCTGTGGGCAACAGACATGGGGTGCAATTGCTTGGCTGGCCTGGGACTCCCTCTGTGGGGAAATTACTGGCTGGTCCCACACACAAACCATACTGTTGCTGGCCAGTGCCCTGGGCCTCCTTCTTTGGGGCAATCATGGAGCCCCTTCCCTCCCGATCAATTGCTCCACCAGCTGGGGGCCTAGGCCTCCTTCTTTGGGGTGACCAATTGTGGAGCCCCCCCATTGACCACTCCACAAAGAGTGGCCTGGGCCTTCCTCTGTGGGGCAATCATGGGGTGATGGCGGGGCCCCCCGACCAATCGCATCTCACCTGCCTTGGCTGGTCTGGAGCCAGTGTGTGTCATAGCATGGTCATCTGGAAGGTTGTCCAGACAGTTTTTCTACTGTTCAGTCGTTTGGTAAATTTGCATATTACACTTTTATTATTATAACTAGAGGCCTGGTGCACAAAAAATTGTGCACTTGGGTGGGAGGAGGGATTCCTCAGCCTGGCCTGTGCCCTCTCGCAGTCTGGAACCCCTTGGGAGATAACAACCTGCTGGCTTAGGCCTGCTCCCGGGTGGCAGAGGGCAGGCCCAATCCCTAGGTGCAGCCCCTGGTCAGGCTCAGAGCAGGGCTGATTGGGGAGTTGGGGTGCCGCCCCCGTCATGCACAGAGCAGGGGAGATCAGGAGGTTGTGATGCCACCCTCAGTCATGCTCAGGGTAGGGCCGATTGGGGGGTTGGGGCACCACCCCCTGTAACACTCAAGGCAGGGTTGCGGCACCACCCCCTGTCACGCACAGAGCAGGGCCGATTAGGGGGTTGGGGAGCTCCCCCCTGTCACACACAGAGCAGGGCCGATTAGGGGGTTGGGGCACCGCCCCCTGTCACACACAGAGCAGGGCGGATCAGGGGGTTGGGGTGCTGCACCCTGTCACACTCAGGGCAGGGCCGATGGGGAGGTTATGGCTCTACCCCGTCACACACAGAGCAGGGCCTTTGGGGAGGGGGGCATTTGGGGCACCGCACCCTGTCACACACAGAGCCACAGGGCGACCAGGGGGTTGGGGATCTCCCCCTTATCAGGCACAGAGCAGGGCTGATCAGGGGGTTGGGGCACCTTCCCCTGTCACGAACAGAGCAGGGCAGATAGGGAGGTTGTGGCCCCGCCCCCTGTCACACACAGAGCCGCAGGGCAATCAGGGGGTTTGGGCGCTGCCCCCTGTCACGCTGATCCCAGTGCTGGGAGGCATATTACCCTTTTACTATATAGGATAGAGGCCTGGTGCATGTGTGGGGGCCGGCTGGTTTGCCTGTCCTGGATCAGGGTGGGGGGTCCCCACTGGGTTGCCTGGCCAGCCTGGATGAGGGGATGATGGCTGTTTGCAGCTGGTCACACACCCTACCGGGTGGGGGTCCTCACTTGGGTGCCTGGCCAATCTGGGTGAGGGGCTGATGGCTGTTTTCAGGCTGGCGGGTGACTGAAGCTCCCAACTGCTCCTTTTTTTCTTTTTTTTTTAAAATTCTGGGCCAGCTTTAGCTCTGAGGCTTGGCTCCAGCTCTTAGGCCTCGGCTGCTGAAAGCAGGTATCTGGTTTGTTTGGATTCTATAATCGAAACACTGTTTGAACTCCAGCTCTGAGATCCCGGCTGGCTGAATGCAGGTTTCTGGGGTTTTGTTTAGCTTCTATATTTGTAACAATGTTTCAAACTGCAAGCTCAGAGGCCGGCAGTGGCAGGCGGGGAACGTTGGAGTCCTCCGTCACTGTAGCAAGCAAGCCTCATGTTCGCTTCAAGCTGCCTGGCTGCCGGCCGCCATCTTGGCTGGCAGTTAATTTGCATATCACCCTGATTAGCCAATGGGGAGGATAGCGGACGTATGGCAAATTACCATGTTTCTCTTTTATTAGATAGGATAGAGGCCTGGTGCACAAAATTCATGCATGGGGGAGGGGATACCTTCAGCCCAACCTGCACCCTCTCCAATCTGGGAACCCTTGAGGGATGTCTGACTGCCAGTTTCCCTCAATGATACTACAGCTAAATACCCCCTAGGACAGGGGTGAGCAACCTTTTTGTGAGTGAGTGCCAAAACCAGCAAAATCTCTGACTCAAAATTCTTCTGCGTGCCAACCCTAATTTTTTGAGAACATGTTACACCTACTTGATATCTCTTAAGGTGTACATATGTGAAGAACCTTGAAAAAATAATAAAATTCATTTGAGGGACAAAAACACAGTATATGATGATGAAAAATACATTTATTTTTTAATGTATATATGTACACTGATAGTCCGACAGAAAACTTTATGACTCTGTTTGATATTACCAATGGGACTTTTGCTGCTGCATCACTGATGACAGAGATTTTACATCAGGTTTATATTTTATGACCTTCAGAGATATGCACGAGCTACTATTTTCATCCGTCAGGCTACTCCTATTATGAGACTTAACAAAATTCATCACTGAGAACAAAAATTCACAAGCGTATGTGGTGAAAACATGGTGAATAATGCTGTTGCAAAGTTTTTTAAACAGAAAAAAATTTCTGGAATGGCATTCCAAGTCCTCAATAGTTTGTTTTCAACACTTCTCTCTGGTACTCCTGTCTCGAATTGCTTTTTTTCAATGTTTTACAAGTCAACTCTAAGGTCAATAAATTTCTGCTTCCAAATAAAAAAGTCGATATTAAGAAAAAATTTGTAAATGGAAGATTATAAGAGAGAGTTTTGCATGCCAGCAAAAGTTACTGGCATGCCATGTTTGGCACGCGTGCCAGGGGTTGCCCACCCCTGTGCTAGGAGATGTATCAGTGAAGATATTGCTTTGGCATATGTCTGAGATTTTGTTGCCTGTGGATTCATCTAATATTTTTATGGTTTCCCATTTTACATTTAAGTCCTTTAACCATTTTTAGTTTATTTTTGTGTATGGTGTATGTTGGTGATCTAGTTTCATTTGTTTGCATGTATCTGACCAATTTTCCCAACACCATTTATTGAAGATACTGTCTTGACTCCACTGTATGCTCTTGCCTCCTTTGTCAAATATTAATTAATTAAATGGCTTGGGTCAATTTTTGGGTTCTCTGTTCTGTTCCACTGGTCTATATGTCTGTTCCTGTGCCAGTACCAGGCAGTTTTGAGAACAGTGGCTTTGTAATACAGCTTGATATCTGGTATTGAGATCCCACCTACTTCGTTCTTCTTTCTTAGGATTGCTGCAGCTATTTGCGGTCTCTTTTTTATTATTCCATATCAATTTTTGGAGAGTTTGTTCTAGGTCTGTGAAATATTCCATTGGTATCTTAATGGAGATTGCATTGAATCTATAGATTGCTGTGGGTAGTATGGACATTTTAATGATGTTGATTCTACCAATCCAAGAACATGGTATATTCTTCCATTTGTTTATGCCTTCCTCTATCTCTTTTTTCAATGTCCTGTAATTTTCCAAGTACAGGTCTTTACCTCCTCAGTTAAGTGTATTCCTAGGTATCTTAATGTTTTAGTTCCAATGGTAAATGGAATTGTTTTATTAGTTTCTCTTTCTGTAAGTTCATTATTGGTGTATAAAAAAGCCATAGATTTCTGGGTGTTAATTTTATATCCTGCTACATTGCTAAATTCATTTATTAAGCCTAGTAGTTTTTTGATGGCGTGTTTAGGGTTTTCTATGTACAATAACATGTCATCTGCAAATGACAGTTTTACTTCTTTTTTAATTTGGGTGACTTTTATTTCTTCTTGTCTGATCGCTATGTCTAGCTCTTCTAGTACTATGTCAAACAGGTGTGGTGACAGTGGGCATTCCTGACTTGTTCCTGTTCTAACGGGAAATGGTTTTAGTTTTTGCACATTGAGTATGATGTTGGCTGTAAGTTTGTCCTTAAGGCTTTTATTATGTTGAGGTATGATCCCGCTATTCCCACTTTGCTGAGAGTTTTTATCAAGAAAGTGTGTTGAATTTTGACAAATGATTTTTTCTGCATTGATATGATTATGTTATTTTTGTCTCTCAATTTGTTTATGTGATGTATCATATTTATTAATTTGTGGATATTGTACCATCCTTGCATCCCCAGAATAAATCCCACTTGGTCATGATCTATCATCTTTCTAATGTAATGCTGGATCCAATTGGCTAGAATTTTGTTGAGGATTTTAGCATCTTTGTTCATCAGGGATATTGGCTTGTAATTATCTTTCTTTGTGGTGTCTTTATCTTGTTTCGGGATTAGGGTAATGCTGGCTTCATAGAAAGAGCTTGGAAATGTGCCTTCCTCTTGAATTTTTTGGAATAGTCTGAGGAGGATAGGTTTTCGTTCTTCTTTGAATGTTTTGTAGAGCTCCCCAGTAAAGCCATCTGGACCAAGGCTTTTGTTTGTTGTAAGATTTTTTATTACTGCTTCAATTTCATTGGTAGATATCATCCTATTCAGGTTTTTTTATTCTTCCTGGTTGAGTTTTGAAAGTTGTATTTATCTAAGAATATGTCCATTTCGTCTAGGTTGTCCAGTTTGTTGGAGTAATGTTGTTTGTAGTATATTTTTTACAACCCTTTGTATTTCTGTGGGGTCTGTTGTTACTTCACCTCTTTCATTTCTGATTTTGTTTATTTGGGTCCTCTCTCTTTGCTTCTTGGTGATCCTGGCTAGAGGTTCATCAATCTTGTTTATCCTTTCAAAGAATAAGCTCTTTGTTTTATTGATCTTATTTGGTCTCCATGTTGTTTATTTCAGCTCTGATCTTTATTGTTTCCTTCCTCCTGCTTATTCTGTGCTTTTCTTGTTGTTCTTTTTCTAATTCATTTTTTTATTGTTTTTTTTTTCTTTTTCTTTTTTTTTTTTTTTTCTTTTTATTTTTTTTTTTCTCTTTCTAATTCATTAAGTTGTAGGGTTAGATAATTTATCACCAGTTTTTCTTTTATTTTATTTTCATTTCTTTTTTTCTTTTTTTTTCTTTTTCTTTTTTGAGGTACGTCAGTAATGCTATAAACTTTCCTCTCTGGACTGCTTTTACTGAGTCCCATAGATTTTGGATTGCTGTGTTTTCATTGTCTTGGACTTTAGCCAAGCTATGCCTAGAAATGTCATAGTTCTGGGTGTTTATATTACCCATAGGTTTCATAAGAATGAGAGCTGCACCTAAAGAAAAATTACAAGTGAGCCCCTTTGAACTCACCTATGGCAGGCCTTTCCTCAAATTTGGGCTGCTAATAGATAAGGAAATCCTTCAGCTGTTACATTGCACCACTAATCTAGGACAAGTATAAAAAAGCATTACAGGAGTATAGAAAAAAATTATACCTACCCCCAAGAAAGACTAACAACAGAAACAAATTAAACCAGCAGACATAGTCTATTTAAAAACATAAAGGGACAACTGTTCTGAGTTCCAACTACAGTTTAAATGGAAGGTCCCACATCAAATCCTGTTAAGACTCCAATTGCAGTAAAGCTTGTAAGGATAGCCAATAGGGTTTATATAACCCAAATTAAACCTGTTTCTTGCATGTCCCCACCGAAGCCATAACCTCAGACTTACCCTTGTAAACCCATCAAGGACATCAAGCTTCTTTTTAAGAAACAAAAATCTGTCACAGATAAGTAATGTAATGGCTAAGCCTTAATATAATTGTCTTTCTGATATTTTTAACACTTTTCCACTACCCTGTCCATATGTTAGCCTCGTCTTCCAGAACACCTACAACCTTTAGAAAAACTAATACCAATGTAAAACTTTATCCATACCTTTTAAACCTTCTTATCAAATTTGTTGCCTGTAAGATATAACAATTCCATGTCAAAATTATGACTCTTTGGGGATTCCAGCCCATCCTTATTGTAGGAGAATTAGCCAACAGCCTCTCTGTTTCAATCTCACATCCCATTCTCTTGTCTCCCTTAGATCAGGCAAGGAGCTTTATGCAGGCAAGAGCTACAGCCATTGTCATCAAGAAGCAGTTACTGAAAACATACCCTACTCCCTCATTAACTCTAGAATATTTAAGGTATGGAAGTCTCTAGGGAAGAGGAGATGTGGTAGGATAATAAGAAGGTGGAAAATTCCTGGGCAAGTGGAATGGGGAAACTGAGGGAAAATAATTAAATAAGGTCAAACAATTTGAACAACTTACAGACCATTAGTGAATCACAAGACCTCAACTTCCCTAAGGACACTTGAAAGCAAAAGGCTTATACCTCTTTTTCCTAACCAGAGAAAACATAGCTTAAATCATGTTGGTTGGGAAAATAAAGAACAGAGATCCAATTCATGCCATTTGTACCAACTAAACCCAGGGACAGATGAAGTCAGGAGAACAAATAACAAAAATCTGACTAGAGCCAGACAGGTCCAAGATAAAAGTAAAACAGTAAAGCAACCAAACAATAACACAAACTCCCCTATATGCTCATTTTGATGCATCAACATATTAAATGCATCTAGAGAGCTGTTGAACGTTTTGCTGAAACCCTCCTCTAAGATACTTACCTGCAGAAAAGAGATAAAAACCTTCAAGACAAAGATCAGGTGGGAAATGTCTGTCCCTCGGGCCATATAAGGCCTGAGGAATCATTTTGGCTGTCCCCGTCAATGCATTAGGGGTTAGTTAATTAGATATTTGACCAAATATATCAGGCTAATTTTTAAGTTGATAATTTTGAATGGCTCGCAAATGATGTTATAAATATCCAATGGCCCTTGGCAGAAAAAAGGTTCTCCACCTGTGCTCTAGAGCATGCCCATGACCCTTATAGGGCATAAACTTTTTACTTTCTCCTCAACTCTGAGGGTCCCCATGAGACTTGCCACCAGGGAAGCACTGAGAGTGGTTGCTCATCCAGGCTTACCCCATAGTCCTGTCTCCAAAGCCCCTTTTTTCTCTGACTTCCCAGTGAGTTAAAAGACCTGCCTTGCCTCATTATTGCCACTGTGACCTTCACTTCTCAGTGAGTTAACAGTATTCCCCACCTTGGCTTAATTCTTTACCATGACATTTCTAGGGAGCCAAAGCAGAGCACTGCCTAGGCTCTCTCTTGTTGCTTCTTCTACCCTAACTAAGTCCTCCCTTTCTTTCATTGTCCTCAGCTTTAATAATGTACTTTCAAAATCACCTGGACTTGTATTGTAAAAGACAGAAAATGCGGTGTTTTCATCCTAGACTTTTTATAGTGCCAGTCAGAACCTCTGCTTTAGTGTTACTCATACTAATGCTATAGTGATTTTCATTTTTTAGTGAATTCTTCAGAAGTTGAAATGATCACTTTCCTGTCCCAGTTTTCCTTTGTCTATTAAAATTTTTCTTTTATAGATCTAGTCAGAATTGCTAAGTATATTTTCAGGGTCCTTTTAAATCATATATCTTCTTTATTAATCTCACTCAAGAAAAGGGAGCTCTAAGCAACCTCATCTCTTTCTGTCATGTATTCAGTGTAATTGTGGTCAAGAGGAAATAGCTTTGGGGATCAGGGCCTTAGAAACAGACTGTAACTTCCATTTCTGCATTTATAAAATAGTGTTCTGGTGAGGATTAAACAAAATAACACAGAGCAGCACTCTGTAAATTATAAATGGCTATAAAAATTGTAGGCATAATTTTAAAAGAAAAAGTTAAAATATTTCAGTCAAAACATTTTCTGAATTGAACAGAATAACCAATCTCTTTTTCCTCTTAAACCTTTCGCCATTGGAAAATGGTTACTGAGAAAAATCTTAGCTCCTTGGTAAGGGACCAAAGGTGCAGTCTTTCACCTAATTTGCCACTTATGAGAGCAGTCAGAATATTTGAATTTTTACTAAACTGACTGAAAAAATAGGTTTGTAAAGTGGAGTGATGTGGAGTTTTAAGAAAGCATGAGGAAGCACAGCAAAAGTTACCTGACCTCTGTTAGAGTTAACAGCCTACAGTCATTTTTGGCTTTTCCCTTATTATTTGTACAATAAGATGTGGGCAAAATGTAATTTTATTGAAATGAATATATTTATTTGGAAAAACTATGTTGTTTTAGTTATAAGAATTTATCTGTCAGGAAACACATATATTTTTGGAAATTGGATATTAATAGCCATTGGTTGTCATAGATATAATAATGTATGTGATAGAATTAATTGATTTTTATATCTGCACAATATTTAAAGTTCACAGAATTTTTATAATTAATCTTCCTTTCCACATTTGGGAATTTTCTTCCATCTTCAACTGCTCAGTGAAATCTACTATAATATAATCTAAGTAAAGTGATTTCACTCCTTCTTTCGGATACCATCTTCCTCTGTATTTGCCATATGCATGCATCATCATGATTTCTGGTTTTATACACAATGGGTAAATATCACATACTTTCTTTTTTACTATAGCATTTATTGATTGCCCACAAGTAGTGCATTCTGTCTTACAATTTACAAAAGTGTTTTCATATATATTGATACATTTGCTTCTCACCCACCATGAGCTTGTAAACCACACAGGCATTATAGTATTGTAATTAAAAATGTTGGTTTCTGGTGCTAGATTTTCTAGGTTTAAAACTCTGATCTTCCTCTCATTATTTTTTAAAATTTATTTTATGCTATTTTTCTTTCACTATTTATCCCTTCTATGCCCTCTTCTACTTCCACCACTCTTATCCCTCACCCCAGCAATTACCATACTTCCAAATGCACACACAGAAACTCTCAATTATTTGTTTCAATGAAGAGCAGTAATACAGAAGTTGTGGTATATGCAGGTTTAGGTATGATGAATCAATTTGCTTTCTTCAGGAAAGTTTTCTCAATGGAGGCATAATTTCAAGATATATTTCCACAGCACATTGTAAAGTTTTTTTAAATAAATTAACAAAAATACATGTAAGAATATTCAACAGTTTTTGGTATAAATAGTACACTGTCACAATGCAAAATGTATAGGAACACTGTTCCTAACTAGTGAATTTGCAATTGAAGAATAAAAAGGTTGAAGAGAGATGGTAGGAGACATATGTTATTTAAATAAAATTGCCTCTCTCTTATGATTTTTCCACTTTGTAGATATTTGAAACAAGGTTTCTTTTCCCCAAGCATAAAAAGGAAAATATTTAGAAATATGGGTCACAAAATCCATGTATGCTCAAAATATTTCCTGAAAACAAGATAAAAATAATTTTGGCTCGAAGATCTCCTAGAAAAACTTAGAGTGTAGTATTCTGAGTAGGTCTTGGATGGTGTCCCAGTGGCCCTGTCATCCTCCCCTCCACCTGTACAGTAGGTGTATTACTATTTGGCTGCTGCTTCATTACTAAGTCCAGTAAATTGAGCATGTGGGCTGGCCACAGGGGCCTGGGCCCATATTATGTAGTCTGAGTGGTGATTTCCATCTGATGTTTGGTTTGGCCTGGTACATGCAATGTCTTGCCAGACCTGCAAACTCCCGTCAAATGTCACTCATCCCTGGATGGGAAATATTCTTCATACTGTTGTCAGAGAACTCTGATCTTTCACAATAAACTTGGTGGGATGTCTGTTGGCCAAACCAGACATCCAAAATCTAGATTTTTCTCTGTGAAGAATGTCTGCAGTGGATGATACTTGTAAAAGTATTTAGGGCTGTGGTGTTGGCCAGGTTTATCCACTTAAAAATGGGAAACTCATAAATGTAGCACTGAAAGTCCACTTAAAAATAACAGAGGCAATGACTATTTCAGTTCAATAGACAAAGTAAAACATAAGATATGGTAAAGGATATTACCTTAGAACAGTGGTTCTCAACCTGTGGGTCACGACCCCTTTGGGGGTCGAACAACTCTTTCACAGGGGTCACCTAAGACCATCGGAAAACACATATATAATGACATATTGTTTTTGTGATTTAATTATGTTCAATTTGTAACAATGAAAATACATCCTGCATATCAGATATTTACATTACGATTCATAACAAAATTACAGTTATGAAGTAGCAACAAAAATAATTTTATGGTTGGGGGTCACCACAACATGAGGAACTGTATTAAAGGGTCACAGCATTTGGAAGGTTGAGAACCACTGCCTTAGACACAGAACTTTATGTTTAGGTCTATAGCTTTAGAGTTAGAAAAATGTTCTTCTATAAAGTAAGCATGCCCTAACCGGTTTGGCTCAGTGGATAGAGCATTGGCCTGCAGACTCAAGGGTCCTGGGTTTGATTCCAGTCAAGGGCATGTACTTGGTTGTGGGCTCAACCCCAGTAGGGAGTGTGCAGGAGCCAGCTGATAAATGTTTCTCTCTCATCGATGTTTCTAACTCTCTATTCCTCTCCCTTCCTCTCTGTAAAAAATCAATAAAATATATTTAAAATAAAGTAAGCATGGCACAAGGGAAGGCATAGCTATGCCAAGGGTGTGATGATCTTGGCACAGACATCAAGGCCTGACTCTCCACTCAGCCCTTCCTAATGCCTGTAAGGTTGGATTGGTTTTATGCTATTCTTGTGTTCAGATCTCCTATTCTTTTGATGCTCTGTACATCATATCTAATAAAAGACAAAAAGGGTAATTAACCATACCTCCGCTACTCTTCCCATTGGCTAATCAGCGCCATATGCAAATTAACCTCCATCCAAGATGGCGGCTAATTTGCACACTGCAGGCAGGGCTGGCCAGCACCAGATGCCATTCGGGCTGGGTGCGGTCCTGGGAGGCCAGGCTTAGGTGGCACGATTGCGTCACCTAAGCCCTGCCCCAGCCGGGACCCCATTGCGATCCCATAGCAGGCAAGTGCAGAGGGCAGCCCCCAGGTTCGCCTGCTGCTGGGATCGCCATGGCAATCACAGAGCAGGTAAGTGCGGAAGGCAGGCCCCCAGGTGGGCCTGCTGCTGGATCCCATGGCGATCACAGAGCAGGCAAGTGCGGAGGGCGACAGGTCCCCAGGTGGGCCTGCTGCTGGGATCGCCATGGCTATCCCAGAGCAGGAAAGTTCCCCACAAGCAGCACCCAGCAGGGCCTGCCCCCTGTCTCTGAAGTGATCTTGTGATCCATGAGAAGGAAAGTGCAGCCTGCAGGCAGCACCCCACCCTGGCCACAGCTCAAGGAAGAGAAAAACACGCAGTGGAGGCCAGGAGCCTGAGAGATCAACACAGAGGGGCGCCTGCTTCAAGCCTCCATGGTGTGGCTGGTGGCAGGCCCCCAGCAGACACACACACACACACACACACACACACACACACACACACACACGACGCCTGCTCTGAGCCTCTGCTGCCAGACTGTAGCTGTCAGTAGGACGTCCACTGAGGGCTCCTGGACTGTGAGAAGGGCAGGCTGGGCTGAGGGAACCGCACCCCCTAGTGCACGAATTTCATGCACTGGGCCTCTAGTATGATAAGAGAAGTTTACAAATTACATCTGCATATATCTAAGTGCCCTTTTATCTAGCATTGTACTGGACATATAAAATTAGTTTTTAAATAAGTATACATATCATATATATGCAGCTAAATAAATTTTCAGACCCTGATGGGAACAGAAACTAAGAAGTCAGCATAGGTAAAAGCCGGTAGGAGCCGCCTCCCACAACCACATCAAAATTACAACTAAAATACAGAACAACCATTATTCAAAACTGCTGGGAGTTGGCTGAACGGAAGTCCTATAACTAAAGAAGTAAAGAAGAAAGCACATTGATACAAGTAAGAGGGATGGAGGAACAGTACAACTGTCACCCATGTGTACTGTTTGTTTGCTTTTTTTAAATTGGGAAGGAGATGTCTCTGTGAAGGCTGCCTGTAGGAGCAAGGGGTCTCAGCCCCACACTAGACCCCCAGCCCAGGGTTCCAGAGCTGGAAAGAGAAATCCCTGTAACTAAGAGCTGTAAAAACCAGCAGGGATTTTGGCTGTGTAATACAGAGGCTGCTGGAGACCTAGATGTCTCTCTTAAAGGGCCAGCACACAGACTTAGACTCAATCCCTCTGAGCTCCAGCACCATGTAGCTTTGGGGGACCCAGCCACATACAAGTAGGAATTGGATTATCTAACAATGGGGCAGTAACTCAGGGGACTTTTCTCCCAGACAGGGGTGCTCACAAGGGTCATTGTTCCTATACTAGGACCTCCCCAATCACAGAGCTGACTGGCAGCCATATCTGAGTTTCCATCAGACTGGCTCACACTGTTTGCAACAACCTGGTGATTCCCTGAGATGCCGCCCCATTCAACTTGCAGTCTCACCCAAGCTGTTTGCAGCAGGTTTTCCATATGAATGGCCTGTCCTGGTTTAGGCTTCAGACTTTGCTAAAATCTTTCAAACAAGCTGAAGCTGGAGTCAGCATGCCCCAAACCTAACAATAAATGGCCCAAGATCCAGCACTAGCACCAGCCTGCCTTGCTTCACAGCTGGGCTTTGCCTGGCACTTCCAAGCCCAATACAAATAGCAGCCATCTGCAGATCTCTCTGTAGCTCCTATTACGTGGACACAGGTGGTGGTTGACTTTGTACCTACCTGGAGGCCCTAGAGCCAGTGCACCCAGTAGAGAGCTTCAGACCATGCCATATTACAACTCTACACATACACAAGTGATACATTCAAGGGGCAGACTTAGTGAGCACCAAAGCCCCACTAAAGCAAGTCCTGCTCCATAGGGGTCTTTCCTACACAGCAGCTCTCCCACTGTTGGTCCTCACAACCAATTTGCCTGGAAGTCAATTCCTTCCAGTGATTCCAACAGCAATCAAGGCTCAACTACAACAAGACTATGCACATAGCCCACACAGAGCTGCACCTAGAGTGCCCAGTTCAGGTGACTGGGGAGGCTGAACCATTGGGACCTTCAGGACACCTACTACACAAGTCCACTCTACTAATTTGAGGAGATACATCATCTCTACAGAAGATATAGAAACAAACACAGGGAAACAGCCAAAATGGAGAGACAAAGAAACATGTCACAAATGAAAGAAATGGAAGTATGCAAACTACTGGATACAGAGTTAAAAACCATGGTTATAAGTTTGCTCAAGGATCTTCATGAAAGCTTCAAGGGACTTAGTAAGACTTTCAAGGATCTTAGTGAGAATGTCAAAGACATGAAAAAGGACCAGGAAGAAATTAAGCATACACCAACTGAAATAAAGGATAATTTACAGGGATTCAACAGTAGAGTAGAGGATTCCAAGAATCAAATCAACAATTTGGAATATGAGGAAGCAAACAACCCCCAACCAGAAGAGCAAAAAGAATGAAAAAATATGAAGATAGTGTAAGGTGCCTTTGGGACAACTTCAAGCATACCAACATTTACATTATAGGGGTACCAGAAGGAGCAAAATATTGAAAACCTACTTGATGAAATAATGACAGAAAACTTTCCTTATCTGGTGAAAGAAATGGATTTACAAGTCCAGGAAGTGCAGAGAGTCCCAAATAAGAGAAACCCAAAGAGGGTCACATCAAGACACATCATAATTAAAATGCCAAAGGTTAAAGGCAAAGAGAGAATCTTAAAAGTATCAGGAGAAAAGCATTTAATTACTTACAAGAGAGCACCCATACATTGGTCAGCTGATTTCTCAACAGAAACTGCAGGCCAGAAGGGAGTGGCAAGAAATATTCAGTGATGAATAGCAAGGATCTACAACCAAGATTAGTCTACCCAGGAAAGCTATCATTTAGAATTGAAGGTCAGATAACACGCTTCACAGACAAGAAAAAGATAAAGGAGTTCATCACCACCAAACCAGTATTATATGAAATGTTGAAGGGTATTCTTTAAAGAAGAGGAAGCAGGAAAAAAAAGGATAAAAGATATGAACAATAAAATGGCAATAAATACATATCTATCAAGAATTAAATCTAAAAATAAATGAACAAGAATTCTAATGAATAAAATAAAGTGGTGAATAAAATAGAATCAGAGGCATGGAGACATGGAATAGACTGACAAATCTCAGAGAGAAGAGGGGATGGGGTCAGGAAGAGATTAACCAAAGATCTTATATACATACTAGAGGCCTGGTGCATGAAAATTCGTGCACTCGGGGGAGTCCCTCAGCCCAGCCTGTGCCCTCTTGTAGTCCAGGAGCCCTCACGGGATGCCCGACTGATGGCTTAGGCCCACTCTGGAGCAGGCCTAAGCCACAGTCTGGCATCCCTCTATGGGAGACACCAGGCGGGCCAATCAGGAGATGGTGCTGGCCAGTGAGCTGCAGACCCTGCCCCCCCCACCCCCCAATCGCTCCTCTGCTGCTGCTGGTCGCTTCCACCCCCCGATCGCTGTCCCCGCCCTCTGCCCACTGGCATGTTTCTTGGCTGGCCTGGCACCGCCTGCTTACCAGCCTCGCCCCCTGCCAACTGGTCATTCTGCTGTTTGGTTGATTTGCTTATTATCCTTTTTTTATATAGGACTAGAGGCCCGATGCATGGATTCATGCACCAATAGGGTCCCTTTGCCTGGCCTGTAGGGATCGGGCTGAAATTGGCTCTCTGACATCCCCCCAAGGGGTCCTGGATTGTGAGAGGTTGCAGACCAGGCCGAGGGACCCCACTGGTGCATGATCAGGGCCAGGGATGGACCAAGGGAAGGCTCTAGGGCAGCCTTGGGCAAACTACGGCTCGCGCGTCAGATCCAGCCCATTTGAAATGAATAAAACTAAAAAAAAAAAAAAGACTGTACCCTTTTATGTAATGATGTTTACTTTGAATTTATATTAGTTCACACAAACACTCCATCCATGCTTTTGTTCCGGCCCTCCGGTCCAGTTTAAGAACCCATTGTGGCCCTCGAGTCAAAAAGTTTGCCCACCCCTGCTCTAGGGTGTGTCCGGCCCATCTTGCCCAGTCCTGATTGGCTGAACCCCCTCAGCAAGCTAACCTACCAGTTGAAGTGTCTGTCCCCTGGTGGTCAGTGTGTGTCATAGCAACTGGTTGAATGGTCGAATGAACGGCTGGACACTTAGCATATTAGGCTTTCATTATATAGGATATGCATTAGCTATGGATACAGACAATAGGGTAGTGAAGGCCTGGATCAGGCCAGGAACTGGGTGGAGGGGGCAATGGGAGGAAAATGGGGGACATCTATAATACTCTTAACAATAAAGATTTTTAAAAATTAAAAAATAAAATATAAATACATTTTCACACACCCATATTACTATGGCCTATGTTGAGAAATAGTAAAATTATTAGTACCCCAGGAGATCCTCTTGTGCCCTTCACAGTCATTACCCAATCCTCTGTTTAATAAATAATCTCTACTCAGGTTTTTTTCACTTTAATATGGTTTTATTTTTTTCTTATTTATTTGTAGGTATTCTTTGGTTATTTAGAATCAAATCCTCTGTTGATTACATCTTTTTCCACTCTGTGCATTTCTACTTTCATAATATTGTCTTTTGATGAAGAGGTGAGTCTTATGTGAGTGTGTGTGTGTGCCTGTGTGCATCCTGTTCAAAAAATACTTGTCTATTCCAACATCATGAATATATTCTTCTATATTTTTTGCTAGAAGTTTTACTCTTTTATTTTTCATATTCATACCTACAGTTAACCTAGAATTTATTTTTGAGCATGATGTGAGGTAGGTGGTAAGATGAATTTTTTCTATGTATAAAACATTGATTCAAAACCATATATTGATATAACCATCCTTTTGTCCACTGCTCCTCAGCATCACCTTGTCATAAATCAAGTGTCTACACATGTATTTTGAACTCTTTTTTTTCCATTGGTTTATTTGTCCATCTTTTATGCCATAACTACATTCTCTTAATTATTGTGGCTTTATTATTTACTAGAAGCCGGTGCATGAAATTCTACCTACACCCTTTCCAATCTGGGAGCCCTCAGGGGATGTCCTACCGATGGTTTGGCCCGTTACCCATGGTTCTCTGCTCTCTGAGGGGCCTGCCTGCTCCACACCATGGCGACAGGCAAGCAGGCCCTGCTGGTTGCTGCCTTCAGGCCACTCTCGCCTGCTCAAGGATCGCCATGCTCTCCTGCTTGCGGATTGCCAGGGCGACCCACCACACCCAGAAACCTGCCAGCAGGCCCTGCTGGGTGCTTACCTGCTTGCGGATTGCCGCGGTGACCCACCACACCCGGTGACATGCCAGCAGGCCCTGCTGGGTGTTTGCCTGCTCCAGGTTGCCCTGCAATGCCTGCTGGGCTCATGTTGCTGGGGTGATGCCACCAGCGTCCTGCCTTGGCTTCTATGGGCACTGCCATCTTTGTCACAGAGTGATGGTTAATTTGCATATTACTCTTTTATTAGATAGGATGTTTTCCTGAATTATAGTTCTCCAAAATTGTTCTTCTTTTTGGGGGTCCTGTTAATTGTTATTTTGAATTTCCATATAAAGAAAATAAGGTTATTAATTTCCACAAATAAAACTTGCTGAGATATTTTTTGGGAGGTATTGCATTACATTTATAGATCAATTTGAAAAGAATGGACACCTGTATGTAATTAACTTTTAATACATAACATGAATGATTCCTCCATTTATTTTCCCTTCCTTACTTTCTCTTAATAACATTTTTTTTTTACAAATTCATACATTTTTATTAGATTTATTCCTGAGTGTTTGGAATTTTTTATGACTGTCAGGTTGGATCTTTCAAAAGCAGAGAAGAAGATGTTTGGTGTATAAGCTATTTATAAGGGATCAATACCTGTGGAAGGGAGGAAAAGGAAGCAAGATTGGGTGGGCAGCAAAAAAAGTCAAAATGCATTGCAAGCCTGAAAAGCTTTGGTTAACCCTACAAGGTGCTCAGGAGCAAAATACAGCCTGTCACAGATATCTCTTGGTGAGTAGAAATGGTGAGACCTTTATATTATTGCAGCAATCAGTCATCAGTTGGGAACTGCTCCAGAAATATTCACTCTGTGAAGTGACTCTTTGCAGCTGAAGCAACACTTGTGGAAGTTTACAGAACTTTCAGAAGCTGGAGATGTAAATTCTTATTTGTAAAGGGTAGTACATATCTATGTCCAACATAGTCCACCCTGTGTGGTGTGTCCTTCACAGATGACCTTTTATGCTGTTCAAATCCCTTCTTCATGTACTTTTCAGCAGCATCCTCTCACCTTACTCTTCTAATTTTCTCGGGGAAATTAGAAGAGTAAGGTTAGTGAGAGGATGGATAACCCTATAACTGAAGATGGGGTGAGGCTGTGTCTGAGATTCATTGTCTTCCTATTCCACTATCCAACCTAGAGTGCCCTCAATCTTAGTATTACCTCAGCTCGTCTTAATTACTTACCCTGAGTGTAAGTTTTTAGTCTCCATGCTCTTATCAGGCCAAGGCTGTTATATTCTCACAATTGGGCAAGAGAGTATCTGAGGTGCTCAAAAGTGCCCAACACTACTACTCTTGTAAAAGAGCAGCTCTACCTCTTTTTAATATTTGGGCCTCTTCTTGTCATCTAGTCCCTGGCAGTGGCAGTGCTATCATTTGAAGTTGAAAAGGACTATTGTCTTGTTCTCTATTGAAAGTGTACTTTCTTTAGGGATCAGGATCTCAAACATTGCAAAGCTCAGAGTAGTGGCAATAGATATTCCAGAGCCCTTCAGTAGATCAGTGATAAGTGGAGCCATCACATGCCTGATTTCTATACTCATTAAGTAAATGATAATAAAAATAAATATTAAAACTTGTGGGACAAAGTTAAAGAAGCAAATTTAGAGCCCTAATTGCATACACTAGAAAATAAGAAAGGCTAAAATCAGTGATCTGTATATCCATCTCAACAAATTAGAAAAAAATAGAAAATCAAACCTAAATAAAATAGAAGAAAATAAATAGGAAGTACAATAGCATTTCTGTTATTATTTTAATGGTTGCTATAGAAGTTATACATATATCTTTAACGTGTTAGATCTCCTCTAAAATAGTATTTTTATCACTTCCTGGACCATGCAGCTCCATTCCTTCTTTTGTGCTTTATGGTAAGTATTTTAAACACAAGGAAATGCCTTTCATTGTCTTATGCAGTAAATAATCATTTGGATTTATCCATGCATTTATTCTTTCTATTGTTATTCATTTCTCCCCCAATTACCATGCTTTCATTCAGGATATTTTTAGTCTGCCTAAATAATTCTCTTTAATGTACTTTTTAGTGCAAGTTTACTGGGACAGTTTGTGTTTTTTTTTCCTGTTTGTCTGAAGACATCTTAATTTAATTTTTTTTTTAAATATTTCCTTCAGGTATACATTTGTTTTTGTTGCTAGCAGTTACTTTTTAGAACTTCAGCCATGTCATTCTGTGTTTTATAGCTTCCATTGTTTCTGTTGAAAGTCAGCTTTATTCTTTGAATTTACTGAATTCCTTTTCTTGACTACTTAAAAATATTGTTTTTAGCAGTTTTATTATGAAATGTGTCTGTGTGTGTGTTTTTTTTTATTTATCCAGCTTGGAATACATAGAGCTTCTGAATTTGTAGATTGGTGTCTTTGTTGTTTTAGTAATGTTGTCAGGCAACATCATATAAGATATCATCTCACTAGTTTTCTTTATTTTCCATCATTTCCCTTCTCTGTTCTTTAGTCTGGATACTTTAAATTGACTTAACTCCTAGTTCTAATACTCCCATTTCCTTTTCAATCTGTATACATATTTCTTTCTTTTTAAATTATTTTTATTTTTAAAAATTTTCTCTATCACTACTTATCCCCCTATACAACCTTCCACCTCCACCCACCCAACCCATCCATCTCACAAATCACCACACTGTTGTCTTCATCCATGAGTTCTTTCCCTTTTTCTCTTTTCATGCTCAATACTTCTACATACACTACCAACACACAGCCTTCCACCAGAGCTATGAGTCTGTCACTCTATTTGGCTTGTTCAGTTTGTTCATTAAATTCCAGTAACAGTAATAAGGAACACATTGGAAGGAATACACAGCAGATTAGGGGTACCTGAGGATTAGATCCATGAATTAGAATACAGGTTAGAAAATTTCATTCAATTAGAGAACCAAATAGGAAAAAAAATTAAAAAAAACTGGAGCACAGCTTAAGGGATATGTGGGACAACATGAACTGTAACAATATTCATATAATAGGTATGCCAGAAGGAGAAGAAAATGAGTAAGGGATAGAGAATGTGTTTGAAGAAATAATGGAAGAAAAATTCCCTAATCTGGTAAAGGAAAATGTCACACAAGTTCAAGTGGCACAGAGAGTCCCACAGAAGAACTCAAACAGGCCCACACCCAGACACATCATAATTAAAATGCCAAAAATGAAAGACGAAGAGATAACCTTAAAGGCAGCAAGAGAAAAGAAAACTGTTACCTACAAAGGAGTTCCCATAAGGCTGTCAGCTGATTTCCCATTAGAAACTCTACAGACCAGAAGGAAATGACCAGAATGATATGAAGTACTCAAGACAATGAAAAGCAAGGATCTGAAATCAAGATAACTATATCCAGGAAGGTTATCATTCAAATAGATGATGACATAAAGAGCTTCCCAGACACCCCCCCCCCAAAAAAAGGCTAAAGGAGTTTATCACCACGAAATCATCACCACAAGAAATGTTAAAGGGAATGTTGTAATGAGAAGAAATATATAGAGAGAAACATAGGCATACAGAATTAAAATAGCAACAAATAAATACCTATCAATAATAACCTTAAATATAAATGGGTTAAATGATTGAATCAAAAGTCATAATGTAGTTGAATAGATACAAAAACATGACCCAACTGTATACTGTCTTCAAGAGACCCACCTCAGATCTTTGAACAGAAACTTAACAAGGAAGCAGTGACTCTAAATGACAAGCAGCATCAGATGGATTTAATTTACATTTATAGAACATTTCACCACAAAGCTGCAGAATATACATTCTTCTCAAGTGCACATGGGTCATTGACAAAGATAGACCATATGTTAGGACACAAATCTCTGTCCCACAGCAAAAGTAGTCCTGAGAGGGAAGTTCATAGCACTACAGGCCTACCTCAAAGAAACAGGAAAAGTTAATAATAAACTATTTAGCCCTACAACTTAAAGACTTAGAAAGAGAGCAACAAGAAAAGCCCAGAATAAGTAGAAGGAAGAATAATGATCATAGCAGAAATAAATGACTTAGAGATTTTTTAAAAAAGATAAAAGATCAATGAAACCAAGAGCTGGTTCTTTGAAAAGATAAACAAAATTGAACCTTTAGTCAGACTTATCGAGAAACAAATAGAGAGGACCCTAAAAAATTAAAATCAGATACAAAAGTGATGAAGTAACAGCTGAAACCACATAATACAAAGGATTGTTAAAAGTACTATGAACAAGCTGGACAATATGGATGAAGTGAGAAAATTTCTAGAAAAACACAATCTTCCAAAACTGAATCAGGAAGAATCTGAAAACCTGAATAGGCCAATAATAGTTGATGAAATCAAAGAGTAATAATAAAACTCCAAGCAAACAAAAGCCCTGACCTAGCTGTACAGTTTCACATGGGAGTTTTACCAAACAGTCAAGATATTAAAAATTATGGCTGAGTAGATGGAAGCTCACAGAAACACTCCCATGGAATTACAAACTGGACTTATAACTAAGAGACAAAAAAAACAAAACAAAAACAAAACCCAAACCTGAATAATCAACTGAAGACTAGTGGAAGAGAATTCTGATAATGAAGGATGGAAAGTGGGGACTGCATAGAGACTGATAGGAAGGGCAGAGCTTTGAAATGGCTGGCTGGGCACCCACAGATAGCAGTTGAAGTTCTGGAGAGATATCTTAGTGTGGGGGGTTGCCACTGAGAATTCGGGTCTTATCCTCAAGCTGGTACCCCCATCAGAGAGCACCAGAACTCAGAAAGGTGCCCACACCTTGGAAAGATGCCCACATCTGGCTTGGAAAAACAGCAGTGTTGCTGTCTGCTAGGGATAGACGTCTGGAAATGCAGGCACCCTCTTAAAGGGCCAACACATAACATTTTGAATGCAGCCACTCACTGTGGGCTCTGGCAGAGGAATGGAAGAGTGTACTGGACCTGTATAAACATAAGCCAGGGTTGGGTGATCTGGGATTAGCGCTCAGAAGGCATAAACCCTGATTACTGTGCGCTGAGTTATTCCCACATGCTGTGGAGGTCACCTTTCTCAGGAAAACCTTTGCTATCCTTCCATTTTTGCCTGGGGGTAAGACAGTTGACCCACCGTATTGGAAAACCCTTGCCCCACCCACCCTGTTGAGTTTATGAGGCCCATTAAGAGACTGAGAATAACAGTTAGCCTCCAGGCAGAAGCGATTGTCCCACCCTGTTGGAAAAGTTCTCACCCAACCTGTGGATAATTGCTTGAGGCTACTCCAGACTGAATATAATCAGTCTGCAAGCAGAGGAGATTCTCTGGATGTTTTGAGTTTTTGCCTGATATAATTAGTAAGAAACAAAAGTTTGGGTCCCTGCCACAGATACCATCCTGGACTGCTCAGTGAGACAAAAGCCAATGGTACCCCAAGTGCCTGCAGCTTACACTTGCAGGATCAGCTCCATGGATAAAAGAAGAGCAGCTCAGAACAGGGTCAATCAAGGTGTGAGATTCAAGGCAGACCCAGCCTCTGGGCTAAGAATTCCTGGATCACTAGACAGCTGGCAGGCCAACATTGGGGTTGAACCTCACTGGGAGCAAGTCAGAGGGGAGATCCCTCCTACACATGGGACATCAACAACCAAGTCCCGATTATAATAGAAGAGCTGGAACAATGCACACAAGGTACATTCCTAGAACATCCAGCTCAGGTGAACAAAAAGACTCCACCAATGGACCCCTCAAGACACTTTTTACATTAGTACAGCCTCAAAAGTTTGGGAGGCATAGCAGTTCTATCTAATATGTATAAGCAAATAAAAAGACAGGTAAATGGGAGACAAAAAAACAACACCCAACTGAGAAAAAAGAATCTCCAGAAAAAGAACTAAATGACATGGAGGCAAGCAAACTATCAGACACAGTTCAAAGCAATGGTTATAAAGATGTTAAAGAACTTAGTGCAAATTACAACAGCATGAAAAGAAAAATAGAGGCCATGAACAGGACCCAGGCAGAAATGAAGAATGATATATCTGACATAAGAACACACTGGAAGGGATTAAAAGTAGATTGGATGAAGTAGAGGACTGTAACAGTGACTTGGAAGACAAGGTAGAAATAAATACCCAAATAGAGCAGCAAGTAGGAAAAATAATTAAAAAAGCAGAAAGATAGCATTAGGGAGCTTTGGGACAACATGAAATGTAACAACAACATCTGCAATATAGGAATACCAGAAGGGAAAGTGGATGAGCAAGGAACAGAAAACCTATTTAAAGAAATAATGAGAGAGTAACCAAGATGGTGGCATAGGTAAACGTCTGTACTTGCTGCCTCCCACAATGACATCAAAATTACAACTAAAATACAGAACAACTATCATCCAGAACCGTGGGAAAGCTGTCTGAGTAGAAGTACTATGACTAGAGAAGTAAAGAAGAAGGCACATTGAGACTGGTAGGAGGTGTGGAGGCACAGAAAGGGCTGGTCCAGCACTCACATATGCTGCTTTTTTAATTGGGAGGGAGATCACCTCTGGGGGGCCGCCCGAAGGAGCAAGGGGTCCCAGTCCCACACCAGACCGCCCAGCCCAGGATTCCAGACCTGGGGAAAGAAGTCCCTACAAGCAATAATAACTACAGACTGTAAAAACCAGTGGGGATTGGGGCTGAGTGCCACAGACTGCTGGAAACCCAGCTGCTCCTATTAAAAGGCCAGCACTACAAACTGAAGTTACAAGCTCCCACTTGCTCTGAGCTCCAGTGCTGGGTGAGGTTCTGGGGGACCCAGACACATATGGGGAGAAATTGGACTGTCTGGCATTGGGGCAGGAACTTGGGGGAGGCTTTCTTCCAGACAGAGGTGCTCGCAACAGTCATTTTTCTTGAGCTGGGAACTCCCAGGTTGCAGGGATGACTGGCAGCCATTTCTGTTTGCTCTGCCCTGGTGATTTCTTGAGACCCCGCCCTACCCAATTTAAAACCCCACCCAAGCTGTGCACAGTTGCTTTTGCATATGAGTGGCCTAAAACCTGTCAAACAAGCTGCAGCTGGGTCAGGGAGCCCCAGAGCTATCAATAAAAGCCCAAGACCAGCACCAGCACCAGCCTGCCTTGCTTCACAGCTGGGCCTCGTCTGGGCACTTCCAAACCTGATACAAGGAGGAGGAATCTGAATATCTCTCTGTAACTCCTGTTGGGTGGTCCCAGACAGTGCCTGACTTTGCACCTCCCTGGAGACCCAAGAGCCAGTGTACCCAGTGGTCAGTGTGAGACCATACCAGATTACAACTCTTCACATCCATAGTGACACACTCAAGGAGCAGACTCAGTGAGTACCAAAGCCCCACTGAAACAAGTCCTGCCCCAGAAGGATGTCACCTGTACAACAGCTCTCCCACTGTAGTCTGTGTATGTTCCCCCACATCCCACGTGGTTCAGGGTTCAGGATCTAATAGAGAGGCCACACACAAATGAAAGAGATGAGACAAGAAATAATTTGAAAATATTGGGGGCCAGCCCAACTCAAGGGGAAGGACTTCTACTGGTGCCCAGGCCTCGCCAACCTTTTATTCAATGTTGGATACACATAAAGCCCTTAGTCAGGCAGGCAATTGCGGTAGCAGATAGACTATCTTAAAGGTCAGTAAATGTTAGAAGGATTTACTCTGAGACTATTTGATCAGCTTGAGCCCCCATTGTCTGGCTAGACAATCAATGCATAACTCTGGCCCTTACCATGGGTTCAAGGTTCACCAGCATTCCTGGATCTTTGTTTGCACTTCTCTGATAGTGCAGTGGTTGCAGCTGCTCACAACAGCCAATTGGCCTGGAGGTCAATTCCTCCCAGTGACACCAACAGCAATCAAGGCTCAACTACAACAAAACTGTGCACACAGCCCACAAAGGGGTGCACCAAGAGTGTCCACCTCAGGTGACTGGGGAGGCTGAGCCACTGGGCCCTAAAGGACACCTACTACACAAGGCGACTCTATCAACTCAAGGAGACTTAGCAGCTACTCAATACTTAGAAACAAATACAGGAAAGCAGCCAAAATGTGGAGACAAAGAAACATGTCACAAATGAAAGAAATAGAAGAAAGCAAACTACTGGATATAGAATTCAAAACCAGTTATAAGGTTACTCAAGAATCTTCTAGAAACCTCTGAGGAACTTGGTGAGACCTTCAAGGATCTTAGTGAAAATGACAACAAAAAAAATGGTAAAGGACCAGTCAGAAGTTAAGCATACACTGACTGAAATAAAGAATAATATAGAGAGATTCAACTAGTAGACTAGAGGATCCTGAGAATCAAGTCAATGATTTGAAATACAAGGAAGCAAAAAACACCCAACTAGAGAGCAAAAAGAAAAAAGAATTCAAAAATATGAAGATAGTGTAAGGATCATCTAGGACAACTTCAAGCATACCAACATCCAAATTATGGGGGTGCCAGAAGAAGATATAATGACAGAAAACTTCTACCTTGTGAAAGAAATAGACTTACAAGTCCAGGAAGCACAGAGAACACCAAACAAGAGGAATCCAAAGAGGACCACACCACGACACATTATAATTAAAATTCCAAGGGCAAAAGACAAAGAGAGAATCTTAAAAATGGCAAGAGAAAAACAGTTAGTTACCTACAAGGGAGTACCCATACAACTGTCAGCTGATTTCTCAACAGAAACTATCCAGACCAGACGGGAGTGGCAAGAAATATTCAAAGTCATGAATAGTAAGAACCTACAACCAAGATTACTCTACCCAACAAAGCTATTATTTAGAATTGAAGGTCAGATAAAGAGCTTCGCAGACAAGAAAAAGCTGAAGTAGTTCATCTCCACCAAACCAGTATTATATGAAATGCTAAAGGGTATTCTTTAAGAAGAGGAAGAAAAAGAAAAAGGTAAAAATAAAAAATTATGAACAAAAAATGACAACAAATACACATCTATAAACAAGTGAATCTAAAACTCAAATGAATAAAAAAATCTGATGAACAGAATAAACTGGTGAATGGAATAGAATCAGGGGCATGGAAATGGAATTCTGACAATTCTCAGAGGGAAGGTGGTGTGGGGAGGTACAGTAAGAGATTAGACAAAGATCTTATATGTATGTATGCATTACCTAAGGACACAGACAATAGGGTGGTGAGGGCCTGGAGTGGGGTGGGAACCAGGTGAAGGGGAGCGTAGGGGTGGGGAAAGAGGGACACCTGTAATAATCTCAACAATAAAGATTAAAAAAGAAAGAAAGAATGACAGAAAACTTCCCCAACCCGGTGAAGGAAAATGTCAATTTCAGGAGGCACAAAGAATCCCAATCAAGATGAACCCAGAGACCCACATTGAAACAGATCATAATTAAAATGACAAATGTTAAAGATAAAGAAAGAATCTTGAAGGCTGCAAGAAAGAGAGAAAATTATGTAAAAAGGAGCTCCCATTAGAATGTCAACTGACTGCTTAAGAGAAACATTTCATGTCATAAGGGAGTGGCATGAAGTACTCAAAATAATAAAAAGCAAGAGCCTAAATCTAAGACTACTGTATCCAGCAAGGCTATCATTTAAAATTGAAGGTGAAATAAAAAGCTTTCCAGACAAAAGAAAGATAAAAGGTATACATTGCCAACCAAGCAAGCAATGCAAGATATGTTAAAAGGACTGCTTAAAGGTGAAGAAAAGAGAGAGAGAGAGAGAGAGAGAGAGAGAGAGAGAGAGAGAGAGAGAGAATTATAGGCAGAAAGAAAATAAAACTGGCAATAAATAAATACCTATGAATAATAACCTTAAATGTAAATGGATTAAATTCTCCAGTCAAAAGACATAAGGTGACTGAAAGGATAAGAAAACATGACCCATATATATGCTGTCCACAAGATACCCACCTCAGAACAAAAGATACACACAGACTGAGAGTGAAGGGATCGAAAAATATATTCCATGCAAATGAAAGGAAAAAAAATCTGGAGTAGCAATATTCATATTAGATAAAATAGACATCACAACAAAGGCCATAATAAGAGACAAATAGGCCACTTCATAATACTAAAGGGAAAATATAACCCTTGTTAACATATATATACCAAATATAGGAGCACCCAAGTACATTAAAAATACTCTAGATGGACTTTAAGGGAGAGATTGACAACAATACAGTCATAGTGGGGAATTTTAACACCCCACTGACATCACTGGATAGATCTTCCAAACAAAAAATTAACAAGAAAACAGAGGCCTTAAATTACACACCAGATCAGATGGATCTAAACAATATTTACAGAATATTTCACCTCAAAGAAGATAATATATATTTTTCTCACATGCACATAAAATACTTTCAAAGATAGACCACATGTAGGGCACACACCAAGGTTATACAAATTTAAGATTGATATAATAACAAGCAACTTCTTGGATCACAATGGCATGAGGTTAGAAATCAACTACAATAACAAAATCTCAAAAATACTCAAATATATGGAGGCTAAATAGAATGTTATTAAACAATGACTAGGTTACCAATAAGATCAAGAAAGAAATAAGAAAGAAATTAAAAACTTTCTGGAAACAAATGAACACACAACCACCCCAAACCCATGGGACATTGTGAAAGCATTCCTGAGAGGGAAGTTCATAGCACTAAGGGCCCAAGAAACAAGAGATAGGACTAATAAAATATCTAACCCAACAACTAAATGAATTAGAAAGAGAACAGCAAGTAAAGCTCAGAGGAAATAAAAGGAAGGAAATAATAAAGATCAGAGAGGAAATAAATGGCAGAGATTTAAAAAAAAAACAAAAAAAACAGTACAAAATATCAATAAAACCAAGAGCTAATTCTTTGAAAAGATAAACAAGATTGATGAATCCCTAGCCAGGCTCATCAAAAAAAATAGAGAGAGGACCCAAATAAATAAAATCAGAAATGAAAGAGGCGATATAACAACAGACACCAAAAAAAACACAAAGGATTGTAATTAAATACTATGAACAACTATATGCCCAAAACTGGACAACCTGCATGAAATGAATAAATTTCTAGAAACATACAACCTTCCAAAACTCAATCAGGGAGAATCAGAAAACATGAGTAGGTCAATAATAACTGATTAAATTGAAGCACTTACTTTAAAAAACTTCCAGAAAACAAAAGTCCTGGACTAAATGGCTTTACAGATGAATTTTACCAAACATTCAAAGAATAAATAACACTGATCCTCCTCAAACTATTCCAAAAAATTCAAGAGGAAGGAACACTTCATAGGTCTTTTTATGAAGCCAGCATTATTCTAATTCTAAAACCAAATAAAAATACTACAAAGAAAGAAAATTGCAGGCCAATATCCCTGACAATAACAGATGTTAAAATCCTCAACAAAACATTAGCAAATCAGGCCGAAACCGGTTTGGCTCAGTGGATAGAGCATCGGCCTGCGGACTGAAAGGTCCCAGGTTCGATTCTGGTTAAGGGCATGTACCTGGGTTGTGGGCATATCCCCAGTAGGAGATGTGCAGGAGGCAGCTGATTGATGTTTCTCTCTCATCGATGTTTCTAACTCTCTATCTCTCTCCCTTCCTCTCTGTAAAAAATCAATAAAATATATTTTTAAAAAAAACATTAGCAAATCAGATCCAGCAATATATTAAAAAGATCATACACCATGATCAAGTGGGATTTATTCTAGGCATGTAAGGCTGGCACAATATTCACAAATCAATAAATGTGACACATCAGATAAAAAAAAGGGAAGATTAAAACCACATGATCATATTAATAGATGCAGAAAAAGCATTTGACCCAATCCAGCACCCTTTTTTAATAAAAACTCTCAGAAAAGTGGGAATAGAGGGATCATACCTCAACATAATAAAGGTCAAATATGACAAACATATAGCCAACATAATACTCAATGGGCAAAAACTAACCACATTTCCCTTAAGCACAGGAACAAGACAAGGATGTCTGCTTTCATTACGCTTATTTAACACAGTACTGGAAGTCCTAGTTACAGCAATCAGAAAAGAAGAAGGAATAGAAGGCATCCAAATTGGAAAGGAGAAAGTAAAACTCTCTTTTGCAGATGGCAAGATATTGTACATAGAAAACCCTAAAGACTCCACCAAAACACTACTATATTTAATAAATGCATTTGGCAATGTAACAGGATACAAAATCAATACCCAAAAATTGATGGCTTATTTATACACCAATAATGAATTCTCAGGAAGAGAAAGGAAACAATCCCATTTACCATTACAACAAAAAATAAGATATTTATGAATAAACTTAACCAAGGAGGTAAAATACTTGTACTCAGAAAATTTCAGGAATTTGGAAAAAAAGATAGAGGAAGTTATAAACAAGTGGAAGAATATACCATGTTCATAGATTGGTAGAATACAATCCCTATTAAAATACCAACATATTTCACAGATCTAAAACAAATAATTCAAAAATGTATGTGGAACCAAAAAAGACCCTGAATAGCTGCAGCAATCTTGTTAAAGAAGAACAAAGTCAGAGGGATCACAATACCATGTATAAACTCATACTTCAAAGCCACCATAATCAAAACAAGCTGGTACTGGCACAAGAACAGGCATATAGATTAATGGAACAGAACCAAGACTTCAGCAATTTACCCAAGCCATTATGTTTAATTAATATTTGATAAATGAGGCAAGAGCATTGATGGAGTTTCTTCAATAAATTGCATTGGGAAATTTGGAGAGATACATGCAAAACAATTAATCTAGACCACTAACTTATACCATACAAAAGAATAAACTCATCATGGATAAAAGACTTAAATGTAAGACGTGAAATCATAAAAATCCTAGAAGAAACCCTAGGCAGCAAAATATCAGACTTCTCTCATGTTTAAAGATACATCTCCTAGGGCAAAGGAAACTAAGGAGAAAAATAAACAAATGGAACTACATCAAAATAAAACGCTCCTGTTCAGCAAAAGAAACCATCAACAAAATGAATAGGGAGGCCAGTGTTTTGGAGAACATCTAATAAATGGTTAATATCCAAAATATATAAGGAACTCCTACAACTTAACAAAAGGAAGACAAACAATCTAATAAAAACATGGGAAAGGACCTAAACAGACTCCTCTCCAAAGGTGACATACAGGTGGCCAAGAGACATATGGAAAAATGCTCAAAGTCACTGATCATCACAGAGATACAAATTTAAACAACAATGTGGTATCACCTCACACCTGTCAGAATGGCTACCATCAACAAATCAACAAATGATAAGTACTGGCAAGGATGTGAAGAAAAGGAAACCCTAGTACATTGCTGGTGGGAATGCAGACTGATTCAGCCATTATGGAAAGCAGTATGGAGTTACATCAAAAATTAAATATGAAACTGCCATTTGACCCAGTGTCCCCATTTTTAGGAATATATCATAAGAAAACCAAAACACCAATCATAAAGAATATATGGTCCGTATGTTCATAGCAGCACAATTTACAATAGCTAAGATCTAGAAACATCCCAACTGCTCATCTATAGATGAGTGGATAAAAAAGCTGTAGTACATTTATACCATGGAATACTATGCAGCAATAAAAAAGGATCTCTTACCCTTTGAGACAGCATGGAGGAACCTGGAGAGTATTATGCTAAGTGAAATAAGCCAGTCAGAGAAAGACAAATATCACATCATCTCACTCATATATGGAATCAAATGAACAAAATAAACTGATGAACAGGGTGGATCCAGAGACAGGGAAGCATGGAACAGACTGTGGAATCTCAAAAGGAAGGCTGGTGTGGGTGGGTCAGTGGGAAGTGATCAAAGAACTTGCATGCATTTATACATAATCCATGGACATAGACAATTGGATGGTGTAAGCCTGGGGTGGTGGGCAGGGGTGGGATAGACAGGGTCAGTGGGGGGGGGGGACATATGTAATAATTTTAACAACAAATATTTACAAATGAGACTGCATCAAAAGCCCTATGTTTATAAATAGGTCTCTGGATACTCTATCAACATCATTCACGTTTCTACCATGGCCTGATCAGACTTGGGCAAAAAAATCTTGATAAAATATAAACAGATTTTAAAAACGAGCAGAGGATTTGAATACACATTTTTTTCCAAGAAGGCTTCCAGATGGCCAGCAGGTACATGAAAAGATTCTCAGCATCACTAGTCACCAGGTAACTTCAAATCTAAACTACAAGGATATATGACCTCATATATGACCTGTTAGAATGTTTGTTATAAAACAGATAAGAGGGACAAAATGGCGGCAGAATAGGTGGACATGTTCCGGGCCTTGTCCTGGAGCAGATAGAATGAGCAAATAAATTGAATAACTTCCACCATGAATTGGCAAAGTAGACACAGCTGGTGAGACAATTCGCAGCCAAGAAGGGCAGAGGACACATGAAGAATAGCAAAACAGAGATCTGGGATGGAGAGAACTGTGAGTCCTCCAAGCTCAGAGGGTTAGAAGTAAGCTGCACGACACCAATGCCGCATTCCTTGGGACAGGTGTAATATCTGACTGTTGAAAGGAGGTCTGCAGGACTTCTGGCAGCAGGGTATTCTAGACCTAAGTCCACAGCCATGAGAGACTGAACCCAGAAGGGGCAGCCTGGATAGCTGCCCTAACCGCACAGTGCGGGGGGGGGGGGGGGGCTCTCAGTGACACAGCTCTTTCCCCTCTTTGTGGTTTTTGCTTTTATTCGCTAAACATAGTTCATAAGACCTTTCAAATACAAACACTCACCTGTGGCTGAGGTGCAGGTGGAGGTGCGGACTTGTGGAGTCTGGGGAGAGGCTGAGGAGAGGAGAGGGATGGGGAGAGGTGGCTGCAAGTGTGGCCTTTAGTCATACCTGATGTCCCGGACCTAGGCAGCCATTTTCTCCTGAAGAGATAGCCCGTCCCTGCAGTCTCCAGGCAACCAATACAGTCTTCTTTAGCCTTTCATTATTGTTTTGTTGTTTTTGTTTTGTTTTGTTTTGTTTGTGTTTGTTATTATTATTTTTTTTTTTTTGGTCTCTATGTCATTTATTTCTGCTCTGATCTTTATTATCTCCTTCCTGCTGCTCACTCTGGGCTTTTCTTGTTGCTCTCTTTCTAATTCTTTTTTTTCTTTTTTTTAATTAAATCTTTATTGTTCAGATTATTACAGTTGTTCCTCTTTTCCCCCATACCTCCCCTCCACCCATTTCCTACCCACCCTCCGCCCTCACCCCCCCCCCACTGTCCTCATCAATAGGTGCACGATTTTTGTTCAGTCGCTTCCCGAAACGCCCACACCCCTTTCCCCCACCCAAGAATAGTCAGTCGACTCCCTTTCTATGCCCCTGATTCTATTATAATCACCAGTTTATTCTGTTCATCAGATTATGTATTCACTTGATTTTTAGATTTACTTGTTGATAGATGTGTATTTCTTGTTCATAGTTTGTATCTTTACCTTTTTCTTCTTCCTCTTCTTAAAGAATACCTTTCAGCATTTCATATAATACTGGTTTAGTGGTGATGAACTCCTTTGGCTTTTTCTTATCTGTGAAGCTCTTTATCTGACCTTCAATTCTGAATGATAGCTTTGCTGGATAAAATAATCTTAGTTGTAGGTTCTTGGCATTTATCACTTTGAATATTTCTTGCCACTCCCTTCTGGCCTGCAAAGTTTCTGTTGAGAAATCAGCTGACAGTCGTATGGGTACTCCCTTGTAGGTAACTGAGTTTCTTTCTCTTGCTGCTTTTAAGATTCTCTCTTTGTCTTTTGCTCTTGGCATTTTAATTATGATGTGTCTTGGTGTGGTCCTCTTTGGATTCCTTTTGTTTGGGGTTCTCTGCGCTTCCTGGACTTGTAAGTCTATTTCTTTGACCAGGTAGGGGAAGTTTTCAGTCATTATTGCTTCAAATAGGTTTTCAATATCTTGCTCTCTCTCTTCTTCTGGCACCCCTATAATTCTGATGTTGGTACGCTTGAAGCTGTCCCAGAGGCTCCTTACACTATCTTCGTATTTTTGGATTCTTTTTCCATTTTGCTTTTCTGGTGGGGTGTTTTTGTTCTTCATATTTCAAATCTTTGACTTGATTCTTGCGATCCTCTAGTCTGCTGTTGGGAGCCTGTATAATATTCTTTATTTCAGTCAGTGTATGCTTAATTTCTAGTTGGTCCTTTATCACAACCTTGAGGGTCTCATTAGATTTCTTGAGGGTCTCATTGAGTTTAACGGCGGTTTCTAGAAAATTCTTGAAAAACCTTATAAGTGTGCTTTTGAACTCTATATCCAGTAGTTTGTTTTCCTTCATTTCTGTCATTTGTGTACTGTTTCTTTGTCTCCGCATTTTTTATGCTTCGCTTTGTCGATAGAGTGCTAGGTGTCCTATAGGGCCCAGTGGCTCAGCCTCCGCAATTACCTGAGGCAGACACTCTTGGTGCACCCCCTGTGGGCTTTGTGCACAGTCTTGTTGTAGTTAAGCCTTGATTGTTGTAGGTAACACTGGGAGGGATTGACCTCCAGGCCAATTGGCTGTGAGAATCAGCTGTGTCTGCAGTGGGAGAACTTCTGTGCTGGAGTCACCCCTCCGGGGAAAGACTTGTTTCAATGGGGCTTTGGTGCTCACTGATTCTGCCCCCTGAGTGTGTCCTTTATGGATCCGAGGAGCTGCAATCTGGATGGTCCCACTCTGACCAATGGGCACACTGGCTCCTGGATCTCTAAGGAGGTGCTTATCTAGCCTTTTCCTGAGCCTACCCAGCAGGAGCCAGCTGTGACGCAATGCAAGTTGCCCTGGGGCCTTGGGCCAGCTGCAGTTTGTTAGGTAATTATCATATTGCAAAGGGCCAGGCCTTTCATATGCCTCTGCGCACAGCTTGGATGGGGTGGGGTCCCAGGGCATCAACAGAGCGGAGCGAGCAGTTATGGCTGCTCTCAGTCGTGCCCTCAGAGGCCCTGCTTCTCAGTGTCCCAGCAATTGCTGCAAGCACCTCCGAGAGAAAGCTGCCCTTGAGTTCCGACCGATGCCAGACAGTCCAGTTTCTCCCGTATGAGTCTGGGTCCCCAGAGACTCGCCTGGAACTTGAGCTCAGAGCTTGAGACTCCCTCACAATTGAAAAAGACAACCGTGTCCTCAGCTGCCAGCCTTCTCCACATGCGCCTCTGTACCTTTGTATTTTACTCCCGCACCGCACCTCCTCTGAGTCTCGGTATGCTTTTCTCTTTCCTTCTAGTTGTAGAATTTCCACTCAGCCAGCCTTCCTGTGGTTCTGGATGATGTCTGTTCCGTCTTTTAGTTGTATTTTTGAAGTTGTTGTTGGAGGCAGCAATTTCTGGTGTTTACCTATGCCGCCATCTTGGTTTCTCTTTCTAATTCTTTACATTGTAGAGTTAGATGATTTATTACCATTCTTTTCTTGGTTTGTGTTTTTTTGTTTGTTTGTTTGTTTTCTGAGGTAGGCCTGTAGAGCCATAAAGTCCCTTCTCAGGACTGCTTTTACTGTATCCCATAGATTTTGGATTGTTATGTTTTCATTATCATTTGTTTCCAGGATGCTTTTAATTTCTTCTTTGATCTCTTTGGTAACACAATCATTGTTTAATAGCATTCTATTCAGCTTCCAGGTGTTTGAATTTTTTTATTGCTTTTACTGTAGTTTATTTCTAATATTATGCCCTTGTGATCTGAGAAGATGCTTGATATAATTTCAATCTTCTTGAATTTAAAGAGACTTTGCCTGTGACCCAATATGTGGTCTATATTTGAAAATATCCCATGTGCACTTGAGAAGAACATATATTTCGTGGCTCTGGGGTGAAATGTTCTGAAGATGTCAATTAGGTCCAACTGATCTAGTGAGTCATTCTTTAATTGCTATTTATTTGCTGATTTTTTGTCTAGAGGATGTATCTAGTGATGTCAGTGGGGTATTAAATTCCCTTACAATGATTGTATTTTTGTTGATCTCTCCCTTGATATCTTCCAGGAGGTTTTTTTATGTATTTGGGTTCTTCTGCATTGAATGCATATATGTTTACCAGGGTTATATCCTGTTGTTGTATTGATCACTTTAGAGTTATGAAGTGGCCTTCCCGATCTCTTGTTATGGCCTTCATTTTGAGGTCTATTTTGTCAGATATAAGTATTGCTACCCCCGCTTTATTTTTCCTTTCCATTTGCCTGGCAGATATTTTCCATTCCTTCACTTTCAGTCTGTGTGAGTCCCTCATTCTGAGGTGGGTCTCTTGTAGACAGCATATATATGGGTCATGTTTTTTTTATCCATTCAACCACTGAAAATCTTTTGATTGGAGCATTTAGTCCATTTGCATTTAAAGTTATTATTGATAGATAGTTGTTTGTAGCCATTTTTATTTTTTGTGCCCGTGTTCCTTCTTCCCTCTCTATTTCTTCTTTTTACTCCAGTGCTTTTAGCATTTCTTGCATTTCTGGTTGGTATTGATAAACTCCCTTAGCCTTTTTTTTTTTTTTTTTTTTTTTTTTTTTTTGTCTGTGAAGCTCCTGATTTCCCCTTCAGTTTTGAATGATAGCCTTGCTGGATAGAGCATTCTTGGATTCAGTCCCTTGCTTTGTATCACTTTGTAAATTTCCTTCCATTCATTTCTGGCCTGTTGTGTTTCTGTTGAGAAATCATTTGATAATCTAATGGGGGATTCCTTATAGATAATTACTGTCTCTGTCTTGCAGCCTTTAAAATTTTCTCTTTGTCCTCAACATTTGCCATAGTAAGTATGATGTGTCTTGGTGTGGGTCTTTTCAGGTTCATCTTGTTTTGGACTCTCTGTGTTTGGCTGTTTGCATGGCTGCTGCTAATCAGATGGGGAAGGCTGCTTGTGAGACTGCTGCTCCTCGGACAGGTGTGGGCTTCACATGAGGCTCAATTACTACTTTAAAAAGGTGGAAAGAACATACAATGGAGTCAACACAGTCTTTTCAATTAATGGTGTTGGGAAAATTAGACAGATACATGTCAAAAAATGAAACTAGACTACCATCTTACACCATACACAAAAATAAGCTCAAAATGGGTAAAGGACTTAAACGTAAGTTGGGAAACCATAAAAATACGAGAGGAATCCACAGGTAGGAAAATCTCAGACATATGTCAAAGCAATATCTTCACCAATACCTCTCCTAGAGCAATGGAAACTAAAGAGAAAATAAACAAATGGGAGTAGATCAAAATAAAAAGCTTCTGCACAGCAAAAGAAGCCATCAACAAAACAAGAAAGCCCACTGCATGGGAGAACATATTTGCCAATGTGATCATGGATAAGGGTTTAATCTCCAACATTTACAGGGAACTCATACAACTTTACACAAGAAAGATAAACAACCCAATCAAAAAAATGGACAATGTGCCTAAATAGATACTTTTCAAAAGAGGACATACAGAAGGCCAACAGACATATGAAAACATCCTCAAAGTCACTAATCATCTGAGAGATGCAAATCAAAATGGCAATGCAATACCATTTCACACCTGTCAGAATGGCTATCATCAACAAATCAACAAATGACAAGTGCTGTCAAATGTGCGGAGAAAAATGAACCCTCTTGTACTGCTGGCAGGAATGCAGACTGGGGCAGCCACTGTGGAGAACAGTATGGAGTTTCCTCAAAAAACTAAAAATGGAACTCCCATTTGACACAATAATCCCAATTCTAGGAATATATCCCAAGAAACTAGAAACATCAATCAGAAAGGATATATGTACCCCTATGTTCACAGCAGCACAATTTACCATAGGTAAGATTTTGAAACAGCCTAAGTGCCCATCAGCAGATGAGTGCATTAAAAAACCATGGTACATCTACACAATGGAATACTTTGCTGCTGTAAAAAAGGAATTCTTACCATTTGCAATAGCATGGATGGAACTGGAGAGCATTATGCTAAGTGAAATAAGCCAGTCAGAGAAAGATAAATATCACATGTTCTCACTAATTTGTGGAATATAATGAACAACATAAACTGATGAACAAAAACAGATCCAGAGACAGAGAAGCATGGATCAGCTCATCAACCCTCAGAGGGAAGGTAAGGGAGGGTGGAGATAAGGAGGAGAGTTCAACCAAAGAACTTGTATGCATGCATATAAGCCTAACCAATGGACAAAGACACCAGGAGGGTGAGGACATGAGTGGGGGACATTGGGGGGATAAGGACGCATATGTAATACCTTAATCAATAAAGAATATAGATTAAATAAATAAATAAATAAATAAATAAATAAATAAAACAGATAAAAAATTTTAAGTTTTGGTGAAACTGTGGAGAAAACTTAACCTATGTTCATTGCAAATTGGTATTGCCACTATGAAAAAGAGTATGGAGGTTCCTAAAGAAGTTGAAAATAGAACTGCCACATGATCCAGCAATTCCTGTTCTGGACTTTTATCTGGAAAACTCTCACAAAAAACCGCTAATTTGAAAAGTTACATGTACCCTCATATTTATTGAAGCATTATTTACAATAGTCAAGACATGAAGACAACCTCAATGTCCATCAATAGATGAATGGATAAAGATGTAGTGATATATATGAAGTGAGAGAATTATGCTAAACAAGTGAAATATGTCAGACAGAAAAAGATAAATGTATTATCTCACTTATACGTGGAATCTAAAAACAAACAGGAAAAAGAGCTCATAGATTTAAAGAACAGTTTAGTAGTTGCCTAAAATGGGGGCTGGGGGGATAGGTGAAATGAATGAAGGGATCAAAAGGTACAACTTTTTAGTTATATAATAAATGCATCATGAGGATTTAATGAATAGCATGATTAATATAGTTAATAAGCTTGTACTGTGTATTTGAAAATAGCTAGGAGAATGAATCTTGAAAGTTCTCATCACACAACAAAATAGTGTAATACTTATGGTGATGGATGTTAACTAGACTTATTGTGGTGATCATTTTGCAACATATATAATATTGAATCATTATATTATGCACCCAAAATGAATATAATGTATGTCAACTATACCTCAAATATCCTATCTAATAATAGACAAACATGGTAATTAACTGTAGCTCCGACACGCTTCCCATTGGTTAATCAGGGCGATATGCAAATTAACTGCCAACCAAGATGGCAGCCGGCAGCCAGGCAGCTGAAGCGAACAGAAGGCTTGATTGCTCCAGTGAAGGAGGAAGCCAAGGTTCCCCTCCTGCTGCTGCTGGGCTCTGAGCTTTCACTCTAAGAAACAATGTTGCAATTATAGAAGCTAAACAAACCCCATGCTTTCAGCCAGCCGGCCAAGCTGGAGTTGCAACAGTGTTTCAATTATAGAAGCAAAAAAACCCAGATACCTGCTTTCAGCAGCTGAGTTCTCAGAGCTGGAGCCGAGCCTCAGATATAAAGCTGGCTCTCAGTTCCAGTGACAGCCATAGAAGGTAAATAAATCCCAGAATTAAAAAATAAAAGAAAAAAAGAAGAGTTTGGGAGCTTCAGTCACCCACCAGCCTGAAAATGGCCCTCAGCCCCTCACCCAGACTGCCCAGGTACCCCAGTGGGGACCCCCACCCTGAAGAGGGTGTGACCAGCTGCAAACAGCCATCATCTCCTCATCCAGTCTGGCGAGGCACCCCAGTGGGGACCCCCACTCTGAAGGGGGTGTGACCAGCTGCAAACAGCCATCATCCCCTCATCCAGTCTGGCCAGTCACTCCAGTGGAGACACCCACCCTGAAGGGGTGTGACCAGCTACAAACAGCCATCATCCCCTCATCCAGACTGGCCAGGCACCCAAGCGGGACCCCCACCCTGATCCAGGACACCCTTCAGGGAAAACCAGCTGGCCCCCACCTGTGCACCAGGCCTCTATCCTATATAGTAAAAGGGTAATATGCTTCCCAGCACCAGGATCAGCGAAGCAGCGAGGCCTCCTAGCACCAGGATCAGCAGAGCAGCGAAGCCTCACTGCCCCGGTGTCAAGCAGAGCCAGGAGGCCTCCCAGCACTGGGATCAGCCGAGCCGCGAGGCCTCCTGGCCCCTGGCACAGCATGACCTGGGGCAGCTCCCAAACCCCCTGATCGCCCTGTGGCTCTGTGTGTGACAGGGGGTAGGGCCACAACCTCCCTATCTGCCCTGCTCTGTTTGTGACAGGGGAAGGTGCCCCAACCTCCTGATCGGCCCTGCTCTGTGCCTGATAGGGTGGAGCTCCCCAACCCCCTGATCGGCCCTGCTCTGTGTGTGACAGGATGCGGTGCCCCAACCCCCCCCATGGACCCTGCTCTGTGTGTGATGGGGTGGAGCCACAACCTCCTCATCGGCCCTGCCCTGAGTGTGACAGGAGGGAGTGCCCCAACCCCCTGATCGGCCCTGCTCTGTGGGTCACAGGGGGCAGTGCCTCAATTCCCCTATCGGCCCTACTCTGTGTGTGACAAGGGGGAGCTCCCCAACCCCCTGATTGGCCGTGCTCTGTGTGTGACAGGGTATGGAGCCCCAACCTCCCTGATCGGCCCTGCTCTGTGCATGACAGGGGGCAGCGCCACAACCCCCTGATCTGCCCTACCTTGTGTGTGACAGGGAGTGGCGCCGCAACCTCCCCATCGACCCTGCCTTGAGTGTGACAGGGGGCAGCGCCCCAGCCCCCCAATTGGCCCTACCCTGAGCGTGACTGGGGGTGGCATCGCAACCTCCCGATCCGCCCTGCTCTGTGCATGACAGGGGGCGGCGCCCCAATCCCCCATCGGCCCTGCTCTGAGCCCGGCCAGGGGCTGCACCTAGGGATTGGGCCTGCCCTCTGCTACCCGGGAGCAGGCCTAAGCCAGCAGGTCGTTATCTCCCGAGGGGTCCCAGACTGTGAGAGGGCACAAGTGGGGCTGAGGGACACCCCCCCCCCCAGTGCACAAATTTTTGTGCACTGGGCCTCTAATATATATATACCCCAAATTCTACCACCTCAAAAAAGTAAGGAAATCTTTTTATTCCATTCTTAATATATGACATGGTAATTATTATATATATATATATTTTATATAAAATGCCCATGGCCATCACACTGTAATGCCGTCACAACCAAATGAGCAGCAGCTCTTGCCAAGGGCAGGGAGGGGCACAAGCTACTAGCAATGGAGGGCTAAGAGTGGTGGAGGGCTACGAGTGGCAGAGGGCAGGGCAGCAAGCTATGAGTGGAGGATTGCTACAAGCAGCAAAGGGCGGGGCATGAGCTATGAGCAGCGATGGGCAGGGCAGCCAGCTGAGGCAAGCAGAAGCAAGCTACTCGCACATGATTTCGTGTGCACTGGGCCTCTAGTGTATGTGTGTGTGTGTGTATATATATACACAAACTTATTTCATATCTACACTAATAAAAGAGAAAAATGGTAATTGGCATACGGCGATACCGTTTTCATTGGCTAATCAGGGCTATATGCAAATTAACTGCCAACTAAGATTGGCAGTTAACTGCCAACAAGATGGCGGCTAATTTGCATATGTAGTAGGCACAATGCAGGGAGGTGAAAGGGAAAGCAGGAAGAAGCCCCCTGCCACTGACAGTGATCTGAAACCCAGGGGGGAGGTAAGAGCTGGGGGGCAGGGCAAAGGCGGCCCCAGGGCCGCCTTTGCCCTGCCCCCCAGCCATGATCGGAGAATCAGGCACCTTTGCCGCCCTGGCCAGTGATAGCAGGAAGTAGGGGTGGAGCCAGCGATGGGAGCTGGGCACAGTCGAAGCTGGCAGTCCCAGGAGCTAGGGGTCCCTTGCCTGGGCCTAAAGCGAAGCCCACGATCGCGGCGCCCCCCACTGCCACTGCAAGTCCCCGCTGCCCGGGCCAGACACCTAGGCCAGAGGCGTTAGGCCTGGGCAGGGGCGGAGCCTGCAACCGCGGGGAGCTGGGGGTCCCCTGCCCAGGCCTGACACCTCTGCTGGAGGCCTCAGGCCTGGTCAAGGGGCCGATCCGGTGATTGGTGATCGGAGGGTGATGAGGGTCAACTCCTCTGGCTGAGGCATCAGGCCTGGGTGGGGGGCGGAGCCGGGGATCGGGGGGATATGATGGTCACCTTGCCCAGGCCTGAAGCCTGGGTCAGAGGCGTCAGGCTTGGGCGGGGGTGGAGCAAGCGATCAGAGGGAGATGGGGGTCCCCTGCCCAGGCATGATTCCTGGGCCAGAGGCCTCAGGCCTGGGCGGGGGCCAGAGCCAGTGATTGGGGGTGATGGGGGTCCCCTGTCCAAGCCTGACACCTCTGGCGGAGGCGTCAGGCCTGGTATATATATATATATATATACTAGTGTATGTATACTAGTGTATGATAATTATTTTACATATATTGTCTCATTCAATCTTCATAATAACTTAATTCAATGATATTGTTATTATTCCAATTTTAGATGATGAAAATAAGGGAGAGAACTATTAAGTCAGTTTTCCAAGATTATAGGGCTAGCAAATGGAGGAACTAGAATAGTTATTCTGGTAGTGTTATTTGTGGAAATGGGGTACCCCTTTCCCCACTGAGTGCTGGGGGTGGTGTCCTTAAAATATCTTGGGACAAAGAATTTTCTGAGACTTGCACAGCAGGATGAGTGATTTTTCTTTGCATAGAATTACATTTCTGTGTTTCCAAAGTTCCATTTCCCTTAATCCGGTCCTGGAAGAAGTATAACTGGGGATTCAGTAGAGCTAAAATCAAAGCCAGAATCCAGAATTTCTGCTCCATGTTGCAGCTGGGTCCAGATCAGTATCAGGCTAGTTGCAGTTTATTAGTCCATTGTGTGTGGGATCCAGATGACCACGAGCCATGTGGGCGAATTCCGGGGAGCCAAGAGAGTGTGTCCCCTGCAACAAGAGTCCCAAGAGAAGCAAGAGAGGCGAAGAGTGTGAATTTCTTTATTTAGGTGATTAAATATATCAAATGTTCATGTGCTTGTAGTAGCCTTGCCCATTCTGGCCAATGACCTGTTCCCAGGTATGATTGAGAGTTAAATAGCTTTTCCATATCACCCCAGCTTTACTGGATATGCATCTATTCTCCTCCTTGTCCCTCCAGTCCCCCATTGACCTTCAGGTAATAGACTGGTGGCTTCCTGAGGAGTATAAAGCCTAAATGACATGCCTATAATATTTGACCTTCCCTTTGCTCCTTTCCTGTTATTAGTAACTAGGTTAATTACAGCAGTATCAGTAGGATGTGACCCTAACATAATGTGTTGTAATGTTTTACTCTCCATTTAAAATTCTATATTTCCCGATCCTGGTAATGAGGGTGAAGCAGAGAGAGATGTATTATTTATTTTATTGTCTCATTGCCCTCAGTACAGCAACACAGAGAATGAGAAGGAATGCTTATTTGAAAGGTTTTTTTTTTCCACCTTAGGCATATATAACTTATCTGTAAAAAAAAAAAAAGATGTTTTATAATAAGCATGAATTTTTGTTTTTTCATATTGGGGTTTCTTCATTTTTCACTGGAAATTTTTGTTAAAATCAAGAAATATATAACACAATGCCAAAAAGTGCCAGGGAAGAACACTAAAAATATGAAATGTGGTAAAACTGTTAAGGACAGACTGAAACATTAGGCTTATTTATTTGTGAAGAATAAATGCTAATAAACCCTTAAAGTTTATAAAATCACAAAGGTTGTTTTTTAATGAATAAATGAAACAGAATATATGAAATAAAAATGTTGGTAATACTTGAACTGTTTAAAGGGGTGGGGGGAATCACAGATTTTCCTTAGGAAAATTGAGAACCAGTGAGTTCTCTACATGAAAGAAAAGTTGTTTTCACAGAAATTTAAAATTGGAAAGAGTGGAAAATATGATTGTGATAGTTTCTGTTTGGGTTTTGGTTTTTTGCTTATGAGAAGAGAGGAGAGAGTGCAGGGACATCTTTATTTCACATACATTTGGGAGATAGTGTCCTGAGGATAACTTGGAACTTAACAACAACAGATAAAATGATTGGCCACATGATTTGGGTGTTGCACCTAGAAAAAGGTGTTTCTTTTGGTTTGTTTGTTATCCAAACAAGGATGGTGCATACTTTCATAATACTGCTGCTCATAAGTCTAGGCTTTGCAGGAGAATAGGTTCTAAGGGAAGATTAAAAGTTGGACTTCTTAAAGTGGTATAACACTGGGAATTAATTAAATCAAATGATGGTAAAAATCAGATCAGGTTAGTGAGGAGGAACAGAAAACCCTACTGGGGAGTTGTATCTTCTAAATTTCTTTTATTCTGTATTGGACATTAGTGCAAGCGTTGTAATAATAATAATATGTCAAAAGAAAGTTTTGGAATTTCACTTAATGAAATTTGTTGACAGCACATATTTCTATTCAACATAACTTTGTAATTTTTTTCCAGTGGGCTATATGAAAGTAAAGCATTACAGAATAATAGAGAGGAAAGAAGGGAGCATATAGATGTAAGCAATTAATAATCTTCCTGTCAATATAGTTACTTAGAACAGAGCTATGCCATTTTAAAAGTTATTTCATTTCAATAGTCATTTAATCCCATAGATAGAACAAACATCCTTATTTTTTAGTCATTGCTTTAAATCTTTTAATTGTAATAGCACTTTCCAGGTGATCTGCATTCCCTCATGCTCAAATCTGATCTACTTATATAAAAACCATGGGTGGTGTTCATCACATCCAGAAGAACAGCCATGACCAACCAGAAGGAAGTCAGTCCTTCAGGGATTGTCTTGGAAACGGCTTCGCACCTCCCCCAAGCTGTTTCCTATAAGGGCGAGGTTTTAGGCAGGAACCCGCCCTCAAAGTGTGGACCCACTGAATTCTAGGTCGCTTTGCCAAGGGCTGCGCCCTCCCCAGCTGTTTCCTGGAGCTGCTTCCGGCAAGGGCGGGGTTTGAGGCAAGAACCCGCCCTGGAAGCCTGGTTCCCTGGGAGTGTGCTGCGCCAGCATGGCCAGGGTTGAACCTGAGTGGGGGTGGCTGAAAGGCTTAGAAAAGACAGACAAGAGAATTAAAGGCAGGTCTCAGTGGGATGCTGCTTTTCTGAGAGACAGCAACCACACCCACAGCCATGCCTTTATTTTATAGCAGATGCTATGAGGCAAAGTAAGGGTGTGACCAAGTTGTTCACAACATTCTCCTGGGTTTCAATCCTACTCAACTACATGCACCTGAACTCTATCAAGCCTACATCATTCAGGCACGTGGGGCCACGTGTTCGGACCATAGGTTCAAACTTACAACTACAGCTGTTGGCTATAATTGTGCTGAGAGGGCCCTGCCCTCCAAGCTGGAACTTGCACGTGGCAATGAGAGGACTGTGCCCTCTCCTCAGTCCAAGGCTTAAACCTTTCCAAAACACTGTAGCGGCTCCCCACATTAAAGTTTTAATTCTGTTTCTTTGTTACTAATGTTGTGGCCCCACCCCATAACAAAGAAACAATTTCCAGAGGATGAGGCCCAGAAATCAGGATTTTAAAGATTCCCAGGTGATTCTGATGTGCAGCCAAGGTTGAGAACCACTGCTATAGATATTAAAAATATATCTAAACATGCAATTCTTTGTCCAAAAAATGAGCATGTTCAAAAATTAAATGAAGAAAATTTGGATATACTCGATGGAGATTTTCACACATATTTGAGTGATGATTCCATTGATTCCACAGATGATGCTGAAAAGGAAAATTTTCCCATCGAATTTCTTTTTTTTCTTTTCTTTTCTTTTTTTTTTTTTTATGTATAGGGCATAATGTCACAGGAAGGCCATAGTATTCTGCTACGAGTGAGGAGTAAGCCCAAGTTGCTGTTGGATGTGTTGTACACAGTGAAGCCATTCTTCAGGAGCTTTGCTCTCTCCACACCCACGAACTTCTTAATAGTATTACTCCTTTGGGAATGCCGTGCCATAAATTAAAATTGAAAGTGGGTGCCATCATCATGCTATTGAGAAATCTCAATAATAAATGGGGTCTTTGTAATGGTACCAGATTTATTATCAAAAGATTACGACCTAACATTATAGAAGCTGAAATATTAACAGGATCTGCAGAGGGAGAGGTTGTTCTGATTCCAAGAATTACTTTGTCCCCATCTGACACTGGCCTCCCATTTAAATTGATTTGATGATGGTTACCCGTGATGCCAGCATTTAGGATGACTATTAATAAATCACAAGGACAAACTCCAGACAAAGTAGGCATATTCCTACCTGAACCCGTTTTTGCACATGGTCAGTTATATGTTGCTTTCTGTTTAGTTTGAAGAGCATGTGATGTTACAGTCAAAGTTCTAAGTACTTCATCCAAGGCAAATTAGTCAAGCACTCTGAAAGTGTTTTCACTCTTAATGTGGCATATAGGGAGATATTAGAATAAGTTTAATCACTTTATCAGTCATTGTTTGCATCACTGTTGTTTTCATATCATGTTTTTGTTGTTTTCATATCATGTTTTTGTTGTTTTCATATCATGTTTTTGTTGTTTTCATATGTTTTTGTCATTTTTATATCATGCCTCTGTTGTTGTTGTTATAGCCTTTTGTTACTGTTTATTTATCAATAAATTTATATATGATTTTTATATACATTTTACTGATTTCCTTTCATCTCTCACACTTCTATTATAGAGAAAGAGCAAATAGAAATATTAAAATATTTCTGCTAATTAATTTCCTTTTTTAAAAAAATTATATTTTATTGATTTTTTACAGAGAGGAAGGGAGAGGGATAGAGAGTTAGAAATATCGATGAGAGAGAAACATTGATCAGCTGCCTCCTGCACACTCCCCACTGGGGATGTGCCCACACCAAGGTACATGCCCTTGACCAGAATCAAACCTGGGACCCTTGAGTCTGCAGGCTGATGCTCTATCCACTCAGCCAAACCGGTTAGGGCAATTAATTCCCTTTTAATGTGCACAAATTTTGTGCACTGGGCTACTAGTATTAATATAATATGAATTAAATTTCTTAATCTTCCTCTGTCTTTAGAACATGATCTATTTACTATAGATATTACACTTTATTTGAATTATTTTATTGATAATTGTGGGAAACTGATATAGGGTTAAGCCTCGGACTGACCTGCTGGCAAAGTCACAAACAATTCCCAGCTTAGAGGGCACAGTCCTCTTAGCATAATTAGGCTTGACCTTATAACACTCCCTAGATCTTATCTGGGAAGTTAAGGGACTGAGGAAGTGCAGGAAGTATAACCATGGTGTAAACAAGTGAAACTCACAAGAAAAGTGTAACTTTGGTAACCACTACCTTGTTTACCGCTCACTATAAAAAGCTTGGTGAGGCCTGAGCACAGTGGAAGTCCTTCCTCCTGAGTTGGACTTGCCGCCTGGTCCCCCAATATTCCCAAATTATCTTGTGTCTTTTCTTTTTCATTTGTTGTGCGGCTCCTCTTCCAGACCCGAACCCTGAACCATGCAGGACGTGGAGGGAAACACGACAAATAATTTTATTTTTTTCTAAATTATTAATAATTCTAGTGATTTAGTATTTTGCTTACTTTCACTTTTTTTTACTCTCACTTTTAAACTATATATTTAAGATATTTAACAGCACAAACTGAAAACATTGAAATATTATATTCTCCATAACACTAGATTTTAATGTAAGGACTCAGAAATGTGAGTTACTATTCTTTAGAAGCACAGATTACACCCTCAGAATGCCTGCAATTAGGAGCACAGAAAAATTCATGATAGTCTAAAACTTCTATACTTTTCATCATGCTACAAACTTATTTTACTCCCCATCACTCTCCTGCTAGTCAATATCATGCTTTTATTTTGGGGTTTAACATGGAACATGTAGGAAGATGTTTAGAGATCAAGAGAGGTATTAATAAGGGAAAAATTAATCATTCCACTGCCTGGACTGACCAGCAGCCCCTGAATGATGCATGAACAGGTTACTCAGATACAGTTTGACTGTGAAAGAGAGGACTAAAGGGCTCCTGGCTCTAGCATCCAGAGCAGCCTCAATTGCCTGCCTCATTAGTCTTTTATTGCAGTTTTGTCTTTAGATACAATCAGTAGGGTGAGTAATATTGGGAGGACACATGTGTTTATATTGTCCTCTAGGGAAGGGCATCTAGGGATTAAGCATAAGGATTCCAGTAAACACCCAGAGGTCTGCACATGCACAGACTTGTTTGGAAAGGTCAAAGAATAATTAGGGGCACTGCCTTCCACACTCCCCTAAGTCTCCCCTAAGTTGGAATTCCGATAAACAGGGCAGGTGGCCTTCCACATATTTCCCTTTTTTCAGAATTTCCTCCTTACAACTTTCCAACCAAGTCTCTTGTGGTCCCCAACAATTCTACCATTAACTCTCCCCTCTTTTCTTCATTGGAGCACCCATGCTACGTTGCTTCTGTCTTTAGCAAAAGACACTTTCCAGGTCTCTATCCTAGTCTTTCATCCTGTAGTTTGGTTCTCCCATGTAACAGCACTTCTCTCAAACCTTCTTTCCAATATTGTGGCTTTCTTCTAGAGTTCATAATCTCTACTTTGTTCTAATTTTCTTTAGTTGATCAGAAAGGTACATGAGGACATTTCTGAATTATTAATGAAAGCTTAACTGATGTATAGGTAAAACTACCAAAATTATTAGTCATAAAATTTGGTGTGTCAAGCATGTACATTTCTATTTATCCATTCAGGCCAAAATAAACTGGTCAGAGGGATTCAGTACATCATCTGTATATTCTTTTAATGAAACTGAGACATTTTCCTCTTCCTTCTACTTTATCTTTTATTGTTTCAGGATATAAAAAGAGGTTTGTTACAGGAATTGGTTCACATGATTATGGAGGTTGAAAAGTCTCACAATCTATTGCCTGCAAGGTGGAGAATTAGGAGAACTGATGGTGTCATTCAGTTGGAGTCCAACGATCTGTGAACCACGGAGTGAATGGTTTAAGTTTTGCTGTAAGTTTAAAGGCTCAAGCCATGGAGGGTGGGAGTACAATGGTGTATGGTAAATCCCAGTCAGAGTCCAAAGACCCCAGAACCAGGAGCACTGATGTCTGAGGGGAGAACATGGGTAGCACTCCATCATGTTGATATTTTACCTTGTTTTTCTTACTTAATAAATATTTCCTTGCCAGTCTATGGGAGGCTTTCTCATTGTTTCCAATGTGTGAACTAGTCTACTGGGTGAATGTACAATAATTTAATGTCTCCTAGAATCATATCCCTGATTCTAGGAGGAAGAAGACAAGACAGGCTTTCTCTTGTTATTTTTATTTCTATTTTATTTATATATTTTTACTTCATTGGGTGACATCCTATATAATAAAAGGCTAACATGCAAATTGACTGAACAGTGGAACAACCAGTCGCTATGATGCACACTGACCACCAGGGGGCAGACGCTCAAAGCAGGAGCTGCCCCTTGGTGGTCAGTGTGCTCTCACAGGGGGAGCTCTGTGAGAGAAGCTGGGCTTACAGCTGCTGAGCACAGTGGTAATGGTGGGAACCTCTCCTGCCTCCACGGCCGTGCTAAGGATGTTTGACTGAGGGAGCAGGCCTAAGTTATCAGTTGACATTCCCCGAGGGCTTCCCAGACTGTGAGAGGGCACATGCTGAGCTGAGAGACCACCCTCCCCCAGTACATGAATTTCATGCACCGGTCTCTACTAGTTGCTTAATAAAATTATAGGATTCAGGTGTACAATTCTATAGTACACCATCTGTATATTATATTGTGTGTTTACCACCCCAAGTCAAGTCTCATTTCATCAACATTTATCCCCCCTATACCCTATACCCTCTTTTACTTTCCCACCTTGCTTTCTCTCTGTGTGTGTTTCTATTTTTTTGGTTTGTTTTTGCTTAATCCCTTCACCTTTTTCACTCAGCCCTGCTACTTCCCTTCCCTCTGACAGCTGTCAGTCTGTTCTTTATGAGTCTCTTTTATTTTGTTTGTTAGTTTATTTTATTCAATAGATTTCATATATGAGTGAAATAATCTGGTACTTATCTTTCTCAGACTGGTATATTTCACTTAGCATAATGCTCTACCAGTCCATCTATATTGTTGCAAATGGTAAGATTTCTTTTCTTTTTTTTTTTTTTACATTGTACCACAGCTTTTTTATTTATTAATATTTTTAATGATTCCAGAAACAAAGGAAAGCGGAGAGAGAGGTAGAAACATCAATGAAGAGAGAGAACCATTGATTGGCTGCCTCTTACACACCCGACACTGGAGATGGAGCCTGAAACTCAGGCATATGCTTTGGGTATTGAACCATGACCTCTTGGTTCATATGTCTACACCCAACCACTGAGCTCCACCAACCAGGCTGTACCACAGCTTTTTTTATCCACTCATCTACCAATGGTCTGCTTCCAAATCTTGGCTATTCTATATAATAAAAGGCTAATATGCAAATCAACTGAACAGCAGAACAACCTATCACTATGATGCGCACTAACCACCAGGGGGCAGACGCTCAATGCAAGAGCTTCCCCTGGTGGTCAGTGAGCTCCCACATGGGGGATGCCACTCAGTAACAAGCCAGGTTCAAGGCTGGCAAGCCCAGCGGAGGTGGCAGGAGCCTCTCCCACCTCTGTGGCAGTGCTAAGGATGTCCAACTGTTGGCTTAGGCCCACTCCCCGCTGTCAGTCAGACATCCCTTGAGAGCTCCTGGACTGCAAGAGGGTGCAGGCCGGCCTGAGGGACAACCCCGAGTGCACAAATTTCATGCACTGTGCCTCTAGTTATAAATAATGCTGAAATGAACATAGGGGTGCATATATTCTTTCAAATTAGTGTTTTGGTTTTCTTCATATATATTCCCAGAAGAGAAATTGCTGTGTCACAAGGCAGTTCCATTTTTAACTTTTTGGGGTAACCCCATAAAGCTTTCCACAGTGACTGCACCAACCTGCCTTCCCAACAACAGTGCATGAGAGTTTCTTTTCTCCACATCCTTGCTAATACTTGTTTGTTAATTTATTGATGCTAGCCATTCTAACAGGTGTGTGGTAATATTTCATTGTGGTTTTAATTTGCATTTGTCTGATGGTTAGTGACATTGAGCACATTTTCATATGTCTATTGGCTATCAGGTCCTATGCCCAACTTTAATTGGATTGTTTGTTTTTGGATTTGTGTTTCATAAGTTCTTTATAAATTTTGGCTATTGATCCTTTACCAGAAGTATCATTGGTGAATATGATCTCCCATTCAGTGAATTGTCTTTTCATTTTGTTGATTTCTTTTACTGTAAAAAAAAAAAAAAAACGTTTTAGTTTGATGTAGTCCCATTTTTTATTTTTCCTTTGTTTCCCTTTCCCTTGGAGATATATCAGCAAAAATATTGCTATGAGAGGTGTCTGAGGTTTTACTGCCTATGTTTTCTTTTTAAAAGTATTTATTGATTAAAGTATTACATGTCTCCCTTTGCCCCCATTGACCTCTCCCCAGCCACTCTCACCCCTCAGCACACACCCTAACCTCCACAGTGTTTGTATCCATTGATAATGCTTATATGCATGCATACAAGTACTGTAGTTGATCTCTTACTCCCCCCCACTCCCTGCCTTCCCTGTTAGGTTTGACAGTCAGTTTGATGCTTCTCTGTTTCTGGATTAATTTTTGTTCATCAGTTTATTATGTTCACTCACAAATGAGTGATATCATGTTGTATTTATCTTTCTCCGACTGGCTTATTTCACTTAGCATAATGCTCTCCAGGTTAACCCATGCTATTGCCAATGGTAAGAGTTCCTTCTTTTTTTTACAGCACCATAGTATTTCATTGTGTAGATGTACCACAGGTTTTTAATGAAATGGAGGCATGCAATATGTCAGAAAAAGAATTCAGAGTAATGGACATACATAAGGCCAAGAGACCTATGAAAACATGCAGCCTATGGGCAATTAGGCTGTTAAAAATCATAGCTATTATAATTTGTGCTGCTATGATCATAGGGGTTCATATATCCTTTCTGATAGGTGTTTCTGATTTCTTGGGATATATTCCTAGAAGTGTGATTACTGGTCAAATGGGAGTTCAGTTCCATTTTTAATTTTTTGAGGAAACTCCACACTGTTTTCCACAGTTGCTACACCAGTCTACATTCCCACCAGCAATGGACAATGGTTCCTTTTTATCCATGTCCTTGCCAGCACTTGTCGTTTGTTGATTTGTTGATAATAGCCATTCTTACAGGTGTGAGAAGGTACCTCACTGTCATTTTGATTTGCACCTCTTGGATGATTAGTGACTTTCAGCATGTTTTCATAGGTCTCTTGGCCTTCTGTATGTCCATTACTCTGAATTCTTTTTCTGACATATTGCATGCCTCCGTTTCATTTAGTTCTTTTCTTGGCTATTCCTTCTTTTCTTTCCTTTGGAGATTTTTTTGTTGTCTCCCCAATTTTTGCTATCACCAAAAGATCCAAGTGCTGAGTTGCCTGGACCTGAGCTGCTTGCAGCAGGAGCGGCACACAATCCAAGTTTTACTGGAGGGCTTAGGCACTTGAGATGCATGGCTGCTGTGGGTCGGTGGGAGCTGTGTGTGCTGAGAGTTGGCCCAGTCAAGGGTCAGCCCAATCTGGGGCAGGTGGCATGGCCACTGGGGGTCAACAGCAGCGCCCCAGCCCCCCGTATGCATGTGTGCTGAGAATCAGAGTTACAGGAGCTTGGTGTGACTACCTCAAATCAGTGGGGAGAAAATGTGTCCTGTGATTTACAGGAATCTGTGGCTAGGATAGCTGGAGTCTTGGTGTCCATGGGTCTGGGGCTGTGGTAGCAGGCCTTTGTCCAGAGTGACTGTAGGCTCTTAGTTTGTGTCTGAGGCCAGTCCGGGTTGTGGTGAGGCTAGGTTTCCAGTCACAGCAGTTCTTCCCTTCAAGATGGCATGGTTTCTGTGCCAGCACAAGTCACCGGGCATGATTGCAGTGGCAGCAGGGTCTCTTAGTCTAAGACCACCCAGTCTGCCAGTCTCCAAACGTACTGCAGGACCTAACTTTTCCTCTATAACACACACACACACACACACCACCACCACCACCACCACCACCACCACCACCACACCACACACGTCCACACACTCCCCTTTCACTCCCTGACTCTCTCACACTCTCCCCCTCTGCCATTCGGCATCTTCCCAATGAAGGATTGCTGTTTCTTTGCTGATTTTTGTCTCGAGGATTTATCCAGTGATGTCAATGGGTATTAAAATCCCCTAGTATGATTGCATTACTGTCAATCTCTCCCTTGATATTTTCAGAAGTTTTTTTTAAATGTATTTGGGTGCTTCTGTATTGGGTTTATATATGTTTATCAGAAGTATATCCTCTTTTTGCATTGATCCCTTTTGTATTATGAAGTGGCCCTCCTTATCTCTTGTTTTGGCCTTCACTTTGAGGTCTATTTTATCAAATATAAGTATTGCTACCTCAGCTTTTTTATCATTTCCATTTGCCTGAAATATATTTTCCCATACTTTCACTTTCAGTGTTGTGAGTTCCTTGTTCTGAGGTGGGTCTTTTGTGGCCAGCCTATGTATGGGTCATGTTTTCCTGTCCATTCAGCCACCTGATGTCTTTTGATTGGAGTATTTAGCCCATTTACATGGAAGGTTATTATTAATAGGTAATGGTTTGTAGCCATTTTTATTCTTTATGAAGAATTTCCCTTTCTATTTTTTTCTTTTTACAACTCTTCCTTTGGCACTTCTTGCATTGCTGTTTTGGTAGTGATAAACTCCTTTAGCCTCTTTTGTCTGCAAAGCTCCTGACTTCTCCTTAAATTTTGAATGACAGACTTGTTGGATAGATTATTCTTGGATTCAGTCCACTGCTTTGCATCACTTTGTATACTTCATTACATGCTCTTCTGGCCTGATGTGTTTCTGTTAAAATATCATTTGATAGTCTAACGGAGTTCCCTTGTAGCTAACTTTCTCTCTCTCTTTCACGGCCCTTAAGATTATTTGTCATAAAATATTGCATTGTAATTATGACATGTCTTGGTGTGGGTCTTTTTTGGTTCATTCTTTTGGGACTCTCTGTGCTTGTGTGACTTTTTTCTTTCCCAAATCAGGGAAGTTTTCTCTCATTTCTTCAAATAGGTTTTCTAATCCTTGCTCTTCTTCTTATCATTCTGGTACCCCTATTATATGTATTTTACTTGGTTTCATGTTGTCCCAAAGCTCCCTCATGCTCTCCTTCTACTTTCTAATTTTTTTCTCCAATTGCTGTTCAGGTTGGGTGTGTTTTTCTGCCCCATCTTCTAATTCACTAATTTGGCCCCCTGCTTCTTCTAGTCTATTGTTGAAACCTTCCATTGTGCTCATTATTGTATCTATATGGCTTTTTATTTCCCTGGATTCTTACATAAGTTGTTGATTTTCTCATCCAGCCAGTTTAGGAACTGTATGATCTTTACTCTTAATTCTTTTTTTGACATATTGCCTGCCTCTGTTTCATTTAGTTCCTTTTCTGCCGACTCCTTTTCTTTCCTTTGAGGACAAAGAAACTCCAATGTTTCTTTGTCTCCCCATTTTTGCTCTCATGGTTGGGTCCAGGCACCAAGATACGTGGCTCTGGTGCCAATGCCATGGGCTCAGAGGACAGGGAGCACAGTCTGAGGCTTGTGGGCGGGACAGGCTGGGTCCAGGGCCCATGCCTCGGGCTTGGCAGGCAGGGAGCACATTCTGAGGCTTTGGGGCAAGACACATGGGGCCAACACTGTGGTCTTGGCAGGCAGGGAACACAGTCAGAGGCTTGACTGCAGTATACGTGGGGCCAGTGCTGACACCGCAGTCTTAGAAGGCAGGTAGCGCAGTCCTAGGCTTTCTGGTGAGAAATGTTGGGCCCAGGACCTATGCCACAGGCTTGGTGGGTGGGAGCACTGTTAGAGGTTCACCTGTGGAATGCAAGGGGCCACGGAAATGCTGTTGGCTTGGCAGACAGAGGGAACATTTTGAGAGTCACCAGAAGGATGTGTGGTGCCTGGGAATGATGCAGTGGGCTGGTGGGAGGGGGAGGCACTCCAGGATACACAGGAGCTCACATCTGGGAAGGCTGGAGTCCTTATGTCTGTGGGTCTGCAACTGAGGTAGCATTTCTTTGGCTGGAATGGGTATAGGGTTGGGGTTGATGTCTGAGGCCAGTCTGGGTGGTTGTGAGCCTGGGCTCCTAGTCACAGAAGCTCTCCCCTTCAATATGGTGTGGTTTCTGTTAGAGCCAGCTGCCACAGGAGTGATTTCAGTGGTAGCATGTGTTTTCCATCTAGGAGCGCCTGGTCTACCAGCCCCCAAAAGTCCTGCAGGATCTAACTGCCCCTTACTCACACACCTACGCACACACACACACACACACACACAACACACACATCACACACATCCACACATTCCCCTTTCACTTCCTCACTCTCTCCCTCACTGCAGTCCTGCTTGCTGCCATCTTCCATTCTCCTAATGCCTGTGTTTTCTACTAGGATTTTTAAGGTTTTGAGTTTAACATTTAAGTATTTAACTCATTTTAAATTTATTTTTGTGAATGGTGTAAGAAGGTGGTCTGGTTTCATTTTTTTTTTTTTGCATGTATCTGTCCAATATTCCTAACACCATTTATTGAATAGACTATCTTTACCCCATTGTCAGTTTTGCCTCATTTGTCAAATATTAATTGACTACAATAGTATGGGGTTATCTCTGGGCTCTCTATTCTGTTTCATTGATTTATATGTCTGTTTTTATGCCAGTGTCATGCTGTTTTGACTACTATGGCCTTGTAGTATAGTTTGATATTAGGTATTGTGATACCTCCTACTTTGTTCTTCTTTCTCAATATTGTTGTGACTATTTTCAATTTATTGTGGTTCCATATAAATTTTTGAAATATTTGTTCTAGTTCTGTTAAATACACCATTGGTATATTCATAGGAATTGCATTGAATCTATAGATTGCTTTGAGTAGTATCAACATTTAAATGACTTTAATTCTTCCTATCTATGAAAATGTTATATGCTTCTACTTATTTGTGTTTTCTTCAATTCCTTCTTTTAGTGTCTTATAATTTTCTGCATATAGATCTTTTACCTCCTTGATTAAATTTATTCTTAGGTATTTTATTTTTTAAGCACTTATAAATGGGATTTTTTCTTAGTTTCCCTTTCTGATAGTTCATTATACTATCTAATGAAAGAGTAATATGCAAATTGACCACCACTCCAACACACAGATGGCCGCCCCCATGTGGACACAAGATGGCCACCACAAGATGGCTGGCAGGGGAGGGTAGTTGTAGACAATCAGGCAAACAGGGGAGGGAAGTTGGGGGTGATCAGGCCTGCAAGGAAGGGCAGTTGGGGATGACTGGGCTGGCAGGGGAGGGAAGTTGGGGGGGACCTGGCCTGTAGGGGAGGGCAGTTGAGGGGGACCAGCCCTGCAGGGTAGGGCAGTTGTGGGGGACCAGGCCTGTAGGGGAGGACAGTTGGGGGCAATTTGGCCAGCAGGGGAGGGCAGTTAGGGGCGACCTGGCTGGCAAAGTAGGGAAGTTAGGGGTGATTGGGCCATCTGGGGATGGCAGTTGGGGTGACATGGCCTGCAGGGGAGGATAGTTAGGTGAGACCAGGCCTGCAGGGGAGGACAGTTAGGGGTGACCAGGCTGGCAGGGGTGAGAAGTTAGGGGCAATCGGGTCAGCAGGGGAGCAGTTAGACATCAATCAGACTGTCAGGGGAATGGTTAGGGGCAATCAGGCAAGCAGGCAGATGAGTGGTTGGGAATCAGCAGTCCTGGATTGTGAGAGTGATGTCCCAGAATAGAGAGGGTGCAAGCTGGGCTGAGCAGTCGGACATCCCTCGAGGGGTCCCAGATTGGAGAGGGTGCAGGCTGGGCTGAGGGACATACATCACCCCTGTGCACGAATTTCGTGCACTGGGCCTGTAGCCCTATCTAATAAAAGAGTGATATGTAAATTAACTGTCACTCCATGACAAAGATGGCAGTGCCCATAGTGGCTGGGGCAGGATGCTAGCAGTGTTGCCCTGGCAACACGAGCCCAGCATCTGTGCAGGGGAGGGAGGGGCCTTGGGCCGGAAGCAGAAGCTGAAAGCATAGGGAGCACCAGAAATGCTTGGAATTGTGTTTCTGGTGGCAGATGCGTTGTGAGATCTCCTAAGCACTCAAGTGAAGTGAGCCTGGAGCAAGTTACTGTTTCGGGTGGGGGATGGAGGAAAAGCAAAGGTGAGAGACATAAGTCAGAGTGTCGAGGAAAAATTAAAGGAAGATATCCTCCAACTTCTAGGAAATCTCCACCAATGGAGCAAAGAAAAAAAAAGACCTCTATTATTCTGTGAGCACCAAACCAGACTGGGCTGGGGTCTCACACAATTCACTCATATGATTGCAAAGACAGACAGAAAATTCATTCTTTCATGTCCCCAGGCAGATAAAATGCACAACATGCACGTTTTCAGGGAAGAGGACTTAATAGCACCGTTTGCTGTACACCCTTTGGTAAGTTACCTTTTTGGTGGCCATCTGTGTTAGTTAATTGCCATAATCAAGACTAAAAATTAAAAATTTTCTATCTCTATGACAAGCAAGTCCTTACAACTTGGAACAAGGCAACTATCCTGTCTAATAAAAGAGAAACATGGTAATTAGCATATGACCACTACCCTTCCCATTGGCTAATCAGGGCGATATGCAAATTAACTGCCAGCCAAGATGGCGGCCGGCAGCCAGGCAGCTTGAAACTAACATGAGGCATGCTTGCTTCAGGGACGGAGGACTCCAACATTCCCCATTCCCCACCTGCTGCTGCAGGCCTGCAGGCCTCTGAGCTGCAACTCTAAGCAACTATGTAACAAATATGGAAGCTAAACAAAACCCCAGAAACCTGCTTTAGTCTGCCGGGCTTCAGCCAGCAGGATCACAACATTGTAAGCAAAGGCCTGAAACCTACTTTCGGCAGCAGAGGCCTAAGAGCTGGAGCCAAACCACAAAGCTAAAGCTGGCCCAGAATTAAAAAAAAAGAAAGAAAAGAAAAAAAGGAGTGGTTGGGAGCTTCAGTCACCCCCAGCCTGAAAACAGCCCTCAGCCCCTAACCCAGACTGGCCAGGCACCCCAGTGGGGACCCCCACCCTGAAGGGTGTGTGACCAGCTTCAAACAACCATCATCCCATCACCCAGGCTGGCCAGGCACCCCAGTGGGGACCCCCACCCTGATCTAGGACACCCTTCAGGGCAAACCAGCCAGCACCCACCCGTGCACCAGGTCTCTACCCTATACAGTAAAAGGGTAATATGCCTCCCGGCACCGGGATCAGCTTGACAGGGGGCAGGACCCAGACCCCCTGATCGCCCTGCGGCTCTGTGTGTGACAGGGGGCAGGGCCACAACCTCCCTAGCGGCCCTGCTCTGTTCGTGACAGGGGAAGGCGCCCCAACCCCTTGATCAGCCCTGCTCTGTGCCTGATAGGGGGGAGCTCCCCAACCCCCTGATTGCCCTGTGGCTTTGTGTGTGACAGGGTGCGGTGCCCCAACCCCCTGATCGGCCCTGCTCTGTGTGTGACAGGGTGTGGCGCCCCACCCTCCCCTCCCCACGGGCCCTGCTCTGTGTGTGATGGGGTAGAGCCATAACCTCCCCATCGGCCCTGCCCTGAGTGTGAGAGTGGCAGCGCCCCAACCCCCTGGTCGGCCCTGCTCTGTGGATGATATAAGGTGGTGCCCCAAACCACTGATGGGCCCTACTCTGTGTGTGACAGGGGGCAGCACCCCAACCCCCTGATGGGCCCTGCTCTGTGAGTGACAGGGGGCAGTGCCCCAACCCCCTGATTGGCCCTGTTCTGTGCGTGACAGGGGGTGGTGCCACAACCCCCCAATCAGCCCTACCCTGAGCGTGACTGAGGGTGGCATCACAACCTCCCAATCGCCCTGCTCTGTGTATGACAGGGGGCAGCGCCCCAACTCCCCAATCGGCCCTGCTCTGAGCCCGGCCAGGGGCTGCACCTAGGGGTTGGGCCTGCCCTCTGCCACCCGGGAGCAGGCCTAAGCCAGCAGGTCGTTATCCCCCAAGGAGTCCTAGACTGCGAGAGGGCACAGGCCGGACTGAGGGACCCCTCTCCCCCCAAGTGCACAAATTTTTGTGCACCGGGCCTCTAGTCTATAATAATAAAAGTATAATATGAGGGGCAATGAGGCAGGCAGGCAGAGGCAGTTAGGGGTGATCAGGCAGGCAGGTGAGCAGTTGGGGCGATCAGGCAGGCAGAGAGGTTAGGAGCGATCAGGCAGGCAGGCAAGTGGTTAGGGGCAATCAGGCAGGCAGGCAGAGGCGGTTAGGTGTGAGTAGGCAGTCAGGCAGAGTGGTTAAGGGTTATCAGGCAGGCAGACTGAGGCGGTTAGGGACGATGAGGCAGGCAAGAGAGTGGTTAGGGAAGATGAGGCAGGCAAGCAGACTGGTTAGGGGCAATCAAGCAGGCCAGCAGGCAAGCAGTTAGGAGCCAGCAATACTGGATTGTTAGAGGGTACAAGCAGGCTGAAGGACCGCCTCCCCCCCACTCATGAATATTGTGCACCAGGCCTCTAGTTGGTGTATAAAAATGCAATTGATTTCTGGATATTTATTTTGTATCCTGCTACTTTACTGAAGTTATCAGTTTTAGTAGTTTTTTGTTGAATAGGGTTTTTTATATAAAGTATCATGTCATCTGTAAATAATTACAATCTTACATATTCTTTTTCAATTTGGATGCCTTTTATTTCTTCCTCTTGTCTGATTTCTGTGACTAGTATTTCCAGTACTATGTTGAAGAAGAGTGGTAAAAGCAGCCCTAGCAAGTTTGGTTGTGTGGATAGAACATTGGCCTGCCAACTGAAGAGTCCTGGGTTTGATCCCAGTCAAGCACGTACCTTGATTGTAGGCTCAATCCCCAGCCCTGGTTGGTACACATGTGGGAGACAACCAAGTGATGTCTCTCTCACATTGATGTTATTCTCTCTCTCTGTCTTCCCCCTCCCTTCCACTGTCTCTAAAAATAAATGAAAAAATATTCTCAGGTGAGGATTAACAAAGAAAGAAAGAAAGAAAGAAAGAAAGAAAGAAAGAAAGAAAGAAAGAAAGAAAGAAAAAGCAGATATCCCTGTCTTGTTCCTAATCTTAAGGGAAATGCTTGTAGTTTTTGGCCATTCATATGTTGGCTATGACTTGTGTTTTCTGTTGTTAACAAGTATAAACTTTCAATTAATTTGTATTTCTTTAACCAATATAATCATTTGTTGGGGGCCAGATGTAAGCTGGCAAGGTCCTTGCACCTGCAGGGGCTAGCAAGGCTGGGACCCTTACCCACACAGTTTTCCCAGACTTGTTTGGATAGCGATTATCAGTAGAATGGGAGTAACATTTGTAGAATGAGAACAGCCTTTCATAGCTTGCCAAGAAGTCTGTACCTATTTACTGAGATATGCTGTACTGAGAACTTGTCCTTCTGCTGTATCTCTCCCTTAGAGATTAAGAGGAACAAAGAATACATTCCTCTTGACAGACCTCCGATTCAGTGTGTTGTGTATAAATAGGATTGTATAGCTAATAAACTCGCTTCAGTTCATCAAGAGAACTGGGGTCCTCCCGACCCTGCTTTCCTGTCTTTCTTTCTTTTCTCAATTCCCACCTCCCTGCCTCAGCCCGGCTCAACCCTGTCAGGCTGGCCCTGACAATCATTTAATTAACTTAGCTCAGTACATCATGTTGGTGTATTAGTGATGACCCAATGACATTACATAAAATATCATATTTTTTAAATATATTTTATTAATTTTTTACAGAGAGGAAGGGAGAGATATAGAGAGCTAGAAACATCGATGAGAGAGAAACATCCATCAGCTGCCTCCTGCACACCCCCTACTGGGGATGTGCCTGCAACCAAGGTACATGCCCTTGATCGGAATCGAACCTGGGACCCTTCAGTCCGCAGGCTGACTCTCTATCCACTGAGCCAAACTGGTTATGGCAAATATCATATTTTTAAAGTTCAAGATAACTTCAGAAGTTCTATAGTCAAATCTATGAAACTAAGGTAGGAGGTTACAGCATAGATAGCCATCTCACTTTATGAAACACTTCCACATCATTCAATCTTGCATTTTGAACTATATTCCATGAATTAAAATGACATACTAGTATGTCTCCTTATGTCTGTTACTCACATTACACAACTTCTGTTATGGCACTTTGCAAAATACATTTTAACTCTTTGTCATATAGAATCATTTTAAGTCCTGAATTCAGCTCATGTGAATCTAGGTAAATAACATTCTTCTTAGTTTCTTTTTTTATTTGACACAGTTATAAGGTTCAGTGGTAAGTACGAAAATAATAGTAACTTTGTGTTTGTGTGTGTGTGTGTTTGTGTGTGTTTAACAGTCCTAAGATTCACATCTTATAGAGAAAAAAGATTAGACCATAGGTAATACTTTATACTAATTAGCATTCTCTTTCACTAAGCTAGTGGTTCTTAAACTTCAGCTAGCTTCAGAATCAGGTTGCTGGGTCCCAACCTGTTTCTAATACAGTAGGTTTAGGCAGTGGTTCTCAACCTTCTGGCCCTTTAAATACAGTTCCTCATGCTGTGACCCAACCAGAAAATTATTTCCGTTGCTACTTCATAACGGTAATGTTGCTACTGTTATGAATCGTAATGTAAATATCTGATTGCAGGATGGTCTTAGGCGACCCTTGTGAAAGGGTCGTTCGACCGCCAAAGGGGTTGTGACCCACAGGTTGAGAACCGATAGTTTAGAGTGAGGCAATAGGATTTGCATATCTAATAAGTTGCTAGATGATATTGTTACCTAACCCCCTTTCACATCAGGGAACCATGGTTTGAGAATCACTCCACTAAACTGCATATTAAGTGGCTTTATCATTCTAGGTCCCAGAAACTAGGACTTCACAGTTCTTTTTCCCTAGCTCCCATAAGAGGCTGGGAGTCTCTCCAGGTCTTTATCCCCTTAAACCATTATTTAAATTTTCTTGATTATTCATTCATTTCACGATCAGCTCCCTTTGCACCTCCCAATCCCCCGCTCTCCACAGAACCTGGCTGTCTCCCATTCTCCTTAATTATCTATTTGCCCAGATTCATTTCCTTAATGGGCAGATTTACAGGCAGCTGTTTGAGGGAGCTAAACATCACTGAAGTATGGTAAAAAGACCTCTGGCTCAGCCATTTTACAGGCTTTGATAAGCAAGTTCCCAAGGTGTTTGGCTATCAAGCCCCCCCCCGCCCCCCCGCCCCCTTGGTTTCTGCTGGTAGATCTGCAGTCCCCTCACCCTGCTTTCTCTCTATGCCACTGTCTCTGGGGCTGCCCTTATCTACTTCTTGCAGCCTTCACAGGATACATTCTGGGCAGCTTGGCTCCTTCCACTGCAACTACCGCAACACTGATTCCTTTCTTTTTCTCCTGCATGTTTTTGAGCCCATACTTTGTTGGTGATTCTGGTTGCATTTTTTTTTTAGGAGGGAGATAATCTACCAAGTTCTTCTTTATGCCCCTCCCTGTGCCTGCATGATAATCCTTTTCTTCCTTTCCAACTCCTTTGCAGAAGTTCATTTTGTGAAATGACATAAAGGCAGTACAGGAACCAATTCCCAAGCTGCTTTGCCCAGAGAGGGCTAAGGATTGTGGGATGAAAACTAGGAGGGTATCTTAAAGCCAGAAGTAAAAGGAACAAGGAGATTTACTCTCTCATCAAAGAAGACTCAAACCCAGCCAAGTATCATGAGGCAGGATCAGAAGTTGACTTCCAGAAAAAGGTTACAGAGCTCAAAAAACAAATTGAATGGACAACTGTTGGGAGACAGAGAGAATTACAGAAAACATCTTAATGTGTCTTAGCCGTCTCTGCTTTCACCCAGGATTCTCAGGAAGGCAGGCTGACATAGATAGATATTGTTTTCTATTAATCCACCAGTTATGGGGGCAGCAGGCTGAGGCCTGGCTCACCCCAGGGTCCAGTAAGCCATGGCTTGTCCCTGGAAATGAAACACTTATGAATAAAGACTGGATGTGTAGCACTTGCTTCCTGCCTGCCTTTACTGCTAACACTGAGACCTATGGACTCCCTGGCAGGTAGACAGGGAGCTGGCATGGGCCCTTGAGAGTTGTGCTGTAGGGGATGCTGAACTGGAAGGCTTTGCCAATTGAAAGTTAGGCAATCACAAACTGGGAGGCTAGATGGGAGCAGAAATAAGAGTAGCCATGGTCTAATCCTGTAAGTCCTTTTGCCTGGGACTGCTTTCCCAGGCAGAGCTGCTTCGTGGAGGCAGAAACCTTCTACTGCCTTCTACCATGACCCATAAAAGAAGCTAGAGTGCTAGTTCCCCTCAAAACCCACTCTCTCCCCAAATTTCCTTGAAGCTTGAAGCGATGTCTTCTGACCTGGCATCAGTGACTGAAACAGAGGAAAACTGAATGATGGGATAGAAAGGGAGAAAAAAATAAAAGAAAAAAATAGTAACTTTGAAACTTAGAAAGTTATTACTTTCTTATTTAAAAGTTTGTAGGTAGATAGATCAAGTATGTTATGGTTGCTTTGCTTCACAAAACATTTAGGACTCAAGACTTCTAGTTTATTATTTTCCTATGATAGCCCCCATTCCAAAATATCATGGTCCAAAGTGCCTGCATCCTCTCTAGGCATCATGTTCTTCCTTCAACTATCATGTAAGAAAAGGACAAACAACCAAAGTGTCCTTCAATAGATGACTGGATAAAGATGTGTTACATATATGCAGTGAAATACTACACATCCACAAGAAGAGATAAAATACTGCCATTTGCAACACCATGGATGGATTTTGGGAATCGTATGTTAAGCAAAATAAATTAGACAGAAATGTCAAGAACCATATGATTTCATTCATATGTGGGTTATAAAACTGAATGCAATAATGAGAAAACAAGAAAAAAACCTTATAGACACAGTCAACAGTGTGGGTATCAGAGGAAAGAGGGGTGGGGGTTGGTAAAGGGTATGGTATGGTGGTAGAAGATTTGATTTAGTGGTGAACACACAATGCAATATACAGATGATGTACCATAGAATTGTACACTTGAAGCTTATATAATTTTATTAACCAATGTCACCCAGATAAATTTTAAAAAAAAGAAAAGGACAAAGGAGAAAAGGGTTCTGTATTGGCTAACTTTTAAGAAAAGTTTTCAGAAGTTGCCTCAAGAAACCTCTGCTGGGAGAAACCAAGACGGCGGCATAGGTAAATACTGGAGATTGCTGCCTCGCACAACCATTTCAAAAATACAACTAAAAGACGAAACGGACATCATCCAGAACCACAGGAAGGCTGGCTGAGTGGAAATTATACAACTAGAAGGAAGGAGAAAAGCATACCGAGACTCAGAGGAGGTGCAGTGTGGAAGTAAAATACAAAGGTGAGGAGGTGCATGTGGAGAGGGCTGGTGGCTGAGGACACGATTGTCTTTTTCAATCGGGAAGGAGTCTCAGGCTCTAAGCTCCAGTTCTGAGTGAGTCTCTGGGGACCCAGACTCATAAAGGAGAAACGGGACTGTCTGGCATCGGTTGGAACTTGAGGGCAGCTTTCTCTCGGAGGCACTCACAGCAATTGCTGGGGCCTCTGAGGGCAGGACTGAGAGCAGCCATACTGCTCGATCTGCCCTCCCAAGCTGTGCACGGATACTTTTGCATATAAAAGGCCCGGCCCTTTGTAATCTGAAAATTACTTAACAAACTGCAGCTGGCCCAAGGCCCCAGGGCAACTTGCATTGCTTTACAGCTGGCTTCTGCTGGGTAGCCTCAGGCAGAGGCTAGATTAGCACCTCCTTAGATCCAAGAGCCAGTGTACCCAGTGGTCAGAGTGGGACCATCCAATTACAACTCAGATCCATAAGGGACACACTCAGGGGGCAGACTCAGTGAGCACCAAATCACCACTGAAGCATGTCTTGCCCCATAAGGGTGTCTTCAGCACAGAAGTTCTCCCACCGTAGATACAGCTGATTCTCACAGCCAATTGGCCTGGAGGTCAAATCCTCCCAGAGTTACCTACAACAATCAAGGCTTAACTACAACAAGACTGTGCACAAAGCCCACATGAGGGTGCACCAAGAGTGTCTACCTTGGGTAATTGGGGAGGCTGAGCCACTGAGCCCTATAGGACACTTAGCACAGAAAGCCACTCTATCGACACAGCGAAGCACAAAAAAATGCGGAGAAAAAGAAACAGGACACAAATGGCAGAAATGAAGGAAAGCAAACTACTGGATATAGAGTTCAAAACCACCCTTTTAAGGTTTTTCGAGTTTTATAGAAACCGCTGATAAACTCAATGAGACCCTCAAGAAATCTAGTGAGACCCTTGATGTGATAAAGGACTAACTAGAAATTAAGCATACACTGACTGAAATAAAGAATATTATACAGACTCCCAACAGCAGACCAGAGGAGCGCAAGAATCAAGTCAAAGATTTGAAATACGAAGAAGCAAAAATACCCAACCGGAAAAGCAAAATGGAAAAAGAATCCAAAAATATGAAGATAATGTAAGGAGCCTCTGGGACAGCTTCAAGCATACCAACATCCGAATTATAGGGGTGCCAGAAGAAGAGAGAGAGCAAGATATTGAAAACCTATTTGAAGAAATAATGACAGAAAACTTCCCCTACCTGGTGAAAGAAATAGACTTACAAGTCCAGGAAGCGCAGAGAGCCCCCAACAAAAGGAATCCAAAGAGGACCACACCAAGACACATCATCATTAAAATGCCAAGAGCAAAAGACAAAGAGAGAATCTTCAAAGCAGCAAGAGAAAGAAACTCAGTTACCTACAAGGGCGTACCCATAAGACCGTCAGCTGATTTCTCAACAGAAACTATGCAGGCCAGAAGGGAGTGGCAAGAAATATTCAAAGTGATGAATACCAAGAACCTACAACCAAGATTACTTTATCCAGCAAAGCTATCATTCAGAATTGAAGGTCAGATAAAGAGCTTCACAGATAAGGAAAAGCTAAAGGAGTTCATCACCACCAAACCAGTATTATATGAAATGCTGAAAGGTATCCTTTAAGAAGAGGAAGAAGAAGAAAAAGACACAAATTATGAACAACAAATACACATCTATCAACAAGTGAATCTAAAAATCCAGTGAATAAATAATCTGATGATCAGAATTAACTGATGATTATAATAGAATCAGGGACATAGAAAGGGAATGGACTGACTATTCTTGGGGTGGGGGAAAGGAGTGTGGGGGATGGGGGAAGAGACTGGACAAAAATCATACACCTATGGATGAGGACAATGGGTGGGGAGTGAGGGCAGAGAGTGGGGTGGGAACTGGGTGGAGGGGAGTTATGGGGGGAAAAAGAGGAACAAATGTAATAATCTGAACACTAAAGATTTAATTAAAAAAAAAGAAACCTCTGCTTATGTTTTATTGAAGAACCAGGTCACTTAGCCAAATCTACTTGTAAGGAAGATCTTATTTTTGGTCGTCAAATGTCCAGCTAAAATTCGGTGTTTTGTCACTGTGGGAGAACAGAATAATTTTTAGAGGAAAATCAGCGTTTTCAGGCCTATAGAGAGTTTTAGACTCATCAATATTTTGATTATCCTTTTATAGGTGAATTTAGTTTTTAATTGCATTATAGGTCCTTCTAACAATGCAGTAATCTGGGCTGCATGGAAATGTTACCTGACTTGATTTTAACACAGCCTAAGATAGTAGCTAATTGTTTGAGAATAAACATCTTATCATGAGTTACAGTGAAAGGTAGTTAAAAAGTTGTTCTCTGCCACTTTGGTTCCTCTTGTGTGAAGTGTAAGAAGTTCCAGGGTGCTTTCAAATCACTTAAATTTTTTCAAATATTCTCTGCAACCATTTGAGTTGATTCTCTTAATGATTCCATGAGAAGCTAATGAAGGAATGTGATTTTTTTTCCTAATTGATATTTTAAGGTAGATATTTGATCAATGAGATCATTGTTATAATTGCCCGCTATGTTACAGTCACTGTGTTAAGTGCTTTTCACACATTGTATCTTTTAATACTCTCAACAATCCTACAAGGTAGGTTATTTTTGTGTCCATGGTAGAGGTAGACATATTGATATTTAAGAAATTTACCCCAAATCTCAAAAGTGGTAGCAAAGTTGAGATCCAAATTCAATTCATAATCTGTGCTTTTAGTCACTATGTTATGTTGATTTTACTCCTTTTCCCCTCTCTTCCTAAAATAAAGGAACATTGGTTAAAAAGAAAAATATTAGAGTTTTCCATTAGAGATAAAAATATTTTTTACTTGAAATTTTACTTACATATACAACCCCCTGCCTCGACCCCGCGTGCGTGCAAACACACACACACACGCGCGCGCACACACACACACACACACACACACACAATATGTGTCATGGCAGTATAAAATATTATTTATTCTGGACATTCAAATTATTGTCAAAACTGTCTTTGGATATGTTTATAAGGCCAGATTTATAAGTTTCAGAGGTAAAAAATCTTTTAGATCTCCAGTTATTACCCATGGATTTTAGGCTTTGTTAAAATGTACAATACAGAAAAAAAGTTTTTCAAGTCAGCAGAAATCAACTTTATGGGAATAAACTTGGTTAGAAAAATTACTAGACAGTATAAAGCCACAGCAGACTCCTTGGGTTACTAGTAGATTTGAAAATAAACAGACATTTGCATGGATAGTAGTTTGCTTATACTTTGCTCTCTTCTCTGGTTACATTACATGATGTAACCTGATGAATCAGAAATTGATGTGTATGGGAAGATGTGGAAGACCATAATTCCCTACTGTTCACTGTTTCCGCAGATGAGATATTCCAACACCCCCTGGAATAATTTTGGAAATCAACCAGAACTCAAGATTTGTTAGGGAAGTTTGCTAAAATGCTTACATATGGAGTGAATAGTGCTGATGTGATGCCTGTTCCAGAGACATCTATATCTGACCTCCAAGTAACCTTCTGGATTGAAGCTGTTCTTACTTTAAAAATGCAGCATATCTCCATTATGTTACTCCTCAAGGGTATCACTATCTTAAATTCTACTGTTTGTATGCTTCCAAGAACTGATCTTTATCTTTGTTCTCTGTTTTATGTGGGCTTGCATTTGTGAAACAGAAGTAATCTAGTTGGTGGGATTTACTCATGAATGAGAGATTGGATTGATATTTCCACTCTCCCTATTGTTACAATTAATAGTAGTTTTAAAAATTTTAGAGGCACCTTCTGGAAAGATACAAACATGGCCTCTTCCCCACACCATTACTGGATCCGCCTTCTCCACTTCCCTGTTTGTAAATCCTTCCATCACGCCATGCCTGCAGATGCCACGGCACCAGGAGCTTGATGCCTCTCGGCTGCTGTACGACCTTCATTGTCACATTTTAAAAATTTTAAAGTATAAAGGGAATGATTTAACTGATTCTGTGGAGTAGGATAATACCCATCTCCCCCCCCCCCTTTTGTTTCTGCAACTGAATCTTAAATTCAATTAGCTGTTTCTACAATTGCCTGTCCCAGGGGATTATAGGGAATTCCTGTTTTATGCATCATTTGGTATTGCTTGCAAAACTGCTGAAAGGAAGAGCTAGTATAAGCAGGTCCATTGTCTGTTTTTATCTCTAGGGGCCATCCCATGACTGAAAAAGCAGCTAATCAGTGATTAATTACATGCTTTGCACTTTCCCCTGATTGGGGAGTAGTGAAAATGAAGCATGAGCATATGTCAATAGATACATAGATCCACCAAAATCTGCAAAATTCAAGTAAATGAGTGACATCCATCTGCCAGATTTGATTAGGTTTAAGTCCTCGGGGATTTATCCCTCATGCTGGTACAGGGAGGTGAATAACACACTGGAGGAAATGCTTAACAATTTGGTGAGTTTGCTCTCGGGAAATATGAAATTCCTTGTGCAAGGAATGCGAGGCCTGTGCCATTTAATAAATTTCCTTTTAACATTTATTTCTACAAACTTCCTATAACTTCCACAAACATTCTTACAACTTTCAGAAAGATTCTTACTACTTTTAGAAATAACCACCATTAGAAACCACCTTCTTTTTCCTTCAAAATGCATAACCATGCCTCAGACCTTCCATTAAGTATTTCTACTCTAATATTCTTTCTTTCTGTTATACTTTCAGCAACTGGTACAGACCTTTTCTTTCTTTTTTTGTTTAAACTTTAATTTTCCCCCCAAATAAACAAAATCAGCAATGATAGAGGCGAAATAACAACGGACCCCACAGAAATATAAATGATTGTTAAAAAATACTATGGACAACTCTACTCCAACAAACTAGACAACCTGGAGGAAATGGACAAATTCCTAGAAAAATACAACTTTCCAAAACTCAATCAGGAAGAATCTAAAAATCTCAATAGGCCAATAACTATGGAAGAAATTGAAGCAGTCATCAAAAAGCTTCCAGCAAACAAAAGCCCAGGACCAGATGGCTTCACAGGGTAGTTTTACCAAACATTCAAGGAAGAACTAAAACCTATTCTCCTCAGACTACTACAAAAAATCCAAGAGGAAGGAACACTTCCAAGCTCATTCTATGAAGCCAGCATCACCCTAATACCAAAACCAGGTAAAGACAACACAATGAAAGAGAATTACAGGCCAATATCCCTCATGAACATAGATGCCAAAATACTCAACAAAATCTTAGCAAATCAGACCCAGCAGTACATCAGAAAGATCGTACACCATGACCAAGTAGGATTTATCCCAGGGATGCAAGGATGGTACAATATCCGAAAATTAGTAAACATGATACATCACATAAACAAATTGAAAGAAAAAAACCACATAGTCATATCAATTGATGCAGAAAAAGCATTTGACAAAATCCAGCACCCATTTTTGATAAAAACTCTCAGCAAGGTGGGAATAGAAGGATCATAGCTCAACATAATAAAAGCCATATATGACAAGCCCACAGCCAACATCATACTCAATGGACAAAAACTAACACCATTTCCTCTAAGAACAGGAACAAGACAGGGATGCCCACTCTCACCATTCCTGTTCAACATAGTCCTGGAAGTATTAGCCATTGCAATTAAACAAGAAGAAGAAATAAAAGGCATCCAAATTGGAAAAGAGGAAGTAAAACTGTCCTTATTTGCAGATGACATGATATTATACATTCAAAACCCTAAAGACTCCATCAAAAAACTACTAAACTTAATACATGAATTTGGCAATGTAGCAGGATACAAAATTAACCCCAAGAAATCTAAGGCATTTCTATACACCAATAGTGAACCTTCAGAAAGAGAGACTAAAAATCAATCCCATTTACCACTGCACCAAAAAAATTAAGCTACCTAGGAATAAACTAAAGAAGTAAAAGACCTCTACTCAGAAAACGACAGGACGTTGAAAAAAGAGATAGAGGAAGACATAAACAGATGGAAGAACATACCGTGTTCATGGATTGGTAGAATCAACATCATTAAAATGTCCATACTACCCAAAGCAATCTATAAATTCAATGCACTTCCCATTAAAATACCAATGGCATATTTCACAGATCTAGAACAAACTCTCCAAAAATTCATCCGGAATAAAAAAAGACCCCGAATAGCTGCAGCAATCCTGAGAAAGAACAAAGTAGGTGGGATCTCAATACCAGATATCAAGCTATATTACAAAGCCACTGTTCTCAAAACTGCCTGGTACTGGCACAAGACCAGACATACAGATCAATGGAATAGAATAGAGAACCCAGAAATCGGCCCGAACCAATATGCTCAATTAATAGTTGACAAAGGAAGGAAGAACATACAATGGAGTCAAGATAGTCTCTTCAATAAATGGTGTTGGGAAAATTGGACAGCTACATGCAAGAAAATGAAATTAGACAACCAACTTACACCATACACAAAAATAAACTCAAAATGGATAAAGGACTTAAATGTACGACAGGAAACCATAAAAATTCTAGAAGAATCCAAAGGCAACAAAATCTCAGACATATGCCGAAGCAATTTCTTCACTGATACAGCTCCTAGGGCACTTGAAACTGAAGAGCAAATAAACAAATGGGACTACATCAAAATAAAAAGCTTCTGCACAGCAAAAGAAACCATCAACAAAACAACAAGAAAACCCACTGCGTGGGAAAACATATTTGCCAATGTCATATCTGATAAGGGCCTAATCTCCAAAATTTATAGGGAACTCATACAACTTAACAAAAGGAAGATAAACAATCCAATCAAGAATTGGGTGAAGGATCTAAACATACACCTTTCAAAAGAGGACATTCAGAAAGCCAAGAAACATATGAAAACATGCTCAAAGTCACTAATCATCCGAGAGATGCAAATCAAAACAACAATGAGGTACCATCTCACACCTGTCAGACTGGCTATCATCAACAAATCAACAAACAACAAGTGGTGGAGAGCATGTGGAGAAAAAGGAACACTCGTGCACTGCTGGTGGGAATGCAGACTGGTGCAGCCACTATGGAAGACAGTATGGAGTTTCCTCAAAAAACTACAAATGGAACTCCCATTTGACCCTGTGATCCCACTTCTAGGAATATTTCCCAAGAAACCAGAAACAACAATCAGAAAGGATATATGCACCCCTATGTTCATAGCAGCACAATTCACCATAGCTAAGATCTGGAAACAGCCTAAGTGCCCATCAGTAGATGAATGGATTAGAAAACTGTAGTACATCTACACGATGTACTGTAAAAAAGAAGGAACTCTTACCGTTTGCAATGGCATGGATGGAACTGGAGAGCATTATGCTAAGTGAAATAAGCCAGTCAATGAAGGAAAAATACCACATGATCTCATTCATTCATGGATAATAAAGACCATTATAAACTTATAAACAAAAATAGATACAGAGGCAGAGCTGCCTCAAACAGATTGTCAAACTGCAGCGGGAAGGTCCAGGAGAGTAGGGGGGCAGAAGGGGGCAGGGGAGTAAGAGATCAACCGAAGGACTTACATGCATGCATATAAGCATAACCAATGGACATAAGACACTGGGGGGTAGGGGAGGCCAGGGGAATGTCAAGGGCGGGGGATAAAAGGAGACATATGTAATACCCTTTGTAACACTTTAAGCAATAAAACAATTAAAAAAAATAATCCTTTCTTTTCTTTTGCTAATAGCTCCTTTGCCCCACACTTTTTCCTATAAAAATCTTCCCCTTTGTACAACCCCTGTGAGCTCCCTTGTGGTTGCAAAGTGGGATGCTGCTGCATTCTGTGGGAAATACCTTATTATTTTCCTATTTTTGAGATTTAACTTGTAACCAGGTGATGCAAAGCCTAATCACCTGGCCGAGAGTCACAAGCAGGACTGGCTTCATAGATATGAGACCCCATACTGAGAAGGTCCCTGTGCTTGTTTGTTTTTTACATTTTGAAAAATAAAACTTTATTAAATCAAAAATAAATAAATAAACTTTAATTTTTTCAATGATAACCCAAAAGTAAACAGCTAGCATTTCTTAGATTAACATTTATGAATACACCTTAAGTGCACTTTTACTTTCAATAAAATATACCTTCAACAAAGTAAAAGAGAACTTCTTTAATAAAAACTAAGAGCAGGTGAATTAAAACATGTCTAGTAATCAATGTTTCAGTATTTTATGTTATTTTAAAATATTTAGATGTTCATCATTTAACCCAGCTATGCTCCAAAGTCTTTAAGTTACTAAAGACTTTGGAAAATTATGTATAGGCATATGAGGCTGGAGAAAAGGCAGGGGGAGGAGGGAGCAGGCCCAGCAGCCTGTTCTTAGTCTCTAGCAGCTTGGATTTAAACTGCTACATTTTTCCTTAGAGATAACATCTAAGTTACTGCTGTGTCTTCTCTACTTTTACAAGAAGAAGGGCAACTGGCCCCTTTCTCTAATAGAGAACACAGTCAGTCTTCTCTTGAGTGACTGGGCTTTTATTATTAACATATTTATAATTATTATTGAAAAGCTTTATCACAAATTTTTCATTTTAGTTATATCTATTTATTATATCTTAACAACTTTGCGATTTTAAAGCCAATTATTACCTAAAGCATTTTCTTGACCAATTTTGTAACAGGGATAACTCAATGTGAGTATTATTTTATTTTAATTATGCTATTAATCATGGTTGCCTTTTCTGTTCAAAGAAAGGATACACTCATCTGGCTGAGAGTCATATGCCCCTGGGACCCGGGAGCCACCCTTATTCAAGAACCACCCATTATCATAGAAGGGTTAATCTTGTTGTCCAACCCCGCCTGTATAGCTTACTCCCTTATGTAATTCCAAGTATATTGTATTGGTCTAATTTAGTTCAAAAATATTTTTTTAGGAAGAGAGTAGATCTTTGTGTCACCTCAGGGCCCTTGAGATGTCACAATGTTGTCTCTTAGTTAAATTCTTGAAATATTACATTTGGAAAAGCTGTCAAATATACCTAATTTAAAGATCATTAAAACTTAAACTGGTTTTATATTAAAGATTTGGTCTTTACCACAGAATTAATTATTTTCAATTTGGCCATTAAAATTTTAGTAATGCCACAGAAGTACAGAATATACTTTGAATTATAGAGAAAATGCTGGGGGGATATGCCTACCACTTGCCTATTCCCATGCTTCGCATCCCCAGGGCTGGCCTGTGTGGGTTTGTGACGTCACAGGCAGGCTTGGAATTAGCTAGCCTTTGTTTAAACTTTCTTGGGTTGCAACCTTCACAAATTTTACACTTTCAAATTAATCTTAGAATCTTAAAAATTTAATCCAGCACAGAAAAATCATAAATCAGGTAAGAGCAAATTAAAGTCCCTAAAAGTGAGAAAGCTAAAATTGCATTACAGACATATAGACAGAAATCTTATTAGCTAAGAGTTTCTGGTGGCCTGGGAAGAGAGAAAGAAGAATTCTTGGCAGCTGCTGGGAAATTCCTTTAATCTCTTCTACAAGGTTCAGCCTACTACAAGTAGCTTGAGCCTCCAGCAAAATGAAATACGAACTCACTTTCACTTTTGCCCCAGCACCTGCATCCAGCCATAAAGGCTGGGTGGCTGCGAGCAAAACCTTTCTCATTATCTGAGTCATCCCACTCACAGTGATGCTTGTCCTGCTCTGCCTCAAACAAACAACAAGTGTTGGAGAGGATGTGGAGAAAAAGGAACCCTCCTGCACTGCTGGTGAGAATGCAGACTGGTGCAGCCACTGTGGAGAACAGTATGGAGTTTCCTCAAAAAACTAAAAATGGAACTCCCATTTGACCCAGTGATCCCACTTCTAGGAATATATCCCAAGAAGCCAGAAACACCAATCAGAAAGGATATATGCACCCCTATGTTCATACCAGCACAATTCACCACAGCTAAGATTTGGAAGCAGCCTAAGTGCCCATCAGCAGATGAGTGGATTAAAAAACTGTGGTACATCTACACAATGGAATACTACGCTGCAGTAAAAAAGAAGGAACTCTTGCCATTTGCAATGGCATGAATGGAACTGGAGAGCATTATGATAAGTGAAATAAGCCAGTCAGAGAAAGATAAATACCACATGATCTCACTCATTTGTGGAATATAGAGAACAACATAGACTGATGAACAGGGACAGGCCCAAAGACAGAGAAACAGCAATCAGACTATCAATCCCCAGAGGGAAAGTAGGGGAAAGAGGGGGTAAGGGAAAGAGATCAACCAAAGGACTTGTATGAATGCATATAAGCCAAACAAATGGACACGGACAACAGGGGGATGAGAGTATGAGGTGGGGGGGGGTTAATGGGGGGATGAGGACACATTTGTAATACCTTAACCAATAAAGAAATTAAAAAAAACTCTAACTCTTACTCATAATTAGGAGGTAAAACTTTATCAGGTGGTCTCTTGACTGCAGTCGCAGGAGCAACGGGCAGAGGAGGATGCGGCACAGAGTGGGGAGGTGGTGTTTTTGGATTCCCACCCCTCTACTGTAGCCTGTAAAGCCATAAGATACATCATGCTTAGACATTCTTAAACCCTCCTGTGCCAGATCAAGGCAATCATGAATTAGAGACCATAGTGCGAATGAAGGAATAGGAATCTTTTTCTGGACCTTCTGCTGTGTATCAGTCATTCAATTTTCTGACCTTTTCCCAGGTTTGAAAGTTGATGGTTCCATTTTCAGGAAACCAAGGGCAAGTTTCATTAACAAAATTTAAGAAATCAAGAATTTGACTACGCTTAATAGAGTATCCTCTAGCTTTTAGCATTCTCTTAAGCATTTGAAAATAGAGGTCTCTCTCCTGAGACCCTGTATTTCCCATGTTTTGCACCCAGCTGTATCAATCTGCTCCTTACCTTACTTCTTGAGTTTGTTGTGCATGCACCTCGAAGCCGTCCCCTCGTCTTATTGCTTAGAGTTCCATTGTACTCAGGTCCCTGTCTGGGCACCAGATGTGGGGGTTCTCCAGCCACATCCAGCACAGCTAAAGAGTGAACGAGACCTGAGTAGGGGTGACTGGGGATTGAGAAAAAGAAAGAAACAGACACAGAGACAATAAGTAAAGCTAGGACCAGGTGGGACTGTTCTCAGAGAGACAATGACCCAGAGCTAGTGCAGCGTGTTTATTATACTAGTATACAGCATGATACCAGGAAGTTTTACTAGAGTTTAAGACAAAGGAAATTATGTGAAATCATGCTTAAAGATTAAGCTGCAATCCTTCATTCTTATGGCTTCTTGTAATTGTCAGCCATGGCTGAGCCCAGATAATTGCATCTGCCCCTGGCGCCTGGCTGAACTTAGATAATGACACCCACTCCCTGGCACCTGAGCTAAAGGTAGGGACTGACAACATTCCTGCCTTTGGCAAGGTATGTTTCCAGGACATGGCTTTGCTGACTCCGCTGGACTCAGCTGACGACCTTTGCTCAGGTGCTCTCTTAGGCGCTCTCTACAATAACCCATTGATTGTTTCTTAACATGCTATTTAGCTTCTATGTGTTTGAGTATTTTGAGCTTTTTTTTTTTTTATCCTGCTGATTTCTAGTTTCATGCCATTGTGATCAGAGAAGATGCTTGATATAATTTCAAACTTCTTGAATTTGTTAAGACTAATTTTGTGTCCTAAGATGTGGTCTATGTTTGAGGATGTTTCATATGCACTTGAGAAGAATGTATATTCTGTTGCTCTGGGATGAAATGTTATGTTTAGTATCAATTAAATCCATCTGATCTAGTGTGCTGTTTAAGGTCACTGTTTCTTTGTTTATTTTTTTGTCTCTAAGATTTATCCACTGATGACAATGGGGTGCTAAAGTCCACTACTATGACAGTATTACTATTGATCTCTCCCTTAACTTCCACCAAAAGTGGTTTTTAAAAATATATTTGGGTGCTCCTGTATTGGATGCATGTATGTTTGTAAGGGTTATATCTGCATATTGGATCAATATCTTTATTATTATATATGACCTTTTTGTCTCCTATTACGGTCATTGTTTTGAAGTCTAATGTGTCAGATATAAGTATTGCTACTCCTGTTTATTTGTTTTTCATTTCCATTTGCATGGGATATTTTTTTTCTATCCCTTCACTTTCATCCTGGGTGTATCTTTTGTTCTGAGATTGTTCTCTTGTAAATAGCATATGTACGTAGGTCATGTTCGCTTATGCATTTGGCTATCTTTTATCTTTTGATTGAAGCATTGGATCTATTTATATTTAAGGTTATTATTGTTAGGTACTTATTTACTACCATATTTTATGCCTGTGTTCTTTTCTATATTAACTTCTTCTTCTTCTTAAAGTAGTCCCTTTAACTTTTCTTGCAATACTGGTTTGGTGGTAATGAACTACAATAATCTTCTTTTGTCTTGGAAGTTCTTCATTTCCCCTTTGATTTTAAGTTATATCCTTGCTAGATACATAATGAGCTCTTGATTGCAGATTATTTCTTTTCATTACTTTGAATACATCATGCCAATCCCTTCTGTTGAGAAATCAGCTGACAGCCTTATGGGAACTCCTTTGTAGGTAACTGACTGCTTATCTCTTACTGTCTTTAATATTATTTATTTATTTATTTATTTATTTATTTATTTATTTATTTATATTTTGATTGATTTCAGAGAGGAAGGGAGAGGAAGGGAGAGATAGAAACATGAATGATGAGAGGGAATCATTGATTGGCTGCCTCCTGAATGCCCCCTACTGGAGGCCAAGCCCGCAACTCGGGCATGTGCCCTTGACTGGAATCGAACCCAGGACCTTTCAGTCCACAGGCCAATGCTCTATCCATTGAGCCAAACCAGCTAGGGCTTTTTTTGTATTTAATCTTGGCCATTTTAATTAAGATATGTCTTTGTGTAGGTCTTATTGTGTTTATCATGTTTTGGACTCTCTGTGCTACCTGCTTTTGTGTGACATTTCCCTTCATCTGGTTAGGGAAATTTTCTGTCATTATTTCTTTAAGCAGGATATATATATATATATATATATATATATATATATATTATTATTATTATTATTATTGATTTTACAGAGAGGAAGGGGAGAGATAGAGAGTTAGAAACATCGATGAGAGAGAAACATCGATCAGCTGCCTCCTGCACACCTCCTACCGGGTATGTGCCTGCAACCAAGGTACATGCCCTTGACCGGAATAGAACCTGAGACCCTTCAGTCTGCAGGCCAATGCTCTATCTACTGAGCCAAACTGGTTACGGCTTTAAGCAGGTTTTCTATCTTTTGCTCTCTTTCTTCTCCTCTGGTATCCCTATAATGTGGATGTTGTTACATTTTATTTTGTCCCAAGTTCCCTTAATCTATTCTCCTGCTTTTTAATTATTTTGTTTTATTTCTGTTCTGATTGAGTAATTTTTTTTCTATTTTGTCTTCTAATTCACTGATTCAATCCTCTGCCTTGTTCAGCCTGCTGGCTATTCCTTCCAGTGTATTCTGTATTTCAGATATACATTCTTCATTTCCTACTGATTATTTTTTATGGTTTCTATATCCTTCTTCATGCTGTTTCTGTTCTCACTACATTCCTCAAGAATCCTTATAACAATTACTTTGAACTCTATCTGATAAATTGCCTCTGTTTCATTTAGCTCTTTTTTTCTGGAGTTTCATTTTGTTATTTCATTTTGGTCCAGCTTCTTTGCCTCCCTACTTTGGCTGTCTCTTTGTATTTGTTTCTATGTTTTATATAGCACTGCTATGACTCCCATTCTTGGTGGGGTGGCCTTCCTTTATAAGTGTCCCGTGGTTCCCAATGGTGCAGTCTTTTTGATCTCTTGAGCTGGGTGCTCTAGAAATGTCTTGTGTGGGTTGTTTGGAACCTCCTGTTGTAATTGGGACTTGATTGCTGATGGTCCTTTGGTGTTTGGGATTGACCCTCAGGCTGGTTGACTATAAGGCTCAAACTTGACCATCGGGTGAAAACTGCTGTGCAGGTGCAGCCTTGAGGTGTCTTGATGGACTCAGTGACACAATCATTAACCTTTCAGACTGGGTGTTTATAGAGGTAAACCTTTATCATCATGTATGAGATACAATGTAATGGCTTCTCCCCAAGGTAGCTCTGTTCCCAGCAGGGTCTGGAACCTGCCGGGATCCACCTTTGAGTGTGTCATTGTGTGTCTCATTGGGTCAAGCTCTGGTGTGGTTTGAGGCCCACCACTAATTGTTTTGGTTCTGGGTCCTTTCAGGGGGTTTCAGATGCTGGTAGCTACAGACATTATTTGTAACTGGCCTTTGGGTACCTGTGTGTAGTTACCACTCTGTTCACTGGTTGTGTCTGCATCTGATAGACCTGTGTATTTGTGGGAGAGACCAATATGTATAAATGGGTCACCTTCTTTTAGCTTAAAGCTGGGGGAAAATCTGTGGTCAGATCCAGGCTCCCTGAGGTCTGCCTCCACCTGTCAGTTACTTTGCCTCTCCTCTGATGTTGCCTGGTCTTCCTCCAGAGCCTTACAAATATAGTATGTAGGATGGATCCATGCTAGCCTAGCTCAGGCTTGTGGGCACCCTGCTTGGAGATTATGCAGTCAGGCAGTCAATGAGGGGAAATTGGTGTCTTCTTCAAAACACCAATCCTCAGTCTCCACCAGAAACTCCACTCTAGTTCACCTTAAGGTTGCTTGCTGCAGGTTCAGGTTGGGTACAGCATATAATCATCTCTGAAGGAGAAGTTTCAACCACAATGAAATCACAGAGCCCAGCACTCACCCATCTGCCTGATAGAAGCCTCCCCAGGGGTTACAGTCCAAAAATCTGCATGGAGCTAGCAACTTTCTGGCAACAGTCCAAGTAAGAGTGGTTAGAAAATCACCCCAAATGCAGGACTCTGACCTCTCTATGCTGCTTGTCTCAGCAAAGTGGAAGCCAAAATTCCCAGCTCTGCTTGTTCTCCAAACTCTCTGCAGTGTGGACCAAAAAGCCCTGACCTATACTGCTCCCGTGGGCTACTAACCCAGCAAGATGTGTTAGTCTAAGAGGATCCATAGATGGGTCAAGGGGTTCTGACCTTGTGTTTGAGGTGAAGAATCTTCTCCCTTTTCCCCAAGCCAAACAGTTTAGTCACTGACTGGGGTTGCATACAGTACCTTTCAAGAAAGAAGATGGTCTCTCAAAGTCAATGCTGGGTGAAGCCCACAGATCCCACTGCTTTTTAGCCATCAGAGCCTGGGAAAACTTCTCAGGTTGGGGCTACTAAAAATAGAGTGCTCCTTCACTGGGAAGGTTTGATCCCAGTCCTGCAGGCAGATAGAATTCCCCTAGTTCCCTCTGCCCAATGCTATGAGGGCCTTGCTTCTCATCTCTTGCTCTGGGTTTGGGATTACAGCTTGGGGTTGAGACACCACACTCTCAGGGAGAGGGAACTGTGTAGCTGACATCCCTCTGGCCTCTCAGCCACCACACCTGCTTGATCGGGGGCTACCCCTTTCCATGTCTCTTATAAGTCTCTATGTGGTTTCCTCAATCTCCTTAGATATAATATTTCCAATAAGCTGTACTTCACTTGCTTTCTCAAGTTTATTGTCCAGGATTTTAGCTTTAAATCCTGCTCCTGGATGGAAGCAAGGCACACAGCCTCTGGCTACTCTATAGCCATCTTGCCTCCTCCTGACCATGTCAGCTTTTAACAAAACTTCACTAACTCAGCTATCTTCAAGATGACCAGCAGTATATTGAGACACATCAGACTGCAACTATATCTTCAAGAGTGAGGCATGCCAATCAACCATATAAGCCACCCCTTTTTAATTGAATTTATTGGGGTAATATTGGTTTGTAAAACCATAAAGGTTTCAAGAGTACAACACAGTCAAACATCAGCTGCACACTGTATCATGTATTCATTGCCCAATCAAAGTCTATTTCCATCCCATTTTCCACCCCTTTGCCCAACTCCACCTAGCTCCACCCCTTTTCCTCTATCACCACCCTATTGTCTATGTTTATGTGTTATGTATATATGCTTTTTGGTTAATCCCTTCACCTTCTTTCATCCAGTCCCCCAACCCCACTCCCGACTGACAACTGTCAGTCTGTTCAATGTATCCATACCTCTGTTTTTATTTTGTTCATCAGTTTGTTTTGTTCACTGATTCCACTTATAGTGGGATCATATGGTTTTATTTTTATTTTTGGGGGGGAGAGTTACCCAGAGGGTTGGTAAAACATTTCTTCTAGGTGTTTCTTAGAGGGTGTTTCTGGAAGAAATTCACATATGAATTGGTAGACTGAGTAAAGAAGATGTGGCCCTTACCAATGTTGGTGGGTGTGATCCAATCTCTGAGGACTAAATAGAACAAAATGGTGAAGTAAGGGTGAATTTACTCTCCTTGTGAGCTGGAATGTCCATCCTTGACTACCCCTGGACTTTGGCACTCATGGCTTTTCTTCTCAGACTGGGACCTATACCATCCACTCCCCTGGTTCAGACTCAGACTGCATTTCTGCACTGGCTTTCACTGGACAACTGTGACTAATACAATGGCTTCACTACTACAAATGTCAGAGAGTGAATCTCCATTGTTATATTATACTAGAGGCCCGGTGCACAAAAATTTGTGCACTCGGGGCGGGGGGCGGGGGGGGAGGGGGTCCATCAGCCCGGCCTGTGCCCTCTCACAGTCTGGGACTCCTCGGGGGATAACCACCTGCTGGCTTAGGCCTGCTCCCCTGGGGATTGGGCCTAAGATGGCAGTCAGACATCCCTCCAGCAGCCCGGGAGCCCTCAGGGGATGCCCACTTGCCAGCGCGGAGCAGACCTAAGCTGCAGTCGGACAACTTTAGCGCTGCTGAGGAGGCAGGAGAGGCTCCTACCACCACCGCTATACTGGAAGTCATCAGCCTGGCTTGTGACTGAGCAGAGCTCCCCCTGTGGGAGCGCACTGACCACCAGGGGACAACTCCTGCGTTGAGCATCTGCCCCCTGGTGGTCAGTGTGTGTCATAATGACCAGTCATTCCCAGTTGTTCTGCTGTTAGGGTCAATTTGCATATTACCTTTTATTATGTAGGAGTGCCTGACAGCCTGGGTGAGGGGCTGATGGCTGTTTGCAGGCTGGCCACAGCCACTTCAAGGTAGGGGGTTCCTGCTGGGGTGCCTGGCCAGTCTGGGTAAGAGGCTCAGGGCATTTTTCAGGCTGGCTAAGGCCCCCAGTGGGGACCCTCACCCCATGAGGGTGTGGACATCCTGGGTGAGGGGCTGATGGCTGTTTGCAGGCTGGCCACAGCCCCCAGCCACCCAAGCTCCCAGTGGAGGCTGGCTGAAATCAGGTATCTGGGATTTATTTATCTTCTATAATTGAAACTTTGTTGCCATGAGCGGAGGCTACAGCTGGCTCAGGGCAGGCGGGAAGCTTGGGTTCCTCCATCACACGGGCAACCAAACCTGCTTGCTCCAGCTCCATGGCTGCCAGCAGCCATCTTGGTTGGTGAAGAGGGCCACCTGGGAGGCACCTAGGCATTTTCTTATAATTATTGTCAGCTGAACTCAGAGCATAAGCAGAGCCATGCCCTTGGAACATGCTTCCCCAATAAGGCTGGACATGTTAATCAGGCAGGGGCGGAACTAGATATGTAAATCTAGGCCTTTAAAATAAACCTGCTGTGTGGCTCAGCCCGCTTTTGCAGCCTCTCCATCAGAGAGGATGGCGCCCAGCTGGCCCCAGCTTAAAATCTATTTCTGCATCTTGGTCTTTCTTTAATTTCTTAATCTCCAGCTCCTCCACTCAGCAAATGGACTGTTTCCTTTTCCATGCAGGACATGGAAAAGAGAGAAACAGCCCCCCACATTTGGCGCCCCGAACAGTGACTGAGTACGGAGGCAAAAGAAGAAAGTGAGGGGGTCACTCCCAGAAGCGTGTGCACACAGATTTAAAGGAATAAGGTAAGGGGAGTGTATTGTTGTGAATTGATATGAAATAGCCAGGTGTAAAACGTGGGTAATCCTCAAAAAATGCTTTAAACTATGCTCTGTTAATTATAGTCAAATTCTCGATTTCTTAAGCTTTGTTGATGAAACCTGGGAAAAGGTTAGAAAGCAGTTGTGTGACCAATACTCAGCAAAACATCCAGAGAAAATTCCTATTTTAATTGGTGATGGCCTTGATTCAGCACAGGAGAGTTTAAGAATGTCTAAGTGGAGTACAGCCAAGGCCTTACAGCCTGGAGTGGAAGGGTGCGAGTCTCTAAGAATACCATCTGCACCTACTCTGCCTTCACATGTAAACTACTTGTAACCAAGTAGAAAAGGATTAAAGGAATTTCTCAGCAACTGCCAATGATTCTTTATCTTAAAAAAATCTTTTCTTTCCTTGAAAAAATAAAAATTAAAAAAATTGAAAAATAAATAAAACAGAAAGAGTAAATGCCATACCATTACTGAATCTTCCCCCTAAGAAACAAGGAGGTGGGGGAAGCTCACAGGCCATCCAATATGGATGTCCCTCCCCAAGAAAGCCACTTCTTCGCCTCATCTTCCCCATCTTCATCCTTTTTTCCAGCCAATGACTTAAAGCTTTTACAAATTCATAAATGCATCCAGGATTTCTGTGCACATGTAAAGGGAAAAGGCCAGTTTATAAACGAGTGCGCATAGTTTTGAGCTGAACTTGACCTTTTGCTGTGTACAGAATAAAAACCCGAGACTGTTTTGGTCTTAAAAATGGCAGAGATGAACCTGAGAAAGAAATACAGGCTGGTTTCCCAAGGCTATTTAAAGTAGCTCTTTTGAAATTTCCCTCCCTGAGGCAAGTACCACCAGGAAGTTGATAGTCAAGTTTACCTGTGAATAGCTATGGGTTTGCTTCTTGACTTCCCCAGCAGGAAAATTGTGACCATTTTGAAATTTAGCAGCTATGCCAGGCTTACTGGCTGGAAACTTAAAACTTTTAAGTTCAAATCATCTAAAATTATTGAGATTTATAATACTGAAATGTTGATCTGAGTATGCCTAGTATGAAGTCTAGATGATAGAAGTTAATCTATTAATTGAAAATACCTTATATTTTATTTGAAATGTATCCTTAAATGTAAAAGTATTGATTTGAAAAATGCTAAGCATTTAATTTGCTACCTAAGATTTAAAGCTCTGAAAGTTTTTAAAGTCTCTTTTCTTGCCATTAAAAAGTTTAAAGCTACACCCATTTTTAATGGAGGGAGGGGTAGACATGCCCTTCCCCTAGCATGCAGGTAATCCAATTCCCGCCAGCAGCCATCTTTAGGAATGTTGATTTGCATTTCAATGGCTACACCTTTTGCTAGCCGACCTTCCCAGAAAAGGTCAAGCAGCCAAAAGGTGGCTCCTTTGAAATCAGCTTTCCGCCAGTAGTCATTTTTTAATACCTACAAGTTTGCTTCTCAGTTTCCCCAGGCAGAAAAAACATGGTTTAAAGTTAATTATTAGATTTTAAAATTTATTCTTAAAAATATAAAAGTGTAGTTAATCAAAGGACTGCTAATATTTGACTTGTAAGCTCTGAAAGTTTAAAGTGCAAATTGCATCGGGAGAAATTAATTAAATATCTAATGTATAACTTGTTTTTGAAAAAATAAAATGTGTTTTCTCTTAAATGATTAGGAATTCAAAATATATTACTCATTGGTCTGATTTTAAAAAGAGGATTAATTTATGATCTCAACTGAAAAATTTTTAATACAAAAAACAGTTTAAATTTGATTGATATTCTTTAAGATAATTATAAAGGGTATAAACAGCTAATGAGATTTTTGTTTGTCTACAATATAATGTTGGTCATCTATCTTTTAGGGGTTTTGGTTTGCTCTGTCAAAGAACAGTGTAGACAGCCGCTACTTTGAGCTGCCTGACTTGGCAGCCTCCATGTTGGGCGCATGGCTTGCCGCTCCCCTGGGGGCCACCATCTTGAAACAGCAAAGGCCCCTCCCTCTGACTTAACCAATCACAAAAGGAGTGTCTGATCACTGAGGCAGGATGGGATTTCAGGGGTGGAGTTTTAAGGCGGAGCTTTACTACAGAAATGCAGATGGGACAGAAAGTGTGCTTGCCTCCCGAATTTATTTAATACTATTTTTAAGAAAATATTTTTGATACTTAATAAATTACCAATCACGGTCTTAATATAATTTCAGTGGTATGATAGACCAATGTTTTAAGCAGTTGGCTTTATAAGGGCTGACAATAGAGCTTGTATTTCTTAAAAGGCTTATAGATAAGAGACATTTTTAAGTCATCTTAAATTCTCAGTAGAACCATAGTTATATATATATCATAAACAAATAAAGAGTAATTGATTCCATGGTCAAGACTAGATCCTTTATGTTGAGAACTGCTTTTAAATGTTGAAAATTTTTTAATTAGATATGTATTTGACAGTTTTTCCTGAGTGCAATATTTCAAAATATAATATGCTTGGTTGCATAAGAAATTTCTGCCAAATAAAAGAAAAAATTGATTCATTAGTAGCAATGTTTTTATTTAAACTAACAAAAGCACCACGCTGCTGCATTTTAAATTAGGCTGGAGGTGGGGCAGTGTTTGCACCTCATGTATCAGGCATAAAATTACTAAATTTACTAATCTTTGTAAGCAATTGAATCCTAGTAAAGTAAGATTCTTCTAAAAAGTTACTAAAGGCTTCCCATGATCCCTCTGTATATGCAAATAAGCCAAAAGGGAATGCTGTTTAAAAATATTATTTTAAATTTAATAAAAAGGAGAAATTTTAATATTTTAAAATATCTTCCACTAATATTTATAGGATAATCTAATGATTTGCTGTTAAAATACCAAATCTGAAAATAAGTACAGTCACCATAAATGTTTAATGACTTTGACTTGAAATACATGGCCTTGCGGCACTATCAGTCAAGATCCAAGAAGTAATCCTATAGGTTACTTGTGTAAAAGAGAAAGATTTTTCTTTTTTAAGTTGAAGTTCTCCAAGTGTAATCCAGCAGGAAGAAGACAAACCAGACAACCAACAGCCCAGAGACCACCTGGGGCACAGTAAAGTGAAGTATGGTAACAATTAACTCAGGTAAAAACTGTAAGTTTCATATTGGTCTTAGAAAGCACATTTTTCCTTTACCTGGGAAGGACAGCACAACTATCCCAAGGTCAGAGGGCTCCAGTTAGTGTGTCAACTCAGTGTTCTGGAGTCCCAAAACTGTAATTTAGATAACATGCCTAAGTTTAACCTAGGTTACCCAAGGACTCTAGATAATGTATTTACCCAAAACTGTAATTTGGATAGCATGCTGTCTCTGCTTCTGTAAATTGCTTTTTTTTGCAAACTAGGCTCCTCATTCCAAACCTTGAGACAGCCAGTTTAAAATTAAGTTGTCATGACCTAAAGCAAAGAATATTCTTACATGGTATTATTCTACAAGTTTCATTAATAATTTTTGATGTTTTACAACAGTATATTGTGCATTTATCCCAAACATACTTAAAAATTAATTCTTTGAATGTTTTAAAGACATGAAAGAATTTATTCCCTTCCACTGTGTGGAAGGCTCCCTGGGAAGGCACTTAAGCATTCTGTATTGAGCTCTCTTGACCTTTTTGCCAAGAGGGTCCCTCTTCTCACAATCCAGTTGCCTACAGCTGTTACCTAAGCTCTCCATTCAAGCTGAGATCATGGTGGCTGGTACCATGGATCTGTCTCTTGCCCAATGGCGTAAGCTGGGCCCTCTCTGGAGAAGAAACCTGGGTTCCCCATGATCAATGCTGGGGCCCCGCCAGCAGGCGAGGGGATCCAAAGGCAGTTGCTGGGTGTGGAGGCCACAGGGGCATAGGCTAACAAGGAGACAGAACTGAACCTCACATCACCCTACTTGGCCCAGAGGATGGCTGGTAGTCAATGACTGGTAAGACCCCTCAGGGAGGGGCTACCTAAGACAGGCACAGCCGGGAGCCAATAGGAGAAAACTTGGGGTTCAACAGAGGTGGGGCACAGATCCTCACCCCCTCAATTGTGCAGGGGCTTGAATACTCGCCCCTTCTGAGGGAGGTCTCCTGCCCCCACGGCTGCTGTGCTTCCCATGCCCAGCTCAAATCGGGACCCAGATAGAAAGAGACTTGGTCCAGCTGAAATCAGTACCCAAATAGCGAAGACTTGGCTAACAGCAGCTACCCTATATCTAACTACAGCCTAACAGAAATGATCAGGGCCTTCCCAAGGATGCAAAATAATCCTTTCCATTAATATTTACAATGCAAACTAAGATTGATGTTAGAGTATTAAAGTTTTCACATTAATTAAAATTGGCCTTAGAAGTATTAACCAAAATGTTCATTTCATGGTAAAATTGCTTAACATGCTATGAACCTAAAGCAGTCATATTTTTGTGCAAAAAGTTGGAATTTAAAGTTATCTAGACTGCATTGTAAGTTTTCTGAAAATCCTCCTAATAATTAAATCAAAAAGGGGGGATAGTGGAAAAATACCATGTAAAGAAAAATATCCTATAACTAAATTTCATTTAGATAAAATTTTTCATTTACTGCTAATAGCAAGACACCCAGAAAAAACACATGATGTCAGGGAAAGCCAGGAGAAGATCATTTCAAAGAAAAAACCCCAAGTAAGATTTTCTTTATTAACCTTTGGTCGAGAATAAATACATTTGTATATTTTCAGAAGAACAGCTCCCAGACCATGTGGATTCCTGCAACAATGGATCCCAACTGACCAGATTGCTCCAGCCACAAAGACAGGAGAGGCAGTTCAGAGATGGAGATGGTGAAGACGCCTTGTCATGATAGCAGTCAGCACCTATGCATTGCTGCAGGTTTCCCAGGACCAAAAGCAAGGAAGAAGGAGCAATGCAGCCAATTTGGGTGCCAGAGCGTTACATCCGTCACCACAATGGACTCAGACAAGCTCCTGTGTCCATTCACTCAAAAGGACTAAGTACTGCCCTAATGACAGCAAAAGGGAAGAAAAAGAAAACTGAAAGACACAAGGGACTGTTGTGCCAATATGGAGTCATCTGAAGAAGTTAACAAGTGAAGCACAACAGATTGTGGAAGAGCAAGAAGTTGAAGCTACTTCTTCAACCATGTTCCTACTCATGCTAGCATCTGTTAACTGCCAGTCTTCTGCAAACTCTTGCGCAGCCAAGTCCAAGGACTCTGAGTAAATATACACCAGCAGCAAAAGAGACTTATTTTTTTCATTTAGTAGCAAAAATGTTAATATGTCCATAGTTCTGATTTCTCATATTGTTGTTTTGCATTGGCATTTTTTTTTTTTGTTTTTGTTTTTTTATTTTATTTATTTTTTTTTATTGCTTAAAGTATTACAAAGGGTATTACATATGTGTCCATTTTATCCCCCCGCCCTAGACAGTCCCCTAGCCTCCCCTATCCCCCAATGTCTTATGTCCACTGGTTATGCTTCTATGCATGCATACAAGTCCTTTAGTTGATCTCTTACCCCTCTACCTCCTGCCCCGCAACCCTCCCCGGCCTTCCTGCTGCAGTTTGACAATCTGTTTGAGGCAGCTCTGCCTCTGTATCTATTATTGTTCAAAAGTTTATAATGGTCTCTATTATCCATGAATGAGTGAGATCATGTGGTATTTTTCCTTCATTGACTGGCTTATTTCACTTAGCATAATGCTCTCCAGTTCTATCCATGACGTTGCAAATGGTAAGAGTTCCTTCCTTTTTAGAGCAGCATAGTATTCCATCGTGTAGATGTACCACAGTTTTCTAATCCATTCATCTACTGATGGGCACTTAGGCTGTTTCCAGATCTTAGCTATGGTGAATTGTGCTGCTATGAACATAGGGGTGCATATATCCTTTCTGATTGGTGTTTCTGGTTTCTTGGGATATATTCCTAGAAGTGGGATCACAGGGTCAAATGGGAGTTCCATTTGTAGTTTTTTGAGGAAACTCCATACTGTCTTCCATAGTGGCTGCACCAGTCTGCATTCCCACCAGCAGTGCACAAGTGTTCCTTTTTCTCCACATCCTCTCCAGCACTTGTCGTTTGTTGATTTGTTGATGATAGCCAGTCTGACAGGTGTGAGATGGTACCTCATTGTTGTTTTGATTTGCATCTCTCGGATGATTAGTGACTTTGAGCATGTTTTCATATGTCTCTTGGCTTTCTGAATGTCCTCTTTTGAAAGGTGTCTATTTAGGTCCTTTGCCCATTTTTTGATTGGATTGTTTATCTTCCTTTTGTTAAGTTGTATGAGTTCCCTATAAATTTTGGAGATTAGGCCCTTATCGGATATGACATTGGCAAATATGTTTTCCCACACAGTGGGTTTTCTCGTTGTTTTGTTGATGGTTTCTTTTGCTGTGCAGAAGCTTTTTATTTTGATGTAGTCCCATTTGTTCATTTTCTCTTTCGTTTCAAGTGCCCTAGGAGCTGTATCAGTGAAGAAATTGCTTTGGCATATGTCTGAGATTTTGTTGCCTTTGGATTCTTCTAGAATTTTTATAGTTTCCTATCGTACATTTAAGTCCTTTATCCATTTTGAGTTTATTTTTGTGTATGGTGTAAGTTGGTGGTCTAGTTTCATTTTCTTGCATATATCTGTCCAATTTTCCCAGCACCATTTATTGAAGAGACTATCTTGGCTCCATTGTATGTTCTTGCCTCCTTTGTCAAATATTAATTGAGCATATTGGTTTGGGCCGATTTCTGGGCTCTCTATTCTATTCCATTGATCTATATGCCTATTCTTGTGCCAGTACCAGGCAGTTTTGAGAACAGTGGCTTTGTAATACATCTTGATATCTGGTATTGAGATCCCACCTACTTTGGTCTTTTTCAGGATTGCTGCAGCTATTCGAGGTCTTTTTTTATTCCAGATGAATTTTTGGAGAGTTCGTTCTAGATCTCTGAAGTATGCAATTGGTATTTTAATGGGAAGTGCGTTGAATTTATAGATTGCTTTGGGTAGTATGGACATTTTAATGATGTTGATTCTACCAATCCATGAACACGGTATGTTCTTCCATCTGTTTATGTCTTCCTCTATATCTTTTTTCAACGTCCTGTAGTTTTCTGAGTAGAGGTCTTTTACCTCTTTAGTTAAGTTTATTCCTAGGTAGCTTAATTTTTTTGGTGCGATGGTAAACGGGATTGTTTTTATAATCTCTCTTTCTGAAAGTTCACTATTGGTGTATAGAAATGCCTCGGATTTCTTGGGGTTAATTTTGTATCCTGCTACATTGCCAAATTCATGTATTAAGTCCAGTAGCTTTTTGATGGAGTCTCTAGGGTTTTGTATGTATAATATCATGTCGTCTGCAAATAAGGACAGTTTTACTTCCTCTTTTCCAATTTGGATGCCTTTTATTTCTTCTTCTTGCCGAATTGCAATGGCTAACACTTCCAGTACTATGTTGAACAGGAGTGGTGAGAGGGGGCATCCCTGTCTTGTTCCTGTTCTTAGGGGAAATGGTGTTAGTTTTTGTCCATTGAGTATGATGTTGGCTGTGGGCCTGTCATATATGGCTTTTATTATGTTGAGGTATGATCCTTCTACTCCCACCTTGCTGAGAGCTTTTATCAAAAATGGGTGTTGAATTTTGTCAAATGCTTTTTCTGCATCAATTGATATGACCATGTGGTTTTTTTCTTTCAATTTGTTTATGTGATGTATCACGTTTATTGATTTGCGGATATTGTACCATCCTTGCATCCCTGGGATAAATCCTACTTGGTCATGGTGTATGATCTTTCTGATGTACTGCTGGATCCGATTTGCTAAGATTTTGTTGAGGATTTTGGCATCTATGTTCATGAGGGATATTGGCCTGTAATTCTCTTTCATTGTGTTGTCTTTACCTGGTTTTGGTATTAGGGTGATGCTGGCTTCATAGAATGAGCTTGGAAGTGTTCCTTCCTCTTGAATTTTTTGTGGCATTGTTTTGTTATTATTTAATAGCCAGTTCTGTTGTTAATGTTCAAATTTTGAAAATGATAACATGTTTGTAGTTTAGTTTTTGCATTTGCATTGTTTGCAATTGTTTTAATTCTAGAGCCCTACTATTAATGTTTAAAATTTTACTTTTATTATAGTAGCTTAAAAAACAAAAACAGGGGAGATGTAGAGGGCTGCCTGGGAGGCACCTAGGCATTTTCTTATAATTATTGTCAGCTGAACTCAGAGCATAAGCAGAGCCACGCCCTGGGAACATGCTTCCCCAATAAGGCTGGACATGTTAATCAGGCAGGGGCGGAACTAGATATGTAAATCTAGGCCTTTAAAATAAACCTGCTGTGTGGCTCAGCCCGCTTTTGCTGTCTCTCCATCAGAGAGGATGGCACCCACCAGGCCCCAGCTTAAAATCTATTTCTGCATCTTGGTCTTTCTTTAATTTCTTAATCTCCAGCTCCTCCAGTCAGCAAATGGACTGTTTCCTTTTCCATGCGGGACATGGAAAAGAGAGAAACAGCCCCTCACAGGTTGGGTTAATTTGCATATAGTCACTCTGATTGGCTTTTGGGAGAAGGTACGGTCAATTAGCATCTTTGTCTTTTATTAGTGTAGATTAGTTCTGTTTCACTGGACAACTGTGACTAATACAATTTGTTAAGTTTCCATGAAGGCTCAGGCACTGTATTTTGTGTCAGAGATACAAAGATAAATAAATAGATGGATAAATGTAGTGGTTCAAACCAGAGTCATTGACATAGGGTAGACCTGAGTTCAAATCCCAGTTTTGCTATTTGTTTCCTGCATGACCTTGCATGATCATATTTTTCCATGGCCTCTTGTTTCTCTCTTCTCCAAAATGGTGATAATGATGGAGGTAATGTGAAAATTAAATGAGAGCTTAATCTGTATGGCATTTAACAGCAGTGGCCATACTGCGTAAGTGCAGTAAAAAGTAGCTGCAATGTTTTGTAGTGAACTATACTTTGTGTTTTAGTGTGTTTCACCAGAAGCAGATCCTGGGGCAAATATTCAAGTAAAATGAATTGTTAAAAAGTAATGAGGGTTGGAAGGAGGGGAAGGGAGTAAGTATCTTATAGGACATAAACTAAGGTTTGAACATGTCTGCCTCAGACTGTAGTGTGTGGGTTCTTAATTTCATGCAGGAAAGATTTCACAAAATGAATACAGGGGATTTTGAGAGTAGTTTATTAAGGCTGGGAAGAGTAAAACAAGGAAAGCCTTAGGATATAAGAAGAACAGGAGAGAGCCTAAGAGGTGCTGTCTTGGCTCACTGAGAAATAAAAGTAACAGTGACAGAAGTAAGCCAAGATGGAACTACTATTAGCTCAATGAAAAGTCAGAGAAAAAGAGGCCTTAGAGATAGGTTCATGGGGTTGGCCTGGGATGAACTACTGCTGCCTATTGCTCCCTTGATAACAAGTCTCATGGGAACCCTTAAAGTTTAGAAGTTGCATGGCTGAAGGAAAGAAAGGCATGGGTGTGCTCCTAAGAAAGAGAGCATACCGAAATCATGTGGTACTTGTCTTTCTCTTACTGGCTTATTTCACTTAGCATAAAAATTTCCAGATCTATCCACGTTATCACAAAAGGTAATATTTCCTTCTTTATTATGGCTGTAAAGTATTCCATTGTGTAAATGCACCATGGCTTTTATACCCACTAATCTATTGATGAGTACATAGGTTGTTTTCAGATCTTGGCTATTGCAAATAATGCTACAATAAACATAAAGGTACATACATTTTTTTCAAATTAGTGTTTCAGGGTTCTTAGAATATATTCCCAGAAGTGAGATTGCTGAGTCAAAAGGCAATTCCATTTTTAATTTTGAAAAGAAAATACATACTGTTTTCCACAGTGGTTGTACCGTCTATATTCCCACCAACAGCGCACTAGGGTTCCCTTTTCTCCACATCTTCACCTGAGGAAGCTAACCCCTATTTTGTAAAACTACTGTTTGGAATTCTTTGCTATTTTTTAGACAGCCTCTCATCCTAAAATAATAATAATAATAATAATAATAATAATAATAATAATAACTTTGCTTTCTAGCCTGCTTTAACCTGCTTGAATAATAAGGAAGATAAACTTAGCTGTCTGACCTTGTAAGCCAGAGACTAGATCAGCCGTGGGCAAACTACGGCCCGCGGGCCTGATCTGGCCCGTTTGAAATGAATAAAACTAAAAAAAAAAAGACCGTACCCTTTTATGTAATGATGTTTACTTTGAATTTATATTAGTTCACACAAACACTCCATCCATGCTTTTGTTCTGGCCCTCCGGTCCAGTTTAAGAACCCACTGTGGCCCTCGAGTCAAAAAGTTTGCCTACCCCTGGACTAGATACACCCATACTCTCAATGCCATGCCAGGTGTATTTTTTAATTGGATAGAACTGTGTTATTTTCAAGGCCACCAGCAAGATAACCACTAAGCACACATAGGACTGGCTCTTTAATAAAAAGGGAAGTTTTGCTTGTAGCTCTGCTAAGAATTTGAATTCATTTTTCTCTGAGCCCACCAGTGAATAAAGTGTGAATCCAAACTCTCCAAGCATTGCTTGATTTATTCTGGTTTTCTGTAACATTATTTGGTTCCCTGACCAAGAAAACCAACCAAGCTTGGCCTTTTGGCCTCCGGTGAGTGAACCGGGTTTGGGGCCCAGGGGTGCCAGACAGGCCTCTGGGAGGCGCACGCCCTGCTGATCTTAGCAGAATTAAATTGGGGGACTCTGGGTGCTCCCAGACCTCAGCCCAGAACCCAGCCAGCATCTGGAGAGAGTGGACAGACATTTCTGGACCTGTCAACAGAATTGGTAAGGTAGGAGCCCCAGTCAGTCAGGCCCACTCCAAGTGAGTGGAAGGGGGAGCTTGATCACCTCCCTGGAAGTCATCCAGCTTCCTTAGGCAATTAGTCAGGAATTAGGTGGATTGTTTAAACTCTGAGTGAATGATGGGTGAAAGTGTGTGAGTGTGGAAGGAAAGGGCCTGCCCTCTCCTCTCCTTTGTGTGGCTCCATGACTTTGGTTACAGAGTCTGAGTGGGCCCCAACCTGCAGTTCTGCGATTCATCATACATCATAATGGTGACTCACCCCCACTCGGAGGTGACCAGGCCCAGGGTTTATATGGGTGTACCCTAGCTAAGATTAATCTAAGCTCCCAAGGGACACAGCCAGGTGGGCATCTGAGTGAGGATCTGTGCAAAGAGGTCACCCTCCCTTGTCTGTCTCAGGCCACTGATCATCATGGGGTTGGGACAGAGTAAACCCACTGTTCTCAATTGCATGTTGAAAAATTTTAAAAAGGGATTCAACAGGGATTATGGTATTAAAATGAATTCGGAAACACTGAGGAAATTCTGTCAAGTAGAATGGCCAGCCTTCGGGGTCGGCTCGCCTTCGGAAGGCTCTTTAGATGAAGGATTGATCAGGGTGGTCTGGAATGTAGTCACAGGAGACTCTGGACACACAGATCAGTTTCCCTACATAGACAGCTGGTTAGAAGTTGCTCAAACCTTGCTGCCTTTGTCCCAGTTCTGCGTGTGTAAGAAGGGACAGAGTAAGGTTTTAGTAGCAGGAGTCAAGAGGCAGGCAGGGCAGGAGCAGGCAAAGGAAAAGCAGGCAGGAGAAAAGAAGGAAGTCCCTCAGAATGAAGCTCAGCCCCCTATTCTACAGGACCCCCTGAGGAAATCCCACCAGTTTTACCACCTCCATATGAGCCACAGACAGCACCAAGTACTCCCCCCTGCTAGCCTGGAAGGTCCGCAAAGTCTGGAAACACTGCCCCCCTCTGTCTCTCCTCAATCAGGCTCTCCAGAGCCAGTTGGGTGGCACTTGCCTTCAGCCAATCAAGGCCCCAAACCACAACCGGAACATCAGATGCCTCTCAGGGAGATTTGGGGCACTCAAGTGCTTGGTGATGATGGGACCTTACAGGAAGGAAGGCCAGTCTATTATTGTCAGGCCTTTACCACAAATGACATTCTGAATTGGAAGCAAAACACCCCAGCTTATTCTGAAAAACCTCAGGCCATGGTAGACCTCCTAGAAATGATTTTCCAGACCCAGAAACCCGCCTGGGTGGACTGCAAGTAGCTCCTTTTTGCATTCTTTAACACTGAGGAGCGCATGAGAATAATGACAGAGGCTCAGAAGTGGTTCCAGACTCAGACCCCGGCAGGGACATTAGATATGGACAGATGGGCAAGGGAGGCCCTCCCAGATGAGGAACCCTATTGGTCCCCGAACTCAGAAGATGGAAAGACCAGTCTAGAAAGATATCTGCTGGCTTTCCTTCAGGAGCCAAGAAGCCTGCCAATATGGCTAAAATTTCTGAGATTTTTCCAGAAGCCTGATGAAAGTCCAGCAGCTTTCTATGAGAGACTGTGTGAGGCATACTGGATCTACACCCCCTTTAACCTTGAGGCCCCAGACACTCAAACCATGGTAAATGCCACTTTTGTAGGCCAAGCCCAGCCTGATATAAGGAGAAAATTACAGAAACTGGAAGGGTTTGCAGAAAAAAAATTCTAGTGAACTGCTAGAGATAGCAAACAAGGTTTTCATCAACCGAGACAGGGTAGCAAGAAAGGAAGAAGAAAAGAGAATACAAAGAAGGGCCAATGTAATAACAGCGGCTTTTAGAGGTTCAGTCCCCCAGACAGCCCACAAAGGGAAGCAAGAAGACAGATCAGGGAGGAAATGAAGAGCAAGCCTGAGATGGGACCAGTGTGCCTATTGTAAGAAACAGGACACTGGAAAAATGAATGTCCCAAATGGCAAAGCAAGAAAACAGGGCCCCTTTTCCACCCAGTCGCTATCAACCAGAACCACTTGAAGCAGACCTTATTGGGCTGGCGGCAGCTGACTCTGACTAGGACAGACCGGGCTCTTTTCAGCTGGGCCCCCATGAGCTCATAGTCAGAATGAAAATTTGGGGCCAGACTGTGGACTTTATGGTTGATACAGAAGCGGAGCACTCAGTAGTCACATAGAAAGTAGCACCTCTCTCCGGAAAGAAAGTCACCATTATTGGAGCTACTGGAGATCAGACCCATAGCCCATTCTGCCGACCTCGCTGACGCCAACTTGGCAGCCACTGAGTAATTCATAAATTCCTGTACTTGCCAGATTGTCCAGTACCTCTGATGGGTAGAGACCTTTAAGCCAAAATGGGGGCAGAGATCACCTTTGCCCCAGGTGGCTCGGCACAGCTGCGCCTAGTTGAGGCGACTTCTCCAATGATCCTGTCCTTAGCATGCCCCAGGAGGAAGAATGGAGACTTTATACCCCTCGGTGAAAGGCCTCACCTTTACAGCCTGAATTAGAGGAAGAATTTCCGCTGGTCTGGGCAGAAGGAAATCCCCCTGGCCTGGCCAAAGACCATACCCCGATACTAATTGACTTAAAGCCTGGGGCACAGCATGTAAAAACCTGCCAATATCCAATTCCAAGGGAGACATGCTTAGGAATTCAGGTCCACTTAGACTGGCTACTTCAGTGGGGACTCCTTAAAAGATGCCAGTCACCATGGAATACTCCCCTCTTGCCTGTCAAAAAGCCTGGGACTAATGACTACCACCTCATATGGGATCTGCAGGCTGTTAATGAGGCTGTTATAACCTTGCATTTGGCATGCCAACCCCCTACACACTTCTAGGACTCATTCCACCAGAAGCAGAATGGTTTACATGCCTAGATCTAAAAGATGCCTTTTTATTTTTTTTTTTTTGCCTCTGATTAGTCCCCTTTAGCCGGCCCCTTTTTGCTTTTGAGTGGGAAAACCCAACTATGGGGGCCAAGTAGCAGTTCACCTGGACCAGACTGCCACAAGAATTAAAAAACTCCCCTACTCTCTTTAGTGGAGCACTAGCATCTGATCTAAGTTCCCAGGACAGGACTTGGGGTGCATTCTACTTCAATATGTAGACAACCTCCTACTAGCCAGCTCCACACAAGCTCAGTGCTCAGAGCGGACACGAGCCCTCCTGAGACTGTTAACTGAAACAGGTTACAGAGTGTCCAAGAAAAAGGCACAGATTTTTCAGAGGGAAGTCAAGCATCTAGGCTTCTGAATCACCCAAAGAAAACAAAGGCTAGGGACTGAAAGGAAGCAGGCAGTATGTGCCATCCCAGTCCCTAGCACCCAGCAGCAGATTCGGGAATTCCTGGGAGCAGCAGGGTACTGTCGAATCTGGATCCCAGGGTTTTCAGACCTGGCCAAGCCTCTCTATGAAGCTTTAAAAGCGGAAGAGAAGGCACCCATTGAATGGGCCGTGAGCAGGAGAAAGCCTTCATCAGCATAAAGGCAAAGCTCACTGAGGCCCCAGATGTGACATGGGACTTTAATCTCTTCATACATGAGAACAGCGGGGTAGCCCTAGGAGTTCTAACCCAGGAGTTTGGATCTTGGCAAAAACCAGTAGCCCATCTCTCCAAGCAGATTGACCCGGTTGCCTCCATGTGGCCCCTGTGTCTCAGGGCCCTTGGAGCCACAGCAATATTAGTCAAAGAAGCAAATAAGCTTACCCTAGGACAGTGGTCTGCAAACTCATTAGTCAACAGAGCCAAATATCAACAGTACAACAATTGAAATTTCTTTTGAGAGCCAAATTTTTTAAACTTAAACTATATAGGTAGGTACATTGTTATTAACTTAATTAGGGAACTCCTAAGCTGGCCTTTGCTAAAAACTTCCTCTATCTGATTGAGGTACGTTCACTGAGGTCGACCCCTTCCAACTCTCTCATCCACACTCGTCTTGTATACTTGTTTCGTTCAGTGGTCGGCACACTGTGGCTTGCGAGCCACATACAGCTCTTTGGCCCCTTGAGTGTGACTCTTCTACAAAATACCGACTTCTGTGCATGGGCCATGAAGTTTCAATCGCACTGTATTTGTGCGCCCGCACGTGGTATTTTGTGGAAGAGCCACACTCAAGGGGTCAAAGAGCCGCATGTGGCTCGTGAGCCACAGTTTCCTGACCACTGCCCTAGGACAAAAAATGTGAAAGTACCTCATTCTGTTATTACCCTAATAGAAGCTAGGGGGCAGCACTGGATAACTCATGCTCGGATAACTCAATACCAAGGGCTGAAAATCCAAGGGTACTACTAGAAGCAGTAAGAACTCTTAATTCTGCTACCTTTCTACCCATTGCCGAGGGGGCCCCTGAACATGATTGCCTGGAAGTCCTAGGGGAGGTTTACTCTAGCTGCCCAGATCTAACAGATAAGCCCCTAAAGAATCCAGACTTAGTATTGTTCACAGATGGCAATTGCTTCTTAGATGAAGAAAAAGACGAACCGGGTATACAGTGGTATCAGACTTTGAGACAATTGAGGCACAGGCCCTGCCTGAAGGATGGTCAGCGTAGAGGGCAGAACTTTGAGCCCTTGCCAGAGCGTTAGAACTCAGGATAAGCATGCCAACATCTACACTGATTCACTACCCTGTATATTCATGGGGCTACATACAAGGAAAGGGGACTCCTGATGGTGGGAGGAAAAGGAATCAAAATAAGATTTTAAAGTTATTAGAAGCAGTTTGGGAGCCTAAAGAAGTAGCCATCATCCATCGCAAAGGTCACCAGAAAGGGAAAGACTCAGTGTCAGAAGGAAACCAGTGTGCTGACGCAGCAGCAAAGCTGGCTGCTAAAGAACAAGTAGCACCAGCACCGATCATGTTAGCCCCCGAATTACCTGCACCTCCAAAGTACACTCCTCAGGAAGAGAAATGGGCTCAGCAAGAAAGGGGCAAAAGAACAAAAGAAGGTTGGGTCCATGTCCCAGAACAGGTAGCCCATAAGTTAGTCCTCCAGCAGCAGGAACTTACTCAGTTAGGGAAGACTGCTCTAGAAGCTTTGTTAGGAAGATACTACCTAATTGCCGGTCTTCCCTCCTTGTATGCCTCAGTTTCTCAGAGTTGCCTCCTCTGTGCACAGAACAATGCCAAATAGGGTCCTGTGGGACTGATAGGAGTTGAGCGCTGTGGGCAAATTCCCTTTGAGGACTTAGAAGTAGGCTTTACAGAAGTAGGGCCTAGCAGAGGAAATACCTACTAGTCTTTGTTTGCACCTTTTCAGACTGGGTCAAGGCATATCCCACTCACACGGAAAAGGTGAGAAAAGTCACTAAGGCATTGCTAAAGGACAGAATTCCACAGTATGGAATGCCTCTGACCATAGAGTCTGATAATGGCCCAGCCTTTGTAGCAGAGATAGTACAACAGGTAACTAAGGCTTTAGGAATTAGATGGAACCTACATTCATCTTACAGGCCTCAGAGTTCAGGGAAAGTAGAACAAATGAACCAGACTCTAAAGCAGGCTATGGCTGAGTTATGCCAAGAGACAACCCTACCCTGGACAGATATCTTGCCTCTTGTACTCCTCCAGGTACGCTATACTCCGAGGGCAAGGGTAGGTTTCTCTCCCTTTGAAATTCTATATGGCAGACCTGCTCCCTTAATTCACCCAAGGAGAGATTTGGGGGAAATAGGAAACTTAGAAATCCAGAAGCAACTATAAGGATTTGGAAAAACTGTCTTTGAGGTCCACAGATGGGTTACTGACCGACTACCCATCTCTCTAGGAACAGCTGTACATCCTTGAAACCTGGAGACCAGGTTTGGGTGAAAGACTGGAAAAAAGAGCCTCTTAAGCCAATTTGGAAGGGACCCTATCCAGTCATACTAACCACCCCCACAGCTCTCAAGGTTGCAGGACTGATCACCTGGATTCACCACTCCCAGGTGAAAGCAGCCCACCAGCCGAGAGACACCCAGCCTGAGTGGAAGGTGACCTCTGACCAGAAACACCCGCTGCAGATCACCCTCAAGAAGACAGCGGACCTGGCTGATCAACCTGCTCTAAGAAATTCAGAAACACCCTGTTAAATTCTTCCTTACACTAATCTTTCTTTCTTATCTTCTTTTAAAGGTAAAATGCTCTGGTATTTCTGTATAATCATTGTTTTTATCTCTCTAGTAATTCTCATTTTGTCTTTTTATGAGTGCCACCAGAACCCGAGGCTAGTCACAGGAGGAGAACTCTTCTGTCCTTGCTGGGACACAGAAGCACCATAAAATTACTGCTTCCTACACTGCAAAGGGACAAGATGAATCTAAGGCTAACTCTTTTACTGTTACTGAACTCTCTTAATCTCGACCACTCTCAGGTCTACACTCTGCCCCTTGAGAGCATCCTGAGTCCTCACTATCTCTACCAAATGCTTAACCTCACCCTCTCCCTCTTAAATCAGACCAACCCAGACTTATCCAGGGAATGCTGGCTCTGCCTTTCCTTCTCTTCTTCAGCATATGTCGCCATCCCTATACCCATTGAGGGATGGAACCAGGCAAAAATCACTCTGGCTTATAAAAAAGAAGAGGGGAATATATTTTCTGAAAGAGCTGACACCCTATTAGGTGTTTATCCTACTGCCCAGGCAAAACAAGCCTCCCTTCTCTTTTGTACCTATGTTCAATCTCTTACTAAAGTAGCTTTGTCCTTTCTCCCAGTCACAGGTCCTATCACAATACTCGCCCAGGCTCCTTTATGCTTTACAAGATCAGAGGGCAATATATCAGTGGGTAACCTCCCATCCTCTGCTTGCAACACCACAGTCAAATTGGAATACCTATTGGTTCCAATGGATTGACTATGGTCATCCGGAAGCCAATGGTCATTTTCTACAACCAGTCAGTTTTAATTCTTATCCAACAGTCCAGGCCCGAGACTTCAATTGTTCTTTTCCTTCCCTCTCACTTTTTCCTTGGATAACATCTCATATTAGTACTCCTACCCATTTTTACTGCAAAAGAGTCTCAATGTCTTACCTGTCACCCTTTATTGGAAGTGCCATGGCAGCTACCCTCTTGGTTTGGAGAGCAGAATCAGGACAGAGACCCCCATACCCTGAAGCTCATATTTTTTCTCTACATCTTTCAGCTTGTCTCCATAATCATGGAATATTCTTTCTCTGTGGACAACACACATGCTTTTAATCTTCAAATGGTCCTACAAGCCAGAAGAATTCCCTACAAACCTCTCTGAGAGGAAGAAACAGGATGTTAACCCCTTGGCCATCACCCCTTTTCAGCAGGAAGCAGTAAAAGAGTGGTCGTCACCCCTGTTCACTATAAAATCCCGTGGTTATTGTACCACAAGGCTAAAAAGCTTGTGGGAGGAGAAAAGCTAACCCCTATTTTGTAAAACTACTGTTTGGAATTCTCTGCTATTTTTTAGACAGCCTCTCATTCTAAAAATAATAATAATAATAATAATAATAATAATAATAATAATAATAACTTTGCTTTCTAGCCTGCTTTAGCCTGCTTGAATAATAAGGAAGATAAACTTAGCTGTCTGACCTTGTAGGCCAGAGACTAGATACACCCATACTCTCAATGCCATGCCAGGTGTATTTTTTAATTGGATAGAACTGTGTTGTTTTCAAGGCCACCAGCAAGATAACCACTAAGCACACATAGGGCTGGCTCTTTAAAAAAAGGGAAGGTCTGCTTGTAGCATTGCTTTGAATTTGAATTCATTTTTCTCTGAGCCCATCAGTGAATAAAGTGTGAATCCAAAGTCTCCAAGCATTGCTTTTTTTATTCCAGTTTTCTGTAACACACCATCACTTGTTGTTTGTTGATGATAGAAATTTTGGTAGATGTGAGGTGATATCTCATTGTGGTTTTATTTGGCATCTCTCTGATGATTATTGACAGTGAACATTTTCTCATCTGTCTATTTACCATCTGAATATCCTCTTTGAAGAAGTGTCTATTCAGTCCTTTGTCAATTTTTTAATTGGATTGTTTGTATTCCTTGTGTTGAGTTGTATAAGTTCTTTATATATTTTGGAAGTTAACCCCTTATCAGATGTATCATTGGCAAATATATTCTCCCTTTCAGTGGGTTCCCGTTTCGTTTTGTTAATGGTTCCTTTTGCTGTGTAAAATTTTTCTAGTTTGACATACTCCCATTTGTTTATATTTCCTTGCCTTAGGAGATACGTCAGCAAAAATATTGCTATGAGAGATGTCCAAAATTTTACTGCTTACATTTTATTCTAGGCTTTTTATGGTTTTGTGACTACATTTAAATCTTTAATTCATTTTGATTTTATTCTTGTGTAAGTTGGTCTAGTTTCAGTTTTTTGCATGTACCTGTCCAATTTCCCCAATACCATTTATTGAAGAGAATGTCTTTACTCCATTGAATGCTTTTTCCTTCTTTGTCAAATGTTAATTGACCATAAAAGTGTGGGTCAATTTCTGGGCTCTCTGTTGTATTCCATTGGCCTGTATGCCTGTTCTTATGCCGGTAACAAGATGTTTTGATTACAATGGTCTTGTAGAATAGTTTGATATAATTGTGATACCTCTAACTTTGTTCTTCTTTCTCAAGATTGCAAAGGCTATTTGGGGTCTTTTTTGGTTACCTACTAATTTTTTGAATATTTGTTCTAGATAAGTGAATTATGTCACTGGTATTTTAATAGGAATTGTGTATAATCTATAGATTATTTTGGGCAGTGTGGACATTTTAATAATGTTAATTCTACCAATCTATAAACACAGTATATTTTTCCACTTGTTTATATCTTCTTCTATCTCTTTTTTCAATGTCCTTTAGTTTTCTGAGTACAAGTCTTTTACCTCCTTGGTTAATCTTATTCTTAAGTATCTTAATTTTTTTATTGCAATGGTAAATGGAATTATCTTTTTAGTTTCTCTTTGTGAGAGTTTATTATTGGTGTATAAAAATGCTTCCACTTATTTGTATCATCCTCAATTTCTTTCTTAAATGTATTAAAGTTTATTGAGTAGGGTCTTTCAGAGACTTGATTAAATTTATTTTTAGGTACCTTTTTTTGTAATTGTAAACAGGATTGCTTTCTTAATTTCTTTTTCTAATAGTTCATTATTGGTGTATAAATATGCCACCTAATTCTGAATATTAATTTTGTATCCTCTTACTTTGCCAAATTCACTTATTAGACCTAGTAGGTTTTTTTGTGGACTCTTTAGCATTTTGTATGTAAAATATCATGTCATCTGTGAATAATGAGAGTTTTACTTCCTCTTTGCCAATTTGGATGTTTTTTATTTCTCCTTTTGTTTGATTGCTGTGGCTAGAACTTCCAGTGCTATGTTGAATAAAAGTGGTGAAAGCATACATAATAGTTTTGTTCCTGATCATAAGGGAAACACTTTTCAATTTTACCCATTGAGTTTGATGTTGGCTGTAGGTTTGTCTTACATGACTTTTATTATGTTGTGGTATGGTCCCTCTATTCTGAACTTGCCTAGATTTTTTTTTCACAAATGGTGGCTAGATTTTATGGATTGCTTTTTCTGCATTTATTGATATGATTATGTGATTTTTATTCTTCATTTTAAAAATATTTTTTTATTGATTTTAGAGAGAAAGTAAGGGATAGAGAGAAACATCAGTGTGAGAGAGAGAGATACATGGATAGGATGCCTTCTGCATGATCCCTAATGGGGATTGAGCCCACAACTGTGTGGCATGTGCCCTGATCAAGAATCAAATCAGCAATTTTGGTGCATGGGATGACGCTAAACCACGTGAGCCACACTGGTCTGGGTTTATCCTTTATTTTTAAAATGTTACCTATCACATTTATTGATTTGCAAATATTGTACCAACCTTGCATACCTAGAATAAATCCCACTTGATCATAGTGTATAATCTCTTTAATGTATTGTTGCATCCAGTTTGCTGATATTTTTTTAAAGGATTTTAGCATCTATGTTCATCAGTGATATTGGCCTATAATTTCCTTTCTTTTTGTTTCCTTTCTTTCTTTCTTTCTTCCTCTCTTTCTTTTTTTTTTTTTTTTTTTTTTTCTTTCTTTCTTTCTTTCTTTCTTTCTTCCTTCCTTCCTTCCTTCCTTTCTTTCTTTCTTTCTTTCTTTCTTTCTTTCTTTCTTTCTTTCTTTCTTTCTTTCCTTCTTTCTTTCTTTCTTTCTTTTAAAACTATATTTTATTGATCTTTTACAGAGAGGAAGGGAGAGGGATAGAGAGTTAGAAACATTGATGAGAGAGAAACATCGATCAGCTGCCTCCTGCACACTCCCCACTGGAGATGTGCCCACAATCAAGGTACATGCCCTTGACCAGAATCAAACCTCGGACCCTTGAGTCCGCAGGCTGACGCTCTATCCACTGAGTCAAACCGGCCAGGGCTTCTTTCTTTCTTTATCTGGTTTCGGAATTGGGGTAATGTTAGCTTCATAAAAATGTTTCAAAATATTCCCTCTCTTAAAATTTTTGGAATAGTTTGAGAAGAATAGGTGTTAGTTCTTCTTTGACTGTATGGTAAAACTTGCCTGTTGGAGGCAACCCCATCCACAACTATTTTTGCTGGGAGTTTTTTTGTTTTATTACTACTTCAACTTAATTAGCTGGAATTGATCAATTGGGGTTTTCTGATTCTTCCATATTCAGTTTTGGAAGATTGTATGTTTTTAAGAATTTATCTTTTTCTCCCATGTTATCCAATTTGGTGGCATATAGTTGTTCATAGTATTTTCTCACAGTCTGTATTTCTGTGATGCCAGTTGTTACTTTGCTTCTTTTATTCTGATTTTATTTATTTGTGTCTTCTACCTACTTTTTCGTGGTGAGTCTGGTTAAAGATCATCTATCTTTTTATTTTTTTATTTTTATTTTTTAAATATATTTTATTGATTTTTTTTTGAGAGGAAGGGAGAGGGGTAGAGAGTTGGAAACATTGATGAGAGAGAAACATTGATCAGTTGCCTCCTGCACACCCCCTACTGGAGATGTGCCCACAAGCAAGGTACATGCCCTTATCAGAATCGAACCTGGGGAATCCCAGCAACAACACAGAGCAGGGTAACGATTAAAGAAACAGCTCTGGATAGTTGACCTCCCCAAACCAGTTTTAAGTGCGATAATGAAGCCATATAGCCTCAGAGGCCAACCCCAGAACACGGCCACCCAGAGGCTGACCCACAAACTGACTCTTTGCTAAACACAAAATAAGGCAGTCTGGGAAACAAATATGGCCTGCTTTAAAATAAGGACTGTGGTTTACAACACAGAGGAACAGGGTATCGCAGGGAAATTCAACACTCTCCTGAATACCTGGCAGGACTAAAGCGAGCCAGACTGACGAGTAGAAGAACCGAAGGACCTTCACTACTGCAATTTTTTTTTTCTTTTTTCACCTTTTAACTAAGAAACCAATTTTTTTCATATTTTCCATCACCCGATTTTACCCTTTTAATAACTACATTCTTATTTTTAACCAGTATTATTACTGCTACCATTTTACCATTTTTTAAAGTGCCATTTTATTTTCTCTTTATTTTATTTTGGGATTAGTGTTCTCCATTCTATTTTCATCATTCCTTTAGCAACAATTTCCCCTACCTCAATTTTACCTCTATGCTAAAACCCTCTCCCTCACTTTTCCCCTTTTATTGTCCTGTTTCTCTTACCCTATTCCTGCTTTAGATTTTCCCTATTCCTTCTGTTTACCTCCTGTCAAAATTTCACCCTACTTATATATCCTATTTCCAATCCACTGCTCTAAATCTTTATACACATACCCCTTATCTTTCTTCACTATCCAAAAATTTTTTTCTCTTTTTTCTTCTTTTATCTTTCTATTGTTTTGTTGCTGTTTGCTTGATTGTTGAGTATATTGTTTTTTTTGTTGTTGTTGCTTGTTTTTCTGTGTGTGTCTGTGTGTGTGTGTGTGTGTGTGTGTTTTAGGACTGGCTGTGAGGCTGTTTTGCTTTTTCTTTTTATTTTTTTCTGCTGGTTTTTCCCCTCCCTCCACCCATCCCCCCCGGTTATTTTTGTGCTTCTGTTTTCCCTTGCCTCTCTTGATATTATTGGTTGTTTCAAGTTTGCATTCATCTCCAGGGAGCTGTTGCTGGAATTTGTTGGGATTAGTGGCAGTTCTATAGGAGTTTTCTCCTCATATAAATAGTCTCTTCCCCTCTTCCACTTCATCCTCTCTTTTTGCTCTTTTCTTTTCTTTTCTTTTCTCTCCTTTATTTTCCCCCCTCCTTTTTCCCAATTTCATTTTTGCACTCCTTTTTTTTTTGGTCCCTACTTTCCTTTTCTTATTTCTCTTTTATATTTTTCTCTTCTTTCTTCCTTATCCCCTAATTCTCTTAATTCAGGTGGTCACCTTTATTTGGGGTTATTAATATCGTGAATATATTTGTGTTTAGTGCCTGGTACATGGTGCCTTGTTCTGTTGTATTTTGTGCCTTTAAATCAACGCAGCAGATCCAAGCAACAGCAACCTCCTGAGCACCACACCCTCTGTCTGAGGAACAGCAGCTATACGTGAAACCTCCACCCACCAGCCAGAAGAGCCACCACAGCTGTGAACAGCACCCACCAGAGGAGCTGCTGCCAACTGAGGAGCAGCTGCTACCGCAACCTCCTGAAGAGCAACCACAGCCCAAGAATCACTGCCACCCAGGGAGCAGCCACTGAACAACTCAACATCTAAATATGTCAGTGAGATCAAACATGGGTAGACAAAGAAACCCCCAAAGGAAAGAAAAAGAAGACTCGCCAGAAAAGCAGCTAAATGATACAGAGGCATGCAAATGACAGAAAAAGACTACAGAATAAGGGTCCTAGAGTTCATAAACCAGACAGAGGAAAAAGTCAACAACTTATGCAAGAAGCTACAAGAAACAGATGAAAAAGTCAACACTTAAGTAAGACCCAAGAAGAAATGAAGAGTGATATCGCTGCAATGAAAAACACCATTGAAAGTATCAACAGTAGACTAGGAGAAGCAGAGGACCGAATTAGTGAATTAGAAGACAAGGAAGCAAAACACACCCAAACTGTACTCCAATTGGAGAAAAAAATTAAAAGACAGGAAAAGAGCCTAAGGGAGCTTTGGGACAACATGAAACAAAACAACATACGAATAATAGGGATGCCAGAACAACAGAAAGATGAACACGGATTAGAAAACCTACTCGAGGAAATAATATCAGAAAACTTCCCTGAGGTGGGGAAGAAAAAAGTCACACAAGCCCAGAGAGTCCCAAACAAGGTGAACCCAAAAAGACCCACACCAAGACACATCATAATTACCATGGCAAATGTTCAGGACAAAGAGAGAATCTTACAGGCTGCAAGAGAGAGACGGAAAGTTACATACAAGGGATCTCCCATTAGATTATCAAATGATTTCTCAACAGAAACACATCAGGCCAGAAAAGATGGACGGAAATTTACAAAGTGATGCAAAGCAAAGGACTGAATCCAAGAATACTTTATCCAGCAAGGCTATCATTCAAAATTGAAGGGGAAATAAGAAGCTTCACAGACAAAAAAGGGCTAAGGGAGTTTATCACCACCAAGCCAGAAATGCAAGAAATGCTAAAGGGACTGGTGTAAAAAGAAGAAATAAAAAGCTCAGAAAGAAAACAGCCACACAAAAAAAGAAATGGCTACAAACAAGTACCTTTCAAAAATAACTTTAAATGTAAATGGACTAAATGCTCCAACCAAAAGACATCGAGTGGCTGAATGGATAAAATAAACAAAACAAACAAACAAAAAAAACATGACCCATATATTTGCTGTCTACAAGAGACCCACCTCATTAGAAGGGACTCACACAGACTGAAAGTGAAGGGATGGAAAAATATCTTTCAGGCAAATGGAAAGGAAAAGAAAGCTGGGGTAGCAATACTTATATCAGACAAAAAAGACCTCAAAGTGAAGGCCATAACAAGAGATAAGGAAGGCCACTTCATAATACTAAAGGGATCAATACAACAAGAAGATATAACTCTGGTAAACATATATGCACCCAATGCAGGAGCACGCAAATTCATAAAAAAACTCCTGGAAGATATCAAAAGAGAGATTGACAACAATACAATCATAGTAGGGGACTTTAATACACCACTGACAGCACTGGATAAGTCCTCTAGACAAACAATCAGCAAAGAAACAGCATTCCTAAATGACTCACTAGATCAGATGGACTTAATAGACATCTTCAGAACACTTCACCCCAAAGCCACGGAATATACATTCCACTCTGATGCTCATGGGACATATTCAAAAATAGTCCACATATTGGGTCACAAGCACAGTCTCCCCAAATTTAGGAAGACTGAAATCATAAAAAACATCTTCTCAGACCACTATGGCATACTATTAAAATAAACTACAATAAAAACAACCCCAAATACTCAAACACTTGGAAGCTGAATAGCATGTTATTAAATATTGATTGGGTTAACAATGAGATCAAAGTAGAAATCAAAAACATCCTGGAAACTAATGACAATGAAAACACAACAATCCAAAACCTATGGGACACAATGAAAGCAATCCTGAGAGGGAAGTTTATAGCTCTACAGGCCTATCTCAAAAAACAAGAAAAAATGGTAGTATATCACCTAACTCTACAACTCAAAGAATTAGAAAGGCAGCAACAAGAAAACCCCAGAGTGAGCAAAAGGAAGGAGATAATAAAGATTAGAGCAGAAATAAATGACATAGGGACCAAAAAAAAATACATAAAATCAATGAAACCAAGAGCTGGTTCTTTGAAAGGATAAACAAAATTGACAAACCTCTAGCCAGACTCACCAAGAAGCAAAGAGAGAGGACCCAAATAAACAAAATCAGAAACGATAGAGATGAAATAACAACAGATCCCACAGAAATACAAATGATTGTTAAAAAATACTATGGACAGCTCTACTCCAACAAACTAGACAACCTGGAGGAAATGGACAAATTCCTAGAAAAATACAACTTTCCAAAACTCAATCAGGAAGAATCCAAAAATCTCAATAGGCCAATAACTATGGAAGAAATTATAGCAGTCATCAAAAAGCTTCCAGCAAACAAAAGCCCAGGACCAGATGGCTTCACAGGGGAGTTTTACCAAACATTCAAGGAAGAACTAAAACCTATCCTCCTCAGACTACTACAAAAAATTCAAGAGGAAGGAACACTTCCAAGCTCATTCTATGAAGCCAGCATCACCCTAATACCAAAACCAGGTAAAGACAACACAATGAAAGAGAATTATAGGCCAATATCCCTCATGAACATAGATGCCAAAATCCTCAACAAAATCTTAGCAAATCGGATCCAGCAGTACATCAGAAAGATCATACACCATGACCAAGTAGGATTTATCCCAGGGATGCAAGGATGGTACAATATCCGCAAATCAATAAACGTGATACATCATATAAACAAATTGAAAGAAAAAAACCACATGGTCATATCAATTGATGCAGAAAAAGCATCTGACAAAATCCAACACCCATTTTTGATAAAAACTCTCAGCAAGGCAAGAGTAGAAGGATCATACCTCAACATAATAAAAGCCATATATGACAGGCCCACAGCCAACATCATACTCAATGGACAAAAACTAACACCATTTCCCCTAAGAACAGGAACAAGACAGGGATGCCCACTCTCACCACTCCTGTTCAACATAGTCCTGGAAGTGTTAGCCATTGCAATTAGGCAAGAGGAAGAAATAAAAGGCATCCAAATTGGAAAAGAGGAAGTAAAACTGTCCTTATTTGCAGATGACATGATATTATACATACAAAACCCTAGAGACTCCATCAAAAAGCTTCTAGACTTAATACATGAACTTGGCAATGTAGCAGGATACAAAATTAACCCCAAGAAATCTAAGGCATTTCTATACACCAATAGTGAACTTTCAGAAAGAGAGATTATAAAAACAATCCCATTCACCATTGCACCAAAAAAATTAAGCTACCTAGGAATAAACTTAACTAAAGAGGTAAAAGACCTCTACTCAGAAAATGACAGGACGTTGAAAAAAGAGATAGAGGAAGACATAAACAGATGGAAGAACATACCGTGTTCATGGATTGGTAGAATCAACATCATTAAAATGTCCATACTACCCAAAGCAATCTATAAATTCAACGCACTTCCCATTAAAATACCAACGGCATACTTCAGAGATCTAGAACGAACTCTCCAAAAATTCATCTGGAATAAAAAAAGACCCCGAATAGCTGAAGCAATCCTGAAAAAGAACAAAGTAGGTGGGATCTCAATACCAGATATCAAGATGTATTACAAAGCCACTGTTCTCAATACTGCCTGGTACTGGCACAAGAACAGGCATATAGATCAATGGAATAGAATAGAGAGCACAGAAATCGGCCCTAACCAGTATGCTCAATTAATATTTGACAAAGGAGGCAAGAACATACAATGGAGCCAAGATAGTCTCTTCAATAAATGGTGTTGGGAAAATTGGACAGATATATGCAAGAAAATGAAACTAGATCACCAACTTACACCATACACAAAAATAAACTCAAAATGGATAAAGGACTTAAATGTACGACAGGAAACCATAAAAATTCTAGAAGAAGCCAAAGGCAACAAAATCTCAGACATATGCCGAAGCAATTTTTTCACTGATACAGCTCCTAGGGCACTTGAAACTAAAGAGAAAATGAACAAATGGGACTACATCAAAATAAAAAGCTTCTGCACAGCAAAAGAAACCATCAACAAAACAACAAGAAAACCCACTGCGTGGGAAAACATATTTGCCAATGTCATATCTGATAAGGGCCTAATCTCCAAAATTTATAGGGAACTCATACAACTTAACAAAAGGAAGATAAACAATCCAATCAAAAAATGGGCAAAGGACCTAAATAGACACCTTTCAAAAGAGGACATTCAGAAAGCCAAGAGACATATGAAAACATGCTCAAAGTCACTAATCATCCGGAGAGATGTAAATCAAAACAACAATGAGGTACCATCTCACACCTGTCAGAATGGCTATCATCAACAAATCAATAAACGATAAGTGCTGGAGATGATGTGGAGAAGAAGGAACACTCGTGCACTGCTGGTGGGAATGCAGACTGGTGCAGCCACTATGGAAGACAGTATGGAGTTTCCTCAAAAAACTAAAAATGAAACTCCCATTTGACCCTGTGATCCCACTTCTAGGAATATATCCCAAGAAACCAGAAACAACAATCAGAAAGGATATATGCACCCCTATGTTCATAGCAGCACAATTCACCATAGCTAGAATCTGGAAACAGCCTAAGTGCCCTTCAGTAGATGAATTGGATTAGAAAACTGTGGTACATCTACACAATGGAATACTATGCTGCTGTAAAAAAGAAGGAACTCTTACCATTTGCAACAGCATCGATGGAACTGGAGAGCATTATGCTAAGTGAAATAAGCCAGTCAATGAAGGAAAAATACCACATGATCTCACTCATTCATGGATAATAGAGATCATTATAAACTTATAAACAAAAATAGATACAGAGGCAGAGCTGCCTCAAACAGATTGTCAATCTGCAGCGGGAAGGCCGGGGAGGGGTGAGGGGCAGGAGGGAGGGGGGTAAGAGATCAACCAAAGGACTTGTATGCATGCATATAAGCATAACCAATGGACATAAGACACTGGGGGGTAGGGGAGGCCAGGGGATTGTCAAGGGCGGGGGGAAAAAGGGGACACATATGTAATACCCTTTGTAAGACTGTAAGCAATAAAATAAAAAAAATTAAAAAAAGAGTAAAAAAAAAAAAAGAATTGAACCTGGGACCCTTGAGTCCTCAGGCTGATGCTCTATCCACTGAGCCAAACCAGTTAGGGCAATCATCTATCTTTTTATATACCAGCTTTTGGTCACTGATCTTTTGCATTGATTTTTTATTCTCTATGCTATTTATTTCTTTTGTATTGATTTTTAATCTCTATGTTAATTATCTCTTTCCTTATAGTTTGTTGTGTTTTTTTTTAAACTTATTTTAGATGCTTTTAATCTTCAGTATTAGATCTTTCATTGAAATAGGAATTTTAGGGGTAAGATAGGACAGGTTTAGGAAATTTTGGAAATTAAAGGACCATGGAGGAAAGCAAAGGGCTGCAGAGGAGCAGAAGGTATATTTCCATAAAAGGGGGAGCTGGAAAGCTGCAACAGGTACATTTCCATAGTATGAGGGAGCTGGAAACAGCAAAAGGTCTATATTTAAAAATAAAGAGAAGGAAGCCCTTCATCCAGAAGGAGAGGAAGAAAGCACAAAGGGAATAGAAAAACAATAAGGAAGGAGGGAGGTGGGGGGAACCTCACATGTCCCATGTGAAGTTTGACCTTTGAGCCCAGGAGTTACTATAGTAACCAGTCTAAGGGAATGGTGATCAATCAGAGGGGATGTCAAGGCACCAGAATCAGCAGCCTTTATAAGCCATAGGGAAAGGGAACTCAGCAGGACCCTTTCCCCCTCCCCACGTGGGAGTCCATAAATTTCCACTTTGCTATACCACTTTCTGTCTGTGGATTCATTCTTCGAATCCGAGGGACAAAGAATCTGGGTTCCAGTCCAAAAATTCTATATCATCATGTTCTTTGTTAAATTTATTCTTAGGTATTTTACTCTTTTGGTTGCAATTGCTAAAGGAATTGTATTTTTCCATTTCCTTTTCTCAAGTTTTGTTGACTCTATATATCTTTTGATCTCATCTTTTATTTCTTCTTTGACCCAGTCATTTTTTAGTAGTAGGTTGTTTAATTTTCACATATTTGTAGGTTTCTTTACTTCCATTTTGCAGTTGATTTCTAATTTCAAGGCATCATGACCAGAGAATATACTTGGTATAATTTCAATCTTCTTGCATTTGTTGATGCTAGTTTTGTGACCCAACTGAAGAATGGACCTTGAAAGAACTGACTCTGTTCCATCCCCTGGCCCTCTATCTAAACCATAGGCATTCCATTTTATTGGCATAAATTTTGTTAGCACTACCTTTCAGGCACAGATGGTCCATTGACCTGTGTTATAATAATGTTATGATCATAAGGAAACCTCTCTAATGTGTGGAAATAATTATTGTGTGAAATGATTAATGTGTCAAATGTTTGCTGTGTGAAGACTCCAATACTTTGTAACTTCCAAAATGTGGTGAATGCCCCACTATCTTGATGTGAATGCCCTAAGCCCTAAAGCATAAACACCCTACTCCTAGCATAAGGCATACCGTCTGACCCGCACAAGTTGTTGACCACTGCCTATATAAGCACCAGATTTTTCTTCAGTCGACGTCTCCTGCCTGATGAGAGGAGGACTCCACGTCGCTCAGTGAGACAAGCTTCTGATTGACTGCTCTGCTGTGTGAGCCTGAACCAACTGTGGCCACTTGTCTGTCTCCATCTTTGTCGTCCGTCTTTTGGTGTGCATTGCTGAGTGGCCTTTGTCAGAGCCTAGGACCCACTAGGAATAGGTAAATAAACCTTGTGTGATTGCATACTAATTCTGTCTTGTGTATTCATGTGTTTCGGTTTGGCTCAGCTGTCTAGACATTGAAGCACCAGGGGATAGGCTGTTATTGCTGACTCCTGCATTTGTCCCACTAAATCTAGACAGATACTTAATTAATTGGGGCATAATTGGGACAACCTGTTAATTCCTTGGTATAACTAAACCCAATAAGTAACTATGCTATTTCTAGCTTCTGTAAATATGCTTGCTTGAATAATGGGAAAATAAAAGGGGCGGGGCAGGGGGGCTGGAAATCTGAGCCTATGATGGGAATCTGGTGTATGTTCTTATCAATTTATGGTCTGCTCACTGCTCTGTCTTAAATTGTCCATCTTGCAGAACCTGTTTGCTTATTGAAAAGGCCATAAACTAAAATTCTCCCAGACGGAGTTGTCAGGGCTGGCGCCAGGCCAGGCCTTGAGATAGGGTCTCACGGCACCAATCCTAGAGTTCTTTTTCCTCTTTTTGCCTTTATAAGTTTACCCCTAACTTCATTTCGGGGCCACAAGGTTTGGAGTGGCGAAAGTCCTTCGCAGTCCCAGCCCGTCGGTTTTGAAATATAAGCTCCAAAATTTGACCCTCTGGCTGTGGCATCTCACTGAATTTCAATACAACAAATGCTCTGTCCTTGAGACTGTCCCATGTGCACTAGAGAATGAAACAGGAATTTTAGGGGAATATAGGCAGGCTTAGGGAATTTTTAGAATTGGGGTCCATGGAAAAACGGGGCTACAGACAGGGAGAAGGTACATTTCCATAACACAAGGAAGCCAGGTGCAGTTACATTTCCATAAGACAAGGGAAGAGCAACAGATACATTTCCATAAGACAAGGGAACTGGAAGTAGCCAAAAAAGGTCTATATTTACAAGGAGGAAGAAAGCCCAGAGGGAATAGGAGGACGATGAGGGAGGAGGGCCTCAGGAGTTCCTATAGTAACTAATTCGAAAGGGAATATTGACCAATCAGAGGGAATATCAGGCCACAGGAACTGCAGCCTTTATAAACCATGGAAACAGGAAGTCAGTGGGACTTTTTCTTCCTCCCCATATGGGAGTCTGTGCTGTGAGAATCTTTCTCTTTCCCCACATGAGTCTGTACTTGTTCTTCAATAAATATCCACCTTTGCTATACTGCCCTCTGTCCATGAATTCACTCTTAGACTGCGGTGGACAAAGAATCTGGGTTCCAGTCTAAAAATTCCTTTACAAGAAGAATCTATAATCTGATGTTCTGGGCTGAAAGGTTCTGTAAATGTCAATTATATCCATTAAGTCTAGTGTTTCATTTAAGGGCAATATTTCTTTATTGATTTTCTGTTTTGTTGATCTGTTTAGAACAGTCAATGGAGAATTAAGTTCCCCAAATAAGATCATGATTTGCTCTGTTTCTCCCTTTAGTTCTGTGAGTAGTTGTTTTATATCTTTCGGTACTCCCTGGGTGTGTGTGTGTGTGTGTGTGTGTGTGTGTGTGTGTGTATGTGTGTATGTGTATGTATATGTATATATATATATATATATATATATATATATATATATATATAGTATGTTTTCTTGAGATCAAAAGATATATAGAGACAAATGAGAATGATAATACAATACAATATATCAAAGCTTCTGGGGTGTAGCTAAAGCAGTAATAAGAGGGAAGTTTATATCATTACAGGCATATCTAAACAAACAAGAGAAATTACAAGTAAACAAACTAATATCATATCTTAAAGACCTAGAAAAGGAAGAACAAAAGCAACCCCGTTAGCGAAAGAAAGGAAATAATAGAATTTGGAGCAGAATTGAATGAAATAGAGAACAAAAGATGATAAAAAAAAATTAATAAAACAAAGAGCTGGTTCTTTGAAAAGATTAATAAAATTGGCAAACCCCTGGCTAGACTCACTAAAGAAAAAAGGGAAAAGACCCATAAAAGCAAAAGCAGAAATAAGAGATATCTCACCACTGATATCACAGTTACAAAGGATCATACTAGATTATTATGAAAGACTATATGCCACCAAATTCAATAACTTAAAAGAAATGGATAAGTTCCTAAAAATATACAACCTTCCTAGACTAACTCATGAAGAACTGGGAAATCTTCACTTTGAATTCCATTTTGCCAGATATAAGTATTGTTACCCCAGCTTTTTTATCATTTCCATTTGCCTGAAATATATTTTTCCATACCTTCACTTTCAGTTTGTGTGAGTCCCTTGTTCTGAGGTGGGTCTCTTGTAGACAGCATATGTATGGGTCATGTTTTCTTAACCCTTCAGCCACTTGATGTCTCTTGATTGGAGCATTTAATCTATTTACGTTTAAGGTTATTATTAATAGGTACTTGTTTGTAGCCATTTTTATTCTTTGTGCCTATGTTCCTTCTTGCCTTTCTATTTCTTCTTTCTACAATATTCCCTTAAGCATTTCTTTCATTGCTGGTTTGGTAGTGATAAACTCACTTAGCCTTATTTTTGTCTGCAAAGCTCCTGATTTCCCCTTCAATTTTGAATGATAGTCTTGCTGGATAGAGTATTTTTAGATTCAGTCCCTTGCTTTGCATTGCTTTGCATACTTCATTCCATTCCCTTCTGGCCTGTTGAGAAATCAATTGATAGTCTAATTGGAGTTGCCTTGTAGGTAACTTTCTGTCTCTTTCTTGCACACATTAAGATTCTTTGTCATTAATGTTTGCCATTATATTTACAATGTGTCTTGGTGAGGAGGCCTGGGACAGGAGCTCACTCTGGTGGTGCATGCTCCCTGCAGTTGTCTGGGAGCCTTCCAGGGGGTACTGTGCCACTCACTGCCAGGGCACTGTGGTGGTTCCACAGGGGTTATGGCTGGCAAGCGGCACTCTCTAGGCATCCTCTGCCCTTTCTTATTGAAAATTTTCTCCTCAGCTGTGTCTAATTTGTTAATTCAGGGTATGTTCTCCAATTTAGTTGCTTTTCTGGCCTGGCCCTAGGAGGAGGTGCATGACACTGCTGCCTATTTGGCCACTATTTTTTCTTCCAAGTTGCTTGTCTTAGTGACTTTTTAGGTTAATAGTTATCAGACTTCAGTGTGCATAAGAACACCTGGAGAACATGTTAAAAGTGCAGATTTCCATGACCCAGTCAAAAGTTTTTTATTTTGGGCATGGCTGGCATAGCTCAGTAGTTAAGAGTGGATAGCTCTGCAGACTGAAGGGTCATGGATTTGATTCCTGGTCAAGGACATGTACCTGGGTTTTAGGTTCATTCTCGGCCCATCAATGTGTCTTTCTCACATCTATGTTTCTCTCTCCCCCCTTCCTTCCTCTCTTCTACTCTCTCTTTAAAAAATTAATGAAAAAAATATCCTCAGGTGAATATTAACAACAACAAAAAAGTTTTTGTCTCAGAATATGATGAATGAGGTCTATAAATCTGCACTTAAACTTCCTACCTGACACCAGGGTGGGTAATTTGCATTGTTCTGTGAAGTAGCCACTGTGCTACGTCTGGTAATACATATGTAAATAAGAAACATTTCTCAAGCTCATAAGACTTAAATAATTACAATATAATGTGATAACAAAATCTTTCTAGCATTTCCTGTGTCCCTAAGCAGAATACTTATTTTATTATTATTTTCTTTAAATTTTATTTTGTATCAGTTTCAGATGTACGTCTTAGTGGTTAAACAATCATATACTTTACATAGTGTTTCCCTCAATATTTAGAGTACCCCAATTGTCCCCATACATATTTATCGACTACATTTCCTATATTAGACATAAAAAAGTATATTTATAACCACAAATTTGTGTTTCTTAGTCCCTTCACCTCTTTCACCCAGTCCCCTAAAATCTCTCCCCTTGGGCAATCACCAATTCTCTGTCTTTGTCAATGAGTATGTTTCAATTTTGTTCATTTGTTTATTTTGTTCTTTAGATTCCACATATAAGTTAAATCCTGGTATTTGTCTTTCCCTGACTGATTTATTTCATTGATCATAATACCCTCTATGTCAATCCATGCTGCTGCAAATGTTAAGATTTTATTCTTTTCTATGGTTGAGTAATATCCTATTTTATATATGTACCACAACATTTTATCCACATGTCTATTGATGGCACTTGGGTTGCTGTCACAATGGCTTTTATTAATAAATCCACTAATGACAAGTGTTGGCGAAGATGTGGAGAAAAGGAAATCCTTGTGCACTTTTGGTAGGAATGCAGATTGGCATAGGCACTATGGAAAACAGTATGGTGATTTTTCAAAAATATTTAAAATGAATCTGTCTTATTATCCAGTGATTCCACTTCTAGAATTATCTGAAGAAACCCAGAACACTAATTCAAAAGAATATATGCACCCCTATGTTCATTGAAGTATTATTTAAAAAAGCTAGAAAATTTTAAATTAAATGGTTATAATACAATTTTTTGCACCTGTATAAACTTTATTGCTACACCTTCATTTTAATATATTTTATTGATTTTTTACAGAGAGGAAGGGAGAGGGATAGAGAGTTAGAAACATCGATGAGAGAGAAACATCGATCAGCTGCCTCCTGCACACTCCCTACTGGGGATGTGCCCACAACCAAGGTATATACCTTGACCGGAATCGAACCTGGGACCCTTGAGCCTGCAGGCCGACGCTCTATCCACTGAGCAAAACCGGCTAGGGCTACACCTTCATTTTAAATGATTCTATCATTATTTTCAGTTGTTACTATATGTTATACATATAGTAACAACTGAAATAGTTATTTTTGAAGTTTGTGAATGTTAGTACTAAACAAATCTGGCATTCCACCTGTGGTGGCTAGTCTATTATTGTGCCTTTTATTTTTATATTATTTAAAAGAATTTAATTATATTTTAAAATCTAAGTTGACATGTAATATTATATTAGTTTCAGAGGCACAACATAATGATTAGATATTTATATACCTTATGAAGTGATCAGCATTGATAAGTACAAATTGCCAGCTATAAAAATACTTATGGGGTAACATACAGCAATATTATGACTATGTATGTACGGTGTCACACAGTTGCTAGACATCTCATTTAGACCTGGCTATATTACAAAGACAGGTTGATGAAGATTCAGAGTAGTTTGAGAATTGATTTTCTTCTTCAATAAATTAATTAGTCTGCACTCAATAAAACATTTGACAAAACAAAACAAAAATTAGTAACCCTTAGCACCTAAAATATAAGTTATGTTCATTCTGAAGGAATTGTCTGAACATGTTTATGGAGGAAACTTTTTTTTTTGTCATTACTTACCTAAATTAAAATGTTATAAGATGAGACATTTCAGACTAAATGTGGTTTTAAATTTTATCCCTTTAAAATTCCTTGGAAAAATAACTCTATCAATTAAATACAAATTATTATCTCATCATCAAGAAAAATGTCCTTACTGGGAAGAAAGGATCTAATTCAAGTTCTGAAGAACACTTTATTCAAGTGCCTCTAGAGAGGACCCCGCCAACTTATACTGTAGAAGTTGGACAAAATGAAGTTTGGTTAATGAGCCAAAGGTGGTGATAGAGAAAAATATCCAAACACCTGGATAAATGTTTCTGGGAAACATGAGATAAAATAATTGTTAAAATAAAATAATAATAATTCTACAAGTCTAAGAGAGATAATAGAAAGAGAGAGCAACTGCTTTAAAACTGATTAATTTCATTTTGAATGACACTGTTGTATTACTTTCAGACATAGTAGGCTTTGTTTTCATTGGCATAGTTGTCCAGAGCCTAGAAGAGAGTGTGGGAGCTACTGCAGGAAAGACTATGTCTTCCCCTTGTGCAGGGGTGGTCTGCAGCCTAATAAGCTGTTGGGTGAACATGTCTGATATTCAAGGACACACCTTATGTATATAATCTGGAGGTGATTAATAGCATAAAACAATAATACATAGTGTCAACTAAAGTTTATTGCAATGTTTCTAAGACATTTAATATATTGGAAAATTCACTATCCTATCTAATAATAGACAAACATGGTAATTGACCATACCTTCGCTATGCCTCCCATTGGCTAATCATCACGATATGCAAATTAATCACCAACAAAGATGGCGGCTAATTTGCATACTGCAGGCAGGGCAGGACAGCGAAAGCCACCAGAGCGAGCTGCCATCCAGACCCCAATGTGTGACCCCAGAAGCCACCTGCCTGCCGCCCGTGATCAGATCCGATCCCAGGCCGCAGGCCAGCCCTAGAAGCCCCAGAAGCCACCTGATATGGCCGTAACTCTATCAGTAAGCACTCTGAAAGTCAGTGGCATAAATGCACCAATTAAAAGACAGATTATGAGGGTGAATCAAAAACAAAACGCACTTTAAATAGAAAGACACATATAGATTAAAAGTAAATGAATTAAGCTGCAGCCTGTTTTGCTCAGTGGATAGAGCATTAGCCCATGGACTGAAGGGTCCCAGGTTTGATTCCAGTCAAGGGCATGTACCTAAGTTGCTGGCTTGATCCCCAGTCCCTATCAGAGCATGTGCAGGAGGCAACCAATCAATATGTCTCTCCCTTTCCCTTTACTCTCTCTAAAATTCAATGGAAAAATATCCTTGGGTGAAGATTAACAAAAACAAAGTAAATGGATTAAGTAACATTAAAGAGATTATAAGAAAACTATATTCCAAATTTTGTTAGTTGTATAATGGTTATGTTTAAATTATTAACACCTAAGAAATTGGGTGAAGAGTACATATAATATGCTGTAGTATTTTATAGTTTTTTTACATGTATGAGATTATTTCAAATTAAAATATTAAGAAATTAAAAATTAATAAATATTAATTAAAATGTATCTGCATTACATGAAAAATCTCCTAATTGCTTCTAGCATAATTTATTAAATTGTGCTAAAATTTACAAGGGTTCAATTAAAAAAATATCTTAATTCTAAATACTATAATAGAAAATATATAATAATGCAGTTATAAGCATTTATCTGAAAATAAAAATTTAAAGAAGCGAATTTAAAGAAAGGATTAGCCAAAGAAAATATATGCATAACCCATGGACACAGACAACAGTATGGTGATAGCCAGAGAGAAGTGGGGGGCAAGAGCTGGGTAGAGGGGCCAAAAGGGGGGAAATAGGGAGATCCTATATAATAATAATAAAAGGCTAATATGCACATTGACTGAATGGCAGAATGACCGGTTTCTATGATGCGCACTGGCCACCAGGGGGCAGACGCTCAATGCAGGAGCTGCCCCCTGGTGGTCAGTGCACTTCCATATGGGGAGTGCCACTCAGCCAGAAGCTGGCTCATGGCAGGCCAGCACAGTGGTGGTGGCAGGAGCCTCTCCCACCTCCGTGGCAGCACTAAGAATGTCCAACTAATGGTTTAGACCCGATCCCTTGGGGGCCTAAGCCTTTAGTCGGACATCCCCCGAGGGCTCCCTGCCTGCCAGAAGGATGTCTGACTGCAAGCTTAGGCCTGATCCCCCAGGGAGTGGGCCTAAGTCGACAGGTGGACATCCCCCAAGGGGTCCTGGACTGCGAATGGGCGCAGGCCAGGCTGAGGGACCCCCCCCGAGTGCACAAATTTTTGTGCACCGGGCCTCTAGTTCAATTATAAATCCTTTACTGTTTAATTAAAAAAATTCTACCAAACATGAAATATTGTGCGTATTAGACTAATTAAACCCCAAACTTCTCTCTTCCACCTCTATCTCTGGTTCTAAGATTGATTAACCACAGAGTAGAGATTTGTTACTGACTCTGTTTTGAGCTCTCTAACTGAACTTGTTACTTGTTTCAGGGGTCAGTGAAAATGACTTAAGTCTGTGGGGATTAACTTTTCTGCAACATTATTATTAGGCTGGTTGTCTTAGTTTTTCTTTTTTTTACTTTACTTGAAGCTTGGCATCTTTTAAGTAATTCTATGATAGAAACCTCTAATTATTTTTTAAATTCAAGAAAGATAACTTAAAAATTCTAGATTGTTATAATTTACTTTGCATTTCACATCAATATGAGGTTATGTTTTTGAGCAATGGGCAAACTATATAACTTTCAATTCTATTGTAGTCATTTTTATGGTGTGACTTAATTATTTAAAAGATAGTACAAATTACAAAACTGTAAAACACACATGCAAAGCTAAGTACAAAAAGACATTACAAATTATACTAGAGTATCTGACATATTGGATTTTTTTATGCCACAGTTTTTTCCAGCAGTGTTTGAATGCTAGTCTTGGCCATAAATGTATATATGAAGACTTTATGTATTCATATTCTTTAATATATATTACAGTGGAAAATATAACAACAGATAATATATAATGTGCAGTTAAGTTGTTACACAACCTTGCTCAAGTCACCAAACTCTTCTGTCAGAAATGTTTTTTTTTAAATGTATAAGTCATTTAGATATGTCTTCAAATTGTTTAATATTGTTTAGTATTTGGCTCTTTGATATAATGATATAACAATGATTTTAAAATTATAAATTTAGTGTAGACTTTGAGGGCTTTTCAAAAAATACGTTATAAAAGGTAATGCTTTTATGAGATGATTCTAAGGTAAACTGAGGCTCAGATATTAATTTACTAAAGTTAAAAACTGACAGTATGAGACTTCAACCTCTTTTTATTCTGATTCAAAATGCTGTATTCTTTTCTATTCCTATCTCCTGGAGCTCTCTAGAACTTTACAAGCAATCAAGTACCCAGTCAATACACATGACATGACTTTAGACTTAAATAAAAAAGCATATTGTTTTATAGGGAAACACATTCTTGATTATTTAGGTCACATTTCCAATTTTGTTCTTTATGCAAATTTTCTTCTAATAGTAGCTTACTATGGGTTTTGGAGGAAGACATACTTGGGGTTGGAACTTCTCAAACTGCATTTACTCTTTTATAAATGAAAATAAATAAAATGCACTTTGTACAGCTTTTGTATAACTTATGGATAGTATTTTTAAAGTTATCAAATCTAATATCACTTTTTTTTTCTCTATCACTGACTTCCAATTCACGGTTCCTTCTCAGAAGCTCATTGTTCCACATAATAAGGCAAAGAAAAATTCACTGATCTTCAAGTGAATAATTTTTTGTGCTTTCAAGAATATTTGAGGACAATGAGCCGTGGGGGAAACCAAGATGGCGGCATAGGTAAACACCGGAGTTGGCTGCCTCGAACAACCACTTCAAAAATACAACTAAACGACGGAACGGACATCGCCCAGAACCACAGGAAGACTGGCTGAGGGGAAATTCTTCAAATAGAAGGAAAGAGAACAGCATACGAGACTCAGAGGAGGCGCAGTGCAGAGAATACAAAGGTGCGGAGCTACACGCGGAGCGGGCTGGTAGCTGAGGGCGCGGTTGTTGTTTTCAATCGGGAGGGAATCTCAGATTCAGAGCTCCAGTTCTGGGCGAGTCCCTAGGGACCCAAACTCAAACAGGAGAAGCGGGACTGTCTGGCATCGGTCGGAAAGCGAGGGCAGCTTTCTCTCCGAGGTTTGCAGCAGTTGCTGCGACTCTGAGAGGCAGAGCCTCTGAGGACGGGACTGAGAGCAGCCATAACTGCTCCCTCCACCCCCTCTGTTGATCCCGTGTGACCCGCCCCGCCCAAGCCCTGAGCAGAGCCATTTGCCAGAAAGCCTCAGGCAAAGGCTAGATTAGCACCTCCCTAGAGGACAGACGTTTTCCCACTGAAGACACAGCTGATTCTCACAGCCAGTTGGCCTGGAGGTCAAATCCCCCTAGTATTAACTACAACAATCAAAGCTTAACTACAACAAGACTGTGCACAAAGACCACTAGAGGGTGCACTAAGAAAGCATAAAAAATGTGGAGACAAAGAAACAGGACAAAACTGTCAATAGAGGATATTGAGTTCAGAACCACACTTTTAAGGTCTCTCAAGAACTATCTAGAAGCCGCCAATAAAGTTACTGAGATCTACAAGAAATCTAATGAGACCCTCGATGTTATGATAAAGAACCAACTAGAAATTAAGCATACATTGACTGAAATAACGAATATTATACAGACTCCCAACAGCAGACCAGAGGAGCGCAAGAATCAAGTCAAAGATTTGAAATGCGAGGAAGCAAAAAACACCCAACCAGAAAAGCAAAATGAAAAAAGAATCCGAAAATACGAAGATAGTGCAAGGAACCTCTGGGACAGCTTCAAGCGTACCAATATCAGAATTATAGGGGTCCCAGAAGATGAGAGAGAGCAAGATATTGAAAACCTATTTGAAGAAATAATGACAGAAAACTTCCCCTACCTGGTGAAAGAAATAAACTTACAAGTCCAGGAAGTGCAGAGAACCCCAAACAAAAGGAATCCAAAGAGGACCACACCAAGACACATCATAATTAAAATGCCAAGAACAAAAGACAAAGAGAGAATCTTAAAAGCAGCAAGAGAAAGAAACTCAGTTACCTACAAGGGAATACCCATATGACTGTCAGCAGATTTCTCAACAGAAACTTTGCAGGCCAGAAGGGAGTGGCAAGAAATATTCAAAGTGATGAATGCCAAGAACCTACAACCAAGATTACTTTATCCAGCAAAGCTATCATTCAGAATTGAAGGTAAGATAAAGAGCTTCACAGATAAGGAAAAGCTAAAGGAGTTCATCACCACCAAACCAGTATTATATGAAATGCTGAAAGGTATCCTTTAAGAAGAGGAAGAATGCCCTAACCAGTTTGGCTCAGTGGATAGAGCGTTGGCCTGGGGACTAAAGGGTCCCAGGTTCGATTTCGGTCAAGGGCATGTGCCTTGGTTGCGGGCACATTCCCAGTGGGGGTTGTGCAGGAGGCAGCTGATCGATGTTTCTCTCTCATCTGATGTTTCCAACTCTCTATCCCTCTACCTTCCTCTCTGTAAAAAATCAATAAAATATGTTTAAAAAAAAGAAGAGGAAGAAGAAGAAAAAGGTAAAGATACAAATTATGAACAACAAATATGCATCTATCAACAAGTGAATCTAAGAATCAAGTGAATAAATAATCTGATGAACAGAATGAACTGGTGATTATAATAGAATCAGGGACATAGAAAGGGAATGGACTCACTATTCTTGGGGGGGAAAGGGGTGTGGGAGATGCAGGAAGAGACTGGACAAAAATTGTGCACCTATGGATGAGGACAGTGGGGGGGTGAGGGCAGAGGGCGGGGTGGGAACTGGGTGGAGGGGAGCTATGGGGGGGAAAAAAGGAACAAATGTAATAATCTGAACAATAAAGATTTAAGAAAAAAAAGAAAAAAAAAGAATATTTGAATTTTAAAAGATGACAGAATGTAGAGGGCATTTTAAAAAAATGATAATGGTGAATACCAAAAACGAGGGAGATAAAAGAGAAAAAACTACAGTCATCTGCCATGTAACAAAGTTTCTGTCACTGAAGGGCTGTGAATATAATGGTAGTCCCATAAGATTATAATGGATGCTACCCCCCACTGCTGGCTCTGGGACCTCAAGCATGACCATGCCATAGGCTCTGGGACTTCATAGGGAGTCATGTGCAAGAGGGACCTTGCAAGCAACCCTCACTTCTGGCTCAGGGACCATGCAGTGAGTCACTCACAAACAGGCTCCGGGAACTCACAGGGAGTTGCATGTCAGAGGGACTGTTCATGCTCCCCTGAGGACCCCTAACACCTGCAGCTTATACCTGCAGGACCATGAAACTCAGAACAGAGACAATCAAGGCATTAGACTCAAGGCAGACCCAGCCTCTGGGCCAAGGAGACCCTGATTGCTGGACAAAAGGGGTGTCAACTTCTCAGACCTCAATCAGGTTGACCCGGACCAGAAATGGACAGTGATTCACATTCATCTGAAATAGAGCAGCTTCCAGGAAACCCAAGATAGATACATCAAGGGATCAGATTCAACAACATCAGAGAAAAATCAAGTGAGCTTAACTTCACAGGCAGCAAGTCAGAGGGGAGATGCTTTCCATGAACATCAACAATCAAGTCCTAATTACAACAGGAGAGCCAAATGACACACACCAAAGGCATTCCTAGTGCATCCAGATTAGGTGAACAAAGACTGCACCACTAGACCCCTCAAGACACTTTCTATATAAGCCCAGCCCACAAAGACTGGGGGACATAACAGTTGTATCTAATACACAGAAGCAAACAAAAAGAGACAGCTAAAATGGGGAAACAAAAACACCCACAAATGAGAGAAAATAAGGAATCTTCAGAATAAGAACTAAATGAAATGGAGACAAGCAACCAATGGGACATAGAGTTCAAAGCAATGGTTATTAAGATGCTTAAGGAACTTAGTGCAAATTACAATCATGTGAAAAAGGAAATTGAGGCCATGAATGAGAATCAGAAAGAAATGAAAACCAATATATCTGACATCAAGAATACACTGGAAGGTACTAAAAGTAGATTGGAAGAAGCAGGGGATCAAATTGGCGATTTGGAAGACAAGATAGAAATAAATACACAATTAGAGCAGCAAATGGAAAAAAAAGTATTAAAAAGCAGGGAGGTATGTTAAGAGAGTTCTGGGACAACATGAAATGTAACATCTGCATTATAGGAATACCAGAAGGGGAAGAGGGAGAGCAAGGAACAGAAAACCTGTTCAAAGAATAATGACAGACAGCTGACTCTCACAGCCAGTTGGCCTGGAGGTCAAATCCCCCCAGTATTAACTACAACAATCAAGGCTTAACTACAACAAGACTGCGCACAAAGACCACTAGGGGGTGCACCAAGAAAGCAGAAAAAAAAAATGCGGAGACAAAGAAACAGGACAAAATTGTCAATGGAAGATATAGAGTTCAGAACCACACTTTTAAGGTCTCTCAAGAACTGTCTAGAAGCTGCCGATAAACTTAATGAGATCTACAAAAAATCTAATGAGACCCTCGATGTTATGATAAAGAACCAACTAGAAATTAAGCATACATTGACTGAAATAAAGAATACTATACAGACTCCCAACAGCAGACCAGAGGAGCGCAAGAATCAAGTCAAAGATTTGAAATGCGAAGAAGCAAAAAACACCCAACCAGAAAAGCAAAATGAAAAAAGAATCCGAAAATACAAAGATAGTGTAAGGAGCCTCTGGGACAACTTCAAGCGTACCAACATCAGAATTATAGGGGTCCCAGAAGATGAGAGAGAGCAAGATATTGAAAACCTATTTGAAGAAATAATGACAGAAAACTTCCCCCACCTGGTGAAAGAAATAGACTCCAGGAAGCGCAGAGAACCCCAAACAAAAGGAATCCAAAGAGGACCACACCAAGACACATCATAATTAAAATGCCAAGAACAAAAGACAAAGAGAAAATCCTAAAAGCAGCAAGAGAAAGAAACTCAGTTACCTACAAGGGAATACCCATATGACTGTCAGCAGATTTCTCAACAGAAACTTTGCAGGCCAGAAGGGAATGGCAAGAAATATTCAAAGTGATGAATACCAAGAACCTACAACCAAGATTACTTTATCCAGCAAAGCTATCATTCAGAACTGAAGGTCAGATAAAGAGCTTCACAGATAAGGAAAAGCTAAAGGAGTTCATCACCACCAAACCAGTATTATATGAAATGCTGAAAGGTATCCTTTAAGAAGAGGAAGAAGAAGAAAAAGGTAAAGATACAAATTATGAACAACAAACATGCATCTATCAACAAGTGAATCTAAGAATCAAGTGAAGAAATAATCTGGTGATCATAATAGAATCAGGGACATAGAAAGGGAATGGACTGACTATTCTTGGGGGGGGGAAGGGGTGTGGGAGATACGGGAAGAGACTGGACAAAAATCGTTCACCTATGGATGAGGACAGTGGGTGGGGAGTGAGGGTGGAGGGTGGGGCGGGAACTGGGAGGAGGGGAATTATGGGGGGAAAAAGAGGAACAAATGTAATAATCTGAACAATAAAGATTTAATTTAAAAAAAAATAGAATAATGACAGAAACTTCCCAACCTGGTGAAGGAAAATGTCACACAAGTTCAGGTTACACAGAGAGTCCCAATCAAGAGGTACCCAAAGAGACCCACACCTAAACACATCATAATTAAAATGGCAAATGTTAAAGACAAAGAAAGAATCTTAAAGGCAGCAAGAGAGAAACAGAAAATTACCTACAAAGGAGTTCCCATTAAAATATCAACTGACTTCTCAATAGAAACACTTCAGGCCAGAAAGGAGTGGTATGAAGCACTTGAAATAATGAAAAGCAAGGGGCTAAATTAAAGACTACTGTATCCAGAGAGGCTATCATTTAAAATTGAAAGTAAAATAAAAAGCTTTCCAGACAAAAAATTTTAAAGGAGTACATTACCACCAAACCAACAATGCAAAAAAATGTTAAAGGGACTTCTTTAAGAAGAAGAAGAAAAAGAAAGAGGATCATTATCATAATCAAAATGAAAATGGCAGTAAATAAATACCTATCCTATATAATAAAAACATAGTATGCAAATTGTCTCCTTAACTGAGAGTTCTTCTGGGAGTTCAACCACAGTTCAGGGCTGGCCAGCAGTGGCAGGCAGCTGGGAAGGGAGGGAGGCCCTAGCCAGTGACAGGCAGCTGGGGGAAGGGAAAGAGGCTCCAGCCAGTGGCGGTGGCAGGCTGGCAGTGTCAGGCAGGTGGAGGAAGGGAGGGAGGCCCTGGCGGTGGCAGGTGGCCAGGGGAAGAAAGGGAGCACCTGGCCAGCCACAGCCAGCTGCTAGGGGTCCTACCAGTGCACAAATTTCATGCACTGGGCCTCTAGTTAATAATAACCTTAAATGTAAATGAATTAAATGCTCCAGTCAAAAGACATAGGGTGATTGAATGGATAAGTAAACATGACCCATATATATGCTGTCTACAAGATACCCATCTCAGAACAAAAGATACAAATAGACTGAGTGAGGGGATGGAAAATTATATTTTATGCAAATAGGAAGGGGGAAAAAAAGCTGGGGTAACAATACTCATAGACAAAATAAACTTCAGAACAAAGGCCACATCAAGAAACAAAAAAGACCACTTCATAATACTAAAGGGAATGTTTCAATAAGAAAGTATAACTTTTGTAAACTTATATGCACCCAATAGCGGAGCACCCAATTACATTAAGAAAAAAAATATTGACAGACTTTAAAAAAGAGATTAATGGTAACACAGTCATAGTAGTGGACTTTAACACCACTCTGACATCACTGGATAGATCTTCCTGACAAAAAATTAACAAGGAAATTGAGGCATCAATTGACACACTAGATCAGATGGTTTTAACTGATATTTACAGAACATTTCAAAGCAAGAGAATATACATTCTGCTCAAGTACACATGGAATATTTACAAAGATAGATAAGATGTTAAGGCAAAAAACAAGTTTATAAAAATTCAAGAAGCTTGATATAATAGCAAGCATCTTCTCAGATCAAAATGGCATGAAGTTAGAAATCAACTACAATGAAAAAATCTCTAAAACCCTCAAATACATGGAGGTTAAATAGCATGTTATTAAATAATGAATGTGTTAACAATTAGATAAAGCAAGAAATTAAAAACTTTCAAGGAAACAAATAAAAATGAACACACAACCACACAAAACCTATGGAACACAGCGAAAGCAGTCCTGAGAGGAAAGTTCATAGCACTACAGGTTACCTAAAGAAACAAGAAAAAGGGCTAATAAAATATCTGATTATACAACTAAATGAATTCAAAAGAGAACAGCATGAAAAGCCCAGAGCAAGTAGAAGAAAGGAAATAATAAACATCAGAGGGAAAATAAATGACATAGAGACTTAAAAAAAATAGTACAAAACATCAGTAAATCCAATAGCTGGTTCTTTAAAAATATAATCAAGATTGATGAACCCCTAGCCAGACTCATCAAGAAACAAAGAGAGAGGACCCAAATAAGTAAAATCAGAAATGAAAGAAGCATTATAACATTAGAAACCATAAAAATACAAAGGATTGTTAGCAAATACCACGAACAACTATATGGCAATAAACTGGACAAACTGGGTGAAATGGACAAATTTCTAGAAATATATAATCTTCCAAAACACAATGAGGAAAAATCAGAAAACCTGAGTAGAACAATAACAACTAATGAAATTGAAGCAATAATTTAAAAACTTACAGCAAACAAAAAGTCCTGGACTGGATGCATTTATAGCTGAATTTTATCAAACACTCAAAGAAGAACTAACCTTATCCTCAAACTATTCCTAAAAATTCAAGCGGAAGTAACACTTCCAGGCTATTTTTATGAAGCCTGTATTGTTCTAATTTAAAAAAAAAAAAAAAAAAAAAAACAGATAAAGACACTACCAAGAAAGAAAACTACAGGTCAATATCTCTGATGAACACAGATGCTGAAATCATGACTAAGTGGGATTTATTCCAGGGATGCAAGGCTGGTATACTATTCACAAAGCAATAAATGTGATATATCACATAAGCAAATTAAAAGATAAAAACCACATGATCATATATATAGATGCAGAAAAAAAACAAAACATTTGACAAAATCCAGTGGCCTGTTTTGATAAAACCTCTAACTAAAGAAGGAATAAAGGGATCATACCTCCATAAAATAAAAGTCATTTATGCCAAACCTGCAGCTAACCTAATACTTAATGGGCAAAAACTAAAATTGTTTCATTTAAGAACAGGAACAAGACAAGGATATTTGCTTTCACCAATCTTGTTCATCATAGTACTGGAAGTCCCAGTCACAGCAATCAGATAAGAAGAATAGATTAAAGGCATCAAATTATAAAGGAGGAAGTAAAACAGTCATTATTCGCAAATGACATGACATTGTACATAGAATACCCTAAAGAGTCCACCAGGAAACTATTAGACTTAATAAATGAATTTGGGAAGGTAGCAGGATACAAAATCAACATCCAGAAAGTGGTGGCATTTTTACAAACCAATAATGACCTCTCAGAAAGAGAAACAAAAAATAAAAATCTCATTTACCATTGCAACAAAAAAGGGAGATACTTAGGAATAAACTTAATCCAGGAGGTGAAAGACCTATATTTAGAAAACTATATGAGATTGAAAAAAGAATTAGAGAAATATTTTAAAAAATGAAAATGTATACCATGTTCATGGATTAAAAGAATTAACATTATTAAAATGTCTATACTACCACAAGGAATCCATATATCCAATGTAATCCCATTATAATACCAAAGGCATATTTCACAGAACTAGAGCAAATACTCCAAAAATTTATATTGAAGCATAAAGACCCCAAATAACTGCAGCAGTCTTGAGGAAGAAAAATAAAGTGGGAGGGATCACTGTACTGGATATAAAACTATACTACAATGCCATTGTAACCAAAATAACCTGGTACTGGCAGAAAGAACAGGCATATAGATCAATGGAACAGTACAGAAAACCCAGAAACTGACCCATACCATTATGGTCAATTAATATTTGACAAAGAGGGCAAGAACATACAATGGAGTAAAGACAGTCTCTTCAGCAAATGATGTTGGGAAAACTGGACAGACATGCAAACAGATGAAACTAAACCACCAGTTTACACTATACACAAGAATAAATTCAAGATGGATAAAGGCCTTAAATGTAAGGCATGAAACCATAAAAATCTTAGAGGAGAACATAGGCAATAAAATCTCAGACATCTCATGTAGGAATATGTTTACAGATACATCTCCCAAGCTACAGGAAACTAAGGAGAAAATAAATAAATGGAACTACATCAAAATAGAAAGCTGCACAGCAAGAGAAACCACCATCAAAATGAAAAGGGAGCCAAATATAAGGGAGAACAAATTTGCCAATGAAACATGTGACAAGAGGTTAATATCAAAAATACATAAGCCACTCATACAATTCAACAAAAGAAATACAAACAATCAAATTAAAAAATGGGCAGAAGACCTGAATAGACAGTTCTCCAAAGAGGACTTATAAATGGCCAAGGGACATATAAAAAATGCTCAAAGTCACTAATCATCAGAGAAATGCAAATTAAAACCACAATACAATATCACCTCACACCTGTCAGAATCGCTATCATCAAAAAATCTATAAACAAATGCTGGTGAGGATGTGGAAAAGGGAACACTAGGTCACTGCTGGTGGGAATGCAGACTGGTACAGCCACTATGGAAAACAGTATGGAGTTTCCTCAAAAAATTAAATATGAAATTTACCTTTGACCAGCGATCCCACTTCTTGGAATATATCCTAAAAAAAACCACAAAACAAAACTCAAGAGGATTAAAAATGGTGGCTGAGTAAGTGAATTATGAACTGTCCCAATTATGCCCCAATTAATTAATTATCTGCCTAGATTTAGTGGGACATACGCAGGTGACCAGGGGACAGCAATAACAGCCTATTCCCTGATACTTCAATGTCTAGACAGTTGAGCCAAACAGGAACACATGAACACACAAGACAGAATTAGTATGCAATCACACAAGGTTTGTTTACCTATTTCTAGTGGGTCCTAGGCTCTGGCAAAGGCTACCTGGCCATGCACACCAAAAGACGGACAATGAAGATGAAGGCAGACAGGCAGCCACAAGTTGGTCCAGGGTCGCACAGCAGAGCAGTCAGTCAGGGGCTCATCTCATGGAGTGACGTGGAGTCTTCCTCTTATCAGGCAGGAGACGTCCACTGAAGAAGGTCCGGTGCTTATATAGCCAGTAGTAAACAACTTGTATCTTATCAGTGTGGTCCAGACAGTGTGCCTTATGCTAGGAGCAGTGCGTTTACATTTTAAGGGCTTAGGGCATTTACATCAAGATAGTGGGCCATTCACTATGTTTATAACATTTTGGAAGTTACAGATTATTGGGGTCTCCACACAGCAAACATTTCACACAATAATCATTTCATACATTAGAGGGGTTTCCTTATGACCATAAATAACATTATAACACCATCTGAGATGGATATTTAGCCTGCCTGCATGCACCATCTATCTACCATGTTCACCTTTTATTTATCATATTATTTGTAAGATTTCACTAATCAGGAAACATAGCTGAAATAAGATAAAACACTTGACTCTAATTAGTGGGAGGGGAAAGGATTCTATGACTTTTACTGGGAGCTATGTTTAAAGGTAAAATTTAGGGAATCTAGATTGGACTACCTAGAAATCATCTAACTCAGAGAATAGAACTATCTATATTAATAAAAGGGTAATATGCTAATTAGACCAGACGTCTTCTGGATGTTCTTCCGGACAAAGCCATGTTGGGGGGCGGGGGGAGTGTGAGGCAGAGGCAGTTAGGAGCAATCAGACCAGCAGGGGAGGGCAGTTAGGGGTGATCAGGCTGGCAGGGGAGGGCAGTTAGGAGGCAATCATGCCAGCAGGGGAGCAATTAGTGGGTGATCAGGCCAGCAGGGGAGGGCAGTTAGGGGGCGGTCAGGCCGGCAGGGGAACAGTTAGGGGCATCAGGCCATCAGACAGAGGCAGTTAGGGGTGATCAGGCAGGCAGGCAGGCAAGCAATTAGGAGCCAGCAGTCCTGGATTGCAAGAGGGATGTTTGAGGGGTCCTGGATTAGAGAGGATGTATGCCGGGCTGAGGGACGCCCTGCTCCATGCACAAATTTTATGCACCGGGCCTCTAGTAGTAGTGAAAGGAATTCTAGGGACAAAATAGGCATGTTTAGAGAATAAAGAGGTCCATGGGTGAAGAATGCATATGTGAAGGACAGCGGTATCTCTGGCCTGAGCAATTAAAGCAATTATAAGGTAGGTCAAAAGCAGCCCTGACCTGAGCAGCTTGGAGAGCCATAAGGGGTAGTAAAACATCTCTGGCCAGGACAACTGAGAGAGAGCCATAAAGGAGATCAAAAGAAACTCCAACCAGAACAGATAATATGGATATGTGAAGGATAAAGAAATGCCACAGGATAAGGAGAGAAGAAGGCATACATTCACAGAAGATAAAGAAAAGTCGCAGAGTACTAGGAAGAAGGAAACATACTTTCACAGAGGATAGAGCAGTGGTTCCCAACTGTTTTTTTGGCCATGCCCCACCTAAGCATTTCTAAAATCCTGATGTCCTCCCTGTGACATATATTCTTATTATTCAAAAAGTGAACTATTATTGTGGAGGAAGCCTAAAAGGACATTAACTTGGTCTAAACAAGCTTCCAAAGAACATGGCATCCATAAAAGAGAAAAATAAAAGAACTAAAGGACAGTTGAAGTTCTGAGGAAGAAATCACTAAGAAATTGTTAAAAAAATAATAATATGAAGTGATATGAAAAAATAGCAAATAAAGTTTCAAAACACATAATAGACAACTGAAATGCATAAATATCTCACAATATGTATTTGCATACTGTATATGAGGCTCCTAGAACCAAAAGAAATGCAAAAAATTAATTGTTAATAACTCTTTCTTGAATTGCCCCCCTTAAAAATCAAATTGCCCCCCAGTGGGGCATGTGCCCCACTTTGGGAACCACTAGGATAGAGAAATATTGACAGATACCAGAAAAAAGGGAAACATATTTTCACAGGAGATAGAGGAATGCTGCAAGATAAGAGGAAGAGAATGAGGGGGGCGCCACGTGGGTTTTGGACTTTGAAAGAGAAAAGGAACCAATTAGGAGAGCACAGGGTCATAAAATGGGGAAGGGGTCCAATTAGAAGGGAGCATGAAGAGACAAAGAGCTACAAAATATATAAAGCTAAGACAAAGGAACACAAAACAGATTTTTAGATTTTGGATTTAGATTTTTTTTTTTCTGTGAGAGCAGGCTATTCCCATTTGGGGCCTCTCTCTAGGGTACTCTCCCCTTTGGGGACTCCTGTGCCTTGGAGTTTGTATATGCTTCCAAGAAACTTCCACATTTTTTAATTAAAGAAGCCTTTTCATCCATGAGTTTATTCTTCAAACTTCATCTGACAAGGACCCACAAGAAGTCTGTACCACAAATCCCACGTTTCAATAGAAAGATTTTTTTTTAAACAAATCTTTTCAACAAAAATGTTTCCTAAGTAAGCTCACATTTATTTGACCCAAAACAAGTATTTACTGTTATTTCCACTGGCCTTGGCTTTCAAATTCATTGTGTGCCTTCCTATCATGTAATGAGAATATGTGTAATATATGTACAAGTTTTTGGTAGAATGTTTGCAAAAATACTTTTGTAAATGTTTTTTGGGGAAAAAATGGCAACTCATATTTTTCAAAATGTTACATGAAAAAAAAATGCTTCTAGTTAAAATAAGCACTTCCGTCCTAGTCGGTTTGGCTCAGTGGATAGAGCGTCAGCCTGCGGACTCAAGGGTCCCGGGTTCGATTCCGGTCAAGGGCATGTACCTTGGTTGAGGGCACATCCCCAGTATGGGGGTGTGCAGGAGGCAGCTGATCCATGTTTCTCTCTCATCGATGTTTCTAACTCTCTATCCCTCTCCCTTCCTCTCTGTAAAAAATCAATAAAATATATTTAAAAAATAAAATAAACACTTCCTCTCTATTAGGCACTGCCAAACAAACTCTTGTATGATATAGTCATTAGTTTTAGAGCTTATTCTGGTTTATGGGTTTACTTGCTTTCATAAAAATTCCATGCATTTAATGTTTGGTTGAGATAAAGACAGTTTCCTTGCAGCCCAAGAAACCAGATCTATACCAAACTCTCATATTCCAACTCTAGTTGTGCCCCAAACTACTGAACTCCTTTTTATTAATAGTAAACCACACCACTAAATACAGAAAGAAACACCAAAAGTTTGAAAGAAAACTCAAAAAGCTAAAAGAATTTTTGAACAATCACTAACAGCCTATATGGTACACAAAGCTTAGCATCCAAATAAATGCTGACATGAGAATAACGGCTTAGTACACATCAGAAATGTATCCCTGGTAAAAACCACCAGCAAGCCTCACAGACTCTGAACATGCCAATATTCACAGATGGGGAAGCAATGTAGGTTATTTCTCTATATTTCATAAGGTCACACAACCAAAATATTTTCTGAGAATATAGCTCCTGAAAAAAACACACAGCAATTTGCTGATGTTTGTGGGCATTAATTTACATAACTTAAAGAGTAATTTAAATGTATCATTTCCTTAAGTTGAAGATATAGTGCTATCGACTTGTTGCTTTCTGATCAGAATTATTACACCTTACACGGGCTGACTTGTGTACTGGCAGATGATTCATTTGTGGACTTGGTGTTATTTGGAAAATGCTAGAAAGGAAAAACTTGCCTATTATAGTCAGGACCACTTTACTAAGAGTATCTTCAGAGAAGTGCATCCTTAGGCATTTTTGTCATTGTGCAAACATCATAGAGTGCACTTATACAGAACTAGGAGGTATAACTTACTGCATGCCTAGGTTATATGGTATAGCCTGTTGCTCCTAGATTAAAAATCTGGACAGTATGTTACTGTGCTGAATACTGTAGGCAATTGTAACACAATGTTATTTGTGTATCTAAACATATCTAAATGTAGAAATAGTACAAAAATGTGGTATTGCTGACAAAATAAATCACAAACTTAAAGAAAGATTTTAAAACTTTATTTGACCAAGATTTAGGAGCCAGTCAGGGAAATAAAATCTCAAGGGATTGAGAAAATGTTCTGAGAAATAGTTGTTTTGAAATTATTCTATACAGTGGAATCAAAGAAGAAGATGTAAAGAAGGTTACATAAAATTCATTAGTGGTAGATTCAGGAGATGAAAGAAAATAAAGCAAGAAAATTTCTATAATTAGATAAAAAGTAAAATGGAGCAATAGATACTTTTTATATATTAGTGGATGCTAGATAGTTAATATTTAACATAAATGGTTTTCAGAGGTATGCAGGTGAAATATAATAATGAGAAATGTTGGGGTCCTCTTGGCCCAGTACCAGGAAATCACTTGGACATGTTAAATACATTATTCTAGATACATAAAAATAAGGAATGGGGCTTGCTCAGGTATTAGTCTATTATATAGGCTTCAGGATGTGACTTATCATTAATACCCATTCAGTTAAAAAATCTTTGTGATTAAAATACCCTATGTAGTAACTTTCAGCTATTGAGCTTGTCAGGCTTGCCAAGGTAGCCCATTTTTTGTTCACAGTAAAAATGATTTTAATCCCTGACAGGTTTGGCTCAGTGGATAGAGCATCAGCCTGCGGACTGAAGGGTCCCAGGTTCGATTCCAGTCAAGGGCATGTATCTTGGTTGCGGGCACATCCCCAGTAGGGGTGTGCAGGAGGCAGCTGATCGATGTTTCTCATCGATATTTCTGACTCTCTATCCCTCTCCCTTACTCTCTATAAAAAAATCAATAAAATATATTTTTAAAAAGTGATTTAAAAAAAAATAAACCTCTATAGGGCCCTTACCATGAATGTAGTTTGCAGGACTGGAAATTACTATGGGTGATTCAATGAGTGTGTGGTGAATGAATGTGAAGGCCTAGGACATTACTGTGCACTACTGTAGACTTCTTAAACACTCCATTATAATCTTTTTTATCTCCCATATTTTATTGCTTTATTTATTTTAATATTTTTTATTGATTTTAGAGAGGAAGGGGCAGGGAGAGAGATAGAAACATCAATGATGAGAGAGAATCATTGATTGGCTGCCTCTTACACGCCCCCTACTGGGACTCAAGCCCACAACTGGGCATGTGTCCTTGACCGAAATCAAACTTGGGACCCTTCAGTCTGCAGGCTGACACTCTATCCGTTGAGCCAAACCAGCTAGGGCATATTTTATTCCTTTAAAAAGAACATCTTCACTTTGTTATTCACAAGGAAAATTTGACAAAGCATTCTCTTAATGCAGAAAGTATTGTGTTGATTGTCAAACAAACCAATTTGTTTAAAACATAGGGAAGCAAACAAAGTGTATGAAAACAACAATGTGCATACCAGGCATGTCTTATAGGGAAATCATGGTGGAAAGTGAATTGTCTGATTCCTAATAGGATATATTCTGAAGCATTAAAAAGTTGGCATATGCAAGATATAAAAGCTTCCAAATTATATTTCAAGGACTTTTTAATTTATAAACCAAACCAATCAATAAAACATGTATTTAAAATTCTAAAAACTTTTTTTGGCAAGTATTTCTTAAGCTAAATGTAACTTCAATCCCCTCATAATAAAAATCTCCATGAACAAAAAGCAAAATATTTCATTAACATCCCAAGGGGCATATTAGATATGAAGTAAAAATGGCTTTGGAGAATAACTGACATTAAAGAGTCAATATTTGGTTAAATAAAAATATGAACTTCTCCATTATAATTACCATATAAGGCATGAAATAAGTGAATGAATCTCCCCTCTTACATCCATTGAAGAAAATGTTCTAAGTCTTAGATGCTCTTTGCTATTCTGTCTCAGCAAATAAAAACCCTTGATTTAGTTAATAGTTTTCTTTAATTATTATTGATATCACTTGAAAAATACAGAATAATAATTTTATGTTTTTAAGTACTTTACATGCATTATCTTTATTTTTAAAATAAACTTTTTATTGTTGATAGTATTAAAGATATCTCCCCTCCCCACTCCTTTACCACTTCCTCCCCAGCCTTACTTTCCCTCCCCGTATCTTCACTACCCTATTGCCCATGGACACGGGCAATAGGGTATATAACAAAAGTGTAATATGCAAATCAACCGAATGGTGGAACTACTGGTCACTATGATGCATACTGACCACCAGGGGGCAGATGCTCAATGCAGGAGCTGCCCCCTGGTGGTCAGTGTGCTTCCACAGTGGGAGCGCTGCTTAACCAGAAGCTGGGCTCACGGCTGGCAAGCGCAGTGGCAGTGGTGGGAGCCTCTCCTGCCTCTGCTGCAGGTGGGCAGTAAGGAGCGAGGGGTCCTGGACTACAAGAGCCCTGGACTGTGAGAGGGATATCTGATTGCCAGTTTAGGCCTGATCCCCCCCGAGTGGTCCCGGACTGTGAGAGATGCAGGACAGGCTGAGGGATACGCCCTCCTCCCCCTCCCCCCGCCCCCCGCCAGTGTACAAATCTCGTGCACTGGGCCTCTAGTCTATAATAATAAAAACCTAATATGCTAACTAGATCGGACAGCTGAACAACCTTCTGCACATAATTCTGGATGTCTTTCCAGATGAAGCCATGGCAGTGGGGTTTGAGACAGAGGTGATTAGGGGCAATCAGGCAAGCAGGAGAGCATTTAGGGGCATCAAGCAGGCAGGCAGTATGGTTAGGGGCATCAGGCAGGCAGACAGAGGCAGTTAGGGGCATCAGGCAGGCAGAAAAGCAGTTAGGGGCATCAGGCAGGCAGGCAGAATGGTTAGAGGCAATCAGGCAGGCAGGCAGAGGTGGTTAGGGGCATCAGGCAGGCAGGCAGAGGCAGTTAGGGGCAATCAGGCAGGCAGGCAAGCAGTTAGGAGCCAGCGTTCCAAGATTTTGAGAGGGATCCCGGATTGTGAGAGGGTGCAAGCCAGGCTGAGGGACACCCCTCCCCACACCAGTGCACAAATGTTGTGCACTGGGCCTCTAGTCCTATATAAGAAAAGCCTAATATGCTAAATGTCTGGTCGGCCAGTTGGCCGTTCAACCAATCAAAGTGTAATATGCTAATGATATGCTAAGGCTGCTCAACCACTTTCTTTGATGTGCACTGACCACCAGCGGGCAGACGCTCTGATGGGTAGGTTAGCTTGCTGCCGGGGTCCGACCAATCGGGACTGAGCTAGATAGGCTGGACATGCCCTGGAGCCCTCCTGCAATCCCTCCCCAGCTGGCCAACCTCCCACATCACTCCCCAGCCCCGATCGTGCACCGGTGGAGTCCCTCGGCCTGGCCTGCACCCTCTCGCAATCTGGGACCCCTCAGGGGATGTTGGAAAGCCGGTTTCAGCCTGATCCCGCAGGCCAGGTCAAGGGACCCCACTGGTGTATGAATTTGTGCACTGGGCCTCTAGTAAATATATAAGTTCTTTTCATTCTCCCAACCCCACATCGAGGGATGTCAGCATGTTCCATGCCTTCATACTTCAGGTCCCTTTTATTAGCCAATTCATTCTGCTCATTAGATTCCATAAATAAATGAGATCATGTTATATTTGTCTTTCTCAGATTGACTTATTTCACTTAGAATAATACTCTCCAGGTCCATCCATCCTGTCCCAAACGGTAAGATAGTCCTCTTTTTTACAACTGTATAGTATTCCATAGTGTAAACATCCCATAGCTTTTTTATCCATTCATCAACTGATGGGCACTGGGGCTGTTTCCAAATGTTAGCTATTGTAAATAGCACTGCTATGAACATAGGAGTGCACACATTCTTTTTTCTTGGAAGTTTGGGGTTTGTTTATTTGTGTTTTATCTTTATTTTTGAAAGTAATACATATGTCCCCTTATTTTCCCCACTACCCTCCTCCAGAACACCCTTGCCTCCCACCTCAGGACCTCACCACCTCACTGTCTGTGTCCATGGGTTATGCATACAAGGTCTTAGGTTGATTGCCTACCACCATTCCACCCTCCCCATCCTTCCCTCTGAGATTCTGCAATCTGTTCCATGCTTCCATGTCCTTAGATGGATTCCATTCATCAGTTTATTTTGTTAATTAGATTCTACATATGAGCCAGATTATGTGATCTTGTCTTTCTCTGACAGACTTATTTCACTTAGCCTGATATTCTCCAGGTCTCTCCATGTTGTCTCAAAGGGTAAAAGATTCTTCTTTTTAACTGATGCATAGTATTCCATGGTATGAATATACCATGGCTTTATTATCTACTCAGCCTCTGATGGGCACTTGAGCTGTTTCCAGATCTTAGCTATTTTAAATTGTGCTGCTATGAACATAAGAGTGCATACATTTTTCTGATTGGTGCTTTGGGTTTCTGAGGCTATATTCCTAGAAGTGAAATCACTGGGTCAAATGACAGTTCCATATTTAATTTTTTGAGGAAACTCCATACTGTTTTTTATAATGGCTGCACCAGTCTGATTTACACCAGCAGTGTAATAAGGTTTCCTATTCTACACACCCTCTCCAGCACTTCTCATTTGTTAATTTGCTTATGGTAGCCATTCTGACAGGTGTGAGGTGATGCCTCATTGTCCTTTTAATTTGCATCTCTCTGATGATCAGTGACTTAAAGCATTTTTCCATATTTCTCTTGGCCATCTGTATGTCCACTTTGGAGAAGTGCTTATTTAGGTCCTTTGCTCATTTTTTAATTGGACTGTCTGTATTCCTTTTGTATGAGTTCTTTATATATTTTGAATGTTAACCCTTTATCAGATGAATCTTTGACAAATAAGTTCTCCCATAGAGTGGGCTCCCTTTTCATTTTGTTGGTTTCTTTTGCTGTGCAGAAGCCTTTCATTTTGATGTAGTCCTTTGTTTATTTTCTCCTAAGCTTCCTTTGACCTAGGTCCTAGGAGATGTATCCATAAACATACTGCTATTAGAGATGTCTGAGACTTTACTGCCTATGGTTTCTTCTAGGATTTTTATGGTTTCCTGACTTACATTTAAGTTTTATGTCTATATTGAATTTATTCTTGTGTATGGTGTAAGTTGGTGGTCCAGTTTAATTTATTTGCATGTATCTGTCCAATTTTCCTAACACCATTTATTGAAGAGACTGTCTTGACTCCATTGTCTGCTCTTGCCTCCTTCATCAAATATTACTGGAGTGAAAAGACTTGGGTCAATTTCTGATCTTTATTCTGTTCCATTGATCTATATGCCTGTTCTTGTGTTAATACCAGGCTGTTTTGATTATGGTGGCTTCGTACTATAACTTGATATCTGGTATTGTGATTCCTCCAAATTTGTTTTTCTTTCTCAAGGTTTCTGTGGCTATTTGGGGTCTTTTTTGATTCCTTATAAATTTTTGGAGTATTTTTTATTAATCTGTAAAATATACTGTTGATATTTTAATAAGGATTGCATAGAATCTGTAGATTGCCTTGAATAGTATGGACATTTTAATGATGTTCATTCTACCAATCCATGTACATGGTATAATCTTCCCCTTGTTTATTTCTTCTTCTGTATCCTTTTTCAATGTCTTGTAGTTTTCTGAGTACAGATCTATTGCCTCCTTGGTTAAGTTTATTACTATGTATCTTAATTTTTTTGTTGCAATGGTAATTGGGATTGTTTAGTTCCTCTTTCTGAGGATTAATTATTGGTGCATAAAAAGGCCATTGATTTTGGGGTGTTGATTTTGTATCCTGATACATTGACAAATTTGTTTATTAAACCTAGTAGTTTTTTGGTGGATTTTTTTTTGGTTTTCTATGTATCATCTGCGAATAATGAGCATTTTCCTTCCTTTCTAATTGGATGCCTTTTATTTCTTCTTGTCTTATTGCTGTGGCTAGCACTTTTTGTACTATGTTGGATAAGAGTGGTAAAAGTAGACATCCCTTTCTTGTTCTTGTTCTTAGGGGAAATGGTTGTAGCTTTTGTCCATTGTGTACGATGTTTCTTTAGGTTTGTCATATATGGCCTTTATCATGCTGAGATATGCTGCCTCTATTCCCAATTTGCTGAGAGTTTTAATAAAAATGGGTGTTGGGTTTTTGTCGAATGGTTTTTCTGCATCTATTGATATGATCATGTGATTTTTGTCTTTCAGTTTGTATATGTGCTGTATCACATTTATCAATTTGTGAATATTGTACCAGCATTGCATCCCTGGACTAAATCCCACTTGGTCATGGTGTGTTATCTTTTTTTATACATTGTTGGATCCAATTTGCTAATATTTGTTGAGGATTTTAGCATCTATGTTCATCAGCTATATTGGCCTATAGTTCTCTTTCTTTGTAGTGTCTTTATCTGGTTTTGGAGTTAGGATCATGTTGGCCTCATAAAAAGAACTTAGAAGTGTTCCTTCCTCTTGCATTGTTTTTAAAGTATATTTTTATTGATTTCAGAGAGAAGGGAGAGGGAGAGAGAGATAGAAACATCATTGATGAGAAGGTATCATTGATTGGCTACCTCTTGCACTTCCCACTCTAGGAATCAAGCCTGTAACACAGGCATGTGCCCTGACCAGGAATCACACTGTGTCTGGTTCACAGGTTGATGCTCAACTACTGAGTCACCTTCTGGGATTTTTTAAAAATAGTTTGAGGTGTATAGGTGTTAGTTCTTCCTTGAATGTTTGATAAAACTCCCCTGTGAAGCCATCCAGACCTGGACTTTTGTTTTCTGGGAATTTTTTTTTTATTACTCTTCTATTTCACTAGTTGTTATTGGCCTATTCAGGTTTTCTGATTCTTCCTGATTCTGTTTTGGGAGATTGTATATTTCTAGGAATTTGTCCATTTTATCCACATTGTATAGCTTGTTGGCATATAGCTTTTAGTAGTATTTTCTTACAATCCTTTGTATTTCTGTGATGTCAGAGGTTACTTCTCTGCTTTTGATTCTGATTTTATTTATTTGGGTCCTCAATTTTGTTTCTTGATAAGTCTAACTAAGGATAACATCAATCTTGTTTATCCTTTCAAAAAACCAGCTTTTTTGATTTTTTTTTCTTTTTTAGTCTCTATGTCATTTTTTTTCTGCTTTAATGTTTATTATTTCCTTCCTTCTCCTTAATCTGGGCTTTTATTGTTGTTCTTTTTCTAGTTCTTTAAGTTGCAGGATTAAATAGTTTATAATTAATTTTTCTTCTTTTTTTGAGGTAGGCCTGTAGTGCTATGAATTTCCCTCTCAGGACTGCTTTTGCTGTGTCCCAGAGATGTGGGATGATTACTAGTATGTGTTTTCATTTACTTCTACGAAGCTTTTTATTTATTTATTGATATCATTGGTAACCAATTCATTGTTTAATAACATGCTATTTACCCTCCATGTGTTTGAATGTTTGGGGGTTGATTTACTGTAGTTGTTTTCTGATTTCATTCCACTGTGACCTGAGAATATGCTTCATATGATTTCAAACTTCTTTAAGTTGCAGATACTTCTTTTGTGTCCTTACATGTGGTCTAACTTTGTGAATGTCCCATGTGCACTTGAGAAGAATGTATGTTCTGCAACTTTGTGGTGAAATGTTCTATAAATGTCAATTAAATCCATCTCATCCAATGTTTCCTTTAAAGTCACCATTTTCTTGTTAATTTTTTGTCCAGAAAATCTATCTAGTGAAGTCAGCAAGGTGTTAAAGTCCTCTATTATGACTGTATTGTTGCTGATCTCTCCTTTAAAGTCCTCCAGATTTTTTAAAAATATATTTAGGTGCTCCTATATTGGGTGCATATATGTTTACCAAGGTTATATCCTCTTGTGGGATCAATCCCTTTACTATTATGTAGTGACCTTAGTTGTCTCTTGTGATGGCCTTCATTTTGAAGTCTATTTTGTCAGATATGAATATTGCTACCCCAGCTTTTTTTTTTTTCTTTTCCATTTGCATGAAAAAATATTTTTCCATCCCTTCACTCTCATCCTCTTGAGTCTTCAGTTCTTAGGTGGTCTTTTGTAGACAGCATATAATTGGGTCATGCTTTAGTATCCATTCAGATACCCCATGCCTTTTGAATGGAGCATTTAATCCTTTTACATTTAAGTTTATTATTGGTAGGTACTTATTTATTGCCTTTTTAATTCTGTATACCTAGGTTTCTCTCTCTATTTTGGTTTCTCATTAAAACAATCCCTGTAAGATTTTTTTAAATGCTGGCTTGTTGGTGATGTACTTCTTTAGCCTTTTTATGTCTGGGAGGCTCTTTATTTCACCATGTACTCTGATGGCCTTGCTGGACATAGTAATCTTGTTTGCAGATTCTTGTTATTCTTGCTTTCCTTTACCTTGGGTACGTCATACCATTCCCTCTGACCTGTAGAGTTTCTGATGAGAAATCAGATGACAGCCTTATGGGAGCCCCTTTGTATGTAACAGTTTGTTTTTCTCTTCCTGCCTTTAAGATTTTCTTTGTCTTTAATTTTTGGCATTTTAATTATGATATTGAAACAGGAATTTTAGGGGAATATAGGCAGGCATAGGGATTTTTTAGAATTGGCGTCCACGGAAAAAACACAGGGAAAAGGTACATTTTCATAACACAAGGAAGCCAGGTGCACTTATATCTCCATAAGACAAGGGAGCAGCAACAGTTGCATTTACATAAGACAAGGAAGCAACAACAGGTACATTTCCATAAGACAAGGGAACTGGAAATAGCCAAGAAAGGTCTATATTTACAAAATAAAGAGAAGAAAGCCCAGAGGAATGGAAGGGCTATGAGGGAGGAGGGCCTCAGGAATCACTATAGTAACCAATTCTGAGGGGAATATTGACCAATCAGAGGGGATATCAGGACACAGGAACTGCAGGCTTTATGAACCATGGAAACAGGAACTCTGTGGGACCTTTCCTTCTTCCCTACTTGGGAGTGTGTTGGGTTGCATATCTGGTGCTTCAGCCAGGCGGGGCACGCTGTGCTCTCTGTTCCTAGAACACATAGATAGGAAGGTGGTCACTGTACTGATGCTGTACTGTGTTGGGAACAAATTGTGTAAACAAAGCTTTGTAACTAACTTTGTGGTTTTTACAAATAAAAATGCTGTAACTCCTGTAGTCAGCACTGGAGTTCAGCCTTTGCTTCGGCAGGGTGCTGTAACTGTAGTCGCTGTCCAGCTTAATAAAGGCTCCTAAATCTTGATCTGAGTCCTTGGTGGTCGTCTCCGCGGGTCACCCCATCACATTTGGAGGCCCCCAGCGAGATCCACTCCAGCCGAGTTGCCGGTGGACACCCCGGATGCCCCAGGTGAGGACACTCCAATCTTCGTCCCAGGTCCCAGGGAGGCGGAGTGTTTTCCTCCCCAAACTGCAATCCGAAAACGATGAGCCACCTGGACCTCCAGCAGGGAGGTAAGAATCTGGTATCTGTCTGTGGAACATCCCCTTTAGGACTCAAAAGAGGGCTGGACACAGCGAAACCTTGGAGTCTGACTGCCCGGATGTGACGGCGTCAGGGGGTCCTGGTCTGGGCAACATTAGGTTGCATTTGTCTGGTTTGTTTTGTCTTTGTTCTTTGTTGTCTTTGTCTTTGTCAAAATGGGTCAGGGTCAGTCGTCCTCATTGACCCCCTTACAATGTTTTCTTGAGAATTTTCAGGACTTCAAGAGACGCGGAGAGGACTACGCCACCCCCGTTAATTATTTTGACTTACAGAAATTTAGTGAATGAGAGTGGCCAACGTTTGGGGTTGGGTGGCCATCCACCGGGTCTTTTGATCTATGGATGGCATATCGGGTTCATCACATTGTTTACGGTCATCCTGGCCACCCTGACCAAATTTCCTACATCCAGATATGGGTCGACATCCTCACTGAGAAACCCTGGTGGTTAAAGAAATGCCAATGCCCCGAAGAAAAATTGGGATGAAGACAGACTATTTTGCTGACAGAGCCCCCAAAAGGCAGAAAAAAGACAGATCCTAAGGTCTTGCCCAATGACCCCAAGGATGAGGTCTCAGGACGACAGCCTCCACCTTATGTCCCCCCACCTGGGACACCCTCAGGAAGTGGACCCATGGCTCCTGTGGAGTCATCTCCCCAGCCTCCCCCGGCTACTATTTCTGGCCCAGGTCTAAGTCCAGAGGCGAAAGCCGGAGCAGGTCTTCCGGGGGCTTCTCCCCTTTACCCCCCAATCCCTCAAGCCCCACTCCCTGGTGCGGGGCAGGCTGTGGAGTCGAGTTCCCTACCACCGCCACAACCTCTGCCATGGCCATCTGCACAAACTCTGTCAGCCAGAAACCCTTTTAGTCAGCCCCACACTAGGACCGGGGCCTCTTATGGACCTCCAGGGGACCCCAAGAGAGGGACTGAGGAGGCTTCCCCAAGTGGGCCAGTCCCCTTATTGCCATTACGTCAGGCAGCCCCCCTGGACTTAGGGCCGGACGGTCGACCTTTTATGATTTATGTCCCCTTTTCCACTAGTGATCTGTATAACTGGAAGAATCAGAATCTGTCCTTTTCTCAAAACCCCCAGAGTTTGGTCTCCCTCCTTGAGTCGGTTTTCTTCACTCACCAGCCAACCTCGGACGACTGTCAGCAATTACTTCAGACTCTCTTCACCTCAGAGTAGAGGGAGAGAGTAAGAAATGAAGGAAGAAAGGTGGTCCTTGGGCAGGACGGACAGCCTGCCACTGATCCTGGAAGGATAGAGGAGGTTTTTCCGGCTGGAAAGCCACAGTGGGACCACAATTTGGACCAAGGGAAGGAGGCTCTCGCCAGACTCTCCGCAGGGCAATCCGAGCTGCCGCTCAGAAGCCCACTAATCTCTCCAAGGTAACGGAGACCGTAGAGGGACTGAGTGAAAGCCCAGCTGCCTTTTTAGAGAGGCTTTGTGAGGAATACCGGGTGTATACCCCAATTGACCCGGATGCCCCAGAAAATCAGCGGGCCATTAATATTGTGTTCATGTCCCAGTCTGCCCCAGACATTAGAAAAAAGCTACAAAAGTTAGAAGGCGTTGAAGGGAAGTCACTCTCAGATCTGGTCGAGGTTTCCCAGAAGGTTTTCAATAATCGGGAAGACCAAACTGCAAACCTAAATATCAAAATGGCAAAGATCTTACTGGCTATGAATGAGGGGAAGGGATCAAGGCAAGCCACTGGGAAGAAAGATGGGAAAAAGAGACAAGGCCAAAGGGCCAGGCTGGGGAAGAACCAATGTGTTTACTATAAAAAGGAAGGACACTGGAAAAGGGAATGCCCCGAAAGACCGGAGATGAAGGAAAACCCAGTGCTGGTCGAGGAGGTGGACTGAGGGCGTTGGGGCTCTGTAGGCCCACAGGAGCCCAGGGTAACATTAAACATTGGGGGCAAACCAATGGATTTCCTCATAGACACTGGAGCCACGTTTTCAGTAGTACAACACCCAGCTGGCCCGGTCTCAAAGTCCAGAACCCCTGTTAAAGGGGCGACAAGGAGAGTAAAATCCTACCCCTGGACTCAGGGATGAATCACCAACCTAGGGGCAGGCACAGTTACCCACTCCTTTCTTGTAATGCCCGAATGCCCCTACCCCCTTCTGGGAAGAGACTTACTCAACAAACTCTGAGCCACTATTTCCTTTGAAGGAGGGGAAGAACCTCGGGTACTCCTCCAACTGCCCACAGAGTCGGAGGGAACAGTTTTACTCCTCACCTGCCCTTTACAGGAGGAATACAGGCTACATGAAGGGATTTCAAAGACCCCTCAGAAGATCCCTACCTCTGAGAGCTCCAAAAAGAGATGCCCGGAGTTTGGGCTGAGGGGAATCCACCTGGGCTGGCAAGACACTGGCCTCCCATAGTGATCCAGCTCACCAGCACTGCCACTCTGATTCGGGTCAGGCAATACCCAATGAGCCAGAAGGCAAAGTTGGGCATAGCCAAAAGCATACAGAGACTGAGAAAGGCGGGAATCCTAATACCTTGCCAGTCAGCATGGAACACCCCTTTACTACCTGTCCAGAAACCAGGAACGGAAGACTTTAGGCCCCTTCAAGATTTAAGGGAGGTAAACAAAAGAGTAGAAACTATCCATCCTACCATCCCTAACCCTTATACTCTCCTAAGCTTACTTCGGCCGGACCACTGGTATTATACTGTCCTAGACTTGAAAAATGCTTTCTTCTCCCTTCTCAATCAATTTTTGCTTTTGAGTGGACAGACCCATAGGAGGGAGAGTCAGGACAATTGACTTGGACCAGACTCCCTCAGGGATTTAAGAACTCCCCCACTATATTCGATGAGGCCCTTATGGGGCATGTGGGAGGCAGCCGATCAATGATTCTCTCATTGTTGATGTTTCTATCTTTCTCTCCTTCTCCCTTTCTCTCTGAAATAAATAAAAATATATTTTAAAAAATTTCTTTGACTCTCTGGGGTACAATCAAATTTAAAGAACAGATATTAACTGCAAATAATTCAAACCCTTGAAGAACTGGTTTCTAGCTTAGGCTAGACTAAAATCCAGGTCAAGTTGAAGAAATGAAATAAGGTTTAATATTTTTTTTAAAAAATTTACAATCAATATTACAAGTGCTTACATCTCTTGGATGTGAATGGTGAAATTGTAGAGTACCTATTCTACAATGAATGATTAAATCAAAGAAAAGAGGCAATTGTGAATTTGAAGCTATACATAACACCCAGAAAGTATAAAAAGGAAAGGGAACATAAACAGCTCACCAAGCAAGTATATAAAATAAAATAAAATTAGATATTTCAAATCAATAAGAATATTGACAAAATTTTTCACTTTTAAAAAAATTGTTGCCCTAACCGGTTTGGCTCAGTGGATAGAGCGTCAGCCTGAGGACTCAAGGGTCCCAGGTTCGATTCCGGTCAAGGGCATGTACCTTGGTTGCGGGCACATCCCCGGTAGGGAGTGTGCAGGAGGCAGCCGATCCATATTTCTCTCTCATCGATGTTTCTGACTCTCTATCCCTCTCCCTTCCTCTCTGTAAAAGAAAAAAATCAACAAAATATATATTTTTTAAAAAATTGTTATAAGTCTTGCTTTAGACAGTTTTGCTCAGTGGCTAGAGCATTGGCCTGCAGACTGAAGGGTCCCAGGTTTGATTCCGGCCAAGGGCACATACCTGGGTTGTGGGCTCGATCCCCAGTAGGGGGCATGCAGGAGGCAGCCTATCAATGATTCTCATCATTGATGTTTCTATCTCTCTCTCCCTCTTCCTTCCTCTCTGAAATCAATAAAGAAATATATTTTAAAAAATGAATAAAATTGTTATAAATCTTTATAGATCAAGTTAAAATGCATTACTTAAAATCATTCCTGAGGAATATAGCATTTGCAGGCATACTCATTTAGTGTTCTGTTGGTATCTAGCATCTCAACCACACTTTCATGCAAAGGAAATACTCAACATGAAATAAAGGATGGTGGGACAAAAAGTATTAGCAATGTACTTGGAACTCTAAAGCTCATCTAGAATTTCCCTTGAATCAGGCTTTTTCTTTAAGTAAGGAACAGACATCCAAGGCTGTGTGGGAATGATGAAAACAAAAAGCCCAGACTGAGGTATGGTGGAAAAAAACACACATGCCAGTAGGTACTCATGTCATTGCCATCTCTAATTTTGTGTAACTCTGACCTGACTTTCTGTGCATTTCTCTTTCCACAATATCCACAGTTTCCATAACCCACATACCTTCCTCGCTCCCCACCAAAGCCACTGCTTGAAGAACACATGATTAGCTTAAAAACAAACTCAGATGCTGAAGTTAGTGGTGCCTAATTATAGAAGTGCCTCATTTGTTTCCATTTTTGGTAAACTTTTTAAACTAAAGCAGAATACTTGGTTTGGAAATAACAACCAACATGAGATGCCCCAGAAATCTAGGTAATGTATTTGCAGGTAGTGGGAGCTCAGTCAATTACCAGCTCATAGTCATATTTATTTCTATGAGTTTGACTGAAAATCACATTATTCACAAAACTGGATTATATCTCTTCTTTGTAAATACATAATTAAAGCTTTAACTTGGAGGAGACGTTTTTTTGTTTTTGTTTTTGTTTTTTTTATAAAGGAGTAAAAGTGTGCTTTCATTTAAAATTATTTTTAAAAGTCAGTTTTATGAGCATTGCTATATTTATTATCAAGTATTTTTGTTAAAAACTATCTTTATTCCATATTTTATACATACAGCTAATCATGGTTTCTATAGAGCAGTGGTTCTCAACCTTCCTAATGCGGCGACCCTTTAATACAGTTCCTCATGTTGTGGTGACCCCCAACCATAAAATTATTTTCATTGCTACTTCATAACTGTAATTTTGCTACTGTTATGAATCGTAATGTAAATATCTGATATGCAGGATGTATTTTCATTGTTACAAATTGAACATAATTAAAGCATAGTGATTAATCACAAAAACAATATGTAATTATATATGTTTTTTCCAATGGTCTTAGGCGACCCCTGTGAAAGGTTGAGAACCGCTGCTGTAGAGTGTGAGTCACTATGCAACTGTTACCATAGACCAGGGGTAGAGAATTTCTGGCCTGTGGTCTGTATAAAGCCCACAAAATCATTTTGTATGGCCCTGCCAAGGCATTAGGGGTGAGTTAATTAAACGTTTGATCAAATATAGCAGGCTAATTTTTAAGTTGATAATTTTGTATGGCCCACGAATTATGTTATCAATATCCAAATGGCCCTTGACAGAATAAAAGTTTCCTCACTCTTGCTGTAGACAAGGAGCATCAGAGAATCTTCCCCACTGGCCAATATGGCACAGTGAGTTCTTGCACTGAGCACACCAAAAGCTATAAATGTGAATAGACAGGGCCCAAGTACACCAAAAGCTAGAATGGGCAGGCCCTACCTACTGAAAGCTAGCAAAGTAATTGGATTCAAAAAACTCTCTTTCCCTACCCCTATAAGAACCACAGGCTTGAGCAGGAAGTGGGATAAGACAGCAGTCCACCATTCTCCCAAGTGATGGCACCAGAATAAACCTTTCTTTTTCACCAGCACCTGTCTTACAAGCTTAGCTTTGTTGCAGCAGGCAGTCAAAGCTGTGTCTTTGGTCACAGATTTTTGTGATCCTTTTGACATAGCATGGATTTTGGCAAGTCCCAGAGGGCCCAGGCTGGGGTCCCAGCTGCTTGTGGCAGGCTGACCCCAGAGTGGGACTGTGGGGATTTCCCAGCAGAGCTTTTCTCAGGGAATTTCTCTTCACTCCTTTTCAAGGTGTCAGCTGCCTGAAATGCTTTCTTGGGAGTAGACTGACTCCAGAACTGGGTAAGTCTAATTGGCATGCACACTAGGGGTCCTCTATCCCTGCTACTTGGGGTTTGTGCCACTTGGGCTTAATGCCAGGTGAGCTTGGTTAGGATTATTTGTGGTACCCTTTGGCAGGCTCCAAGGCTATCCCTGCTTCTTGAGCTTTGTGCCACTTGGACATTGTGCCATTTGGGTCAGGTCAGAACTACTTGCAATATCAGTTGGCAAGAGATAAGATGTTAGGACTTGCTTGTGAGTGCTTGTTTGGATTAATGGAATTATGGATCCAAATTTTGTTCATATGTTTCCACTTTGTCTTGAGTCTTTCTATGTTGTGGTTTTGGGTTTGCACTTTTGTGTCATCATGGGTTGTTCTGGTTTAACACCTGAGGGAGCCCTCTGGGCAGAATTTTAGCAGATTGTCCATGTATAGCTATGATCCAATGACTAAAAAGGAATTGGTTTTCTATTATAACACTGCTTGGCTTATGTATACTTCAGACTATGAGGGAAAAGGGCCCCTAACGGGTTCCCTAAATTACTACAACATCATACAATTGAATTATTTTGTCAACAGTCAGGGAAATTGAGTAAAATCCCTTATGTCCAGGCATTTATATCTTTACACAATAAGGGTTTGACAAAGAAAGGGAACAACCTAATGATGCAAAGAAGGGAATTAGCTTCAACATCCCTCCCTGATAGTAAGACACAGGAAGAGAAATAAAACGAGGAGATGAGTCTCTTTAATTCCCTGAACCAAGTGGATTCAGGATTAACAGCAAGAATATTTCCTCCACCACGTCCCCTCCCCTGCTGCTAAATTACCCTGAAATAGGGCCCAGAGGAGCAATAAGCCCATCCCTATATGAGGAAGGAATGGTCTCCCCGTTGAAGGCCTGGCAGGGTACCCAATGTGGCAATGGAGCATCCCTATCTCAATCTGGACAGCTCCCTTTGAGGCAATACCTTATAGGAGAAGTAAACCAGGAATGCCAGCCCTCTGGCCACTACTGGACCCACATTCCATTTACCACTTCAGATTTACTGAATTGGAAGAATCCCATCCCCCATATAGGAAGGATCCTCAGAAAATGTCAGACCTTATCACCTCCATTTTGCCACTCAACATCTAAACTAGGCAGATGTACAGGCTCTCCTTAACTTTCTGCTAATGGCAGATGAAAAGTGGCTAGTTATAGATAAGGCTAGTGAAGAGGTTCATTGACTTCACCAGAAGAATTCCAATGGGACCCCCAACTCAGCTGGGCAATTCCCTTGACAGAGCCCAACTGGGACCTGAATGGTGGAGAGCTAGCCTCCATAGAACATTATAAAAGGTGCATATTAGAAGGAGCTTAAGAAAGGGGTGTTTAAACAAAAGAACCTGAATATGATATAAGCTATTCAACAGAAACCAAATGAGGGTCCTTCTAAACTTTTAGAAGGAATCTATCAGGTCTATTGAAAGCACACTGATACTGATCCATAGGCACCAGAAAATGTTGGATGGTAAACGTGACTTTTATTAGGAAAAGTGCCCTGGATATCAGAAAAAAGCTCCAATGTTTAGATGAGGTGTTGGTAATGAATTCCTCCCAGCTGGTGGATATAGGCTTTACAGTTTACAATGTCCAGGAAACAAGGAAATTAAAGCTGGCCACCATTTTTTTTTTAGAAACAGGGAAGACAGAGGATAGGTTGAATCTAAAAAAAAAGGGAAAGACCCACTAAGTACCAATCAATGTGCCTATTGCAAAGAGGAAGGCCATTGGAGAAAGGACTCTCTGGAACTCAAAAATAAACATAAAATGATAGAAATGACAAGCTTGATGATAAATGAGGAGACCCAGGAACTCCCCTAGATATTATTATTTCTCCCACAAAAATTCCTGGATACAATTGACAGTGGGAAACAAGCTAATTGACCTTTTTTGTAGTTGCATTACTGGATGGCAATACATATGAAGACTGTTTGCTTAACACCATCACAGTCTTGAATCATTTGGCAAAAAGAGGATATTATGCATTACATCACAGGGCCCAGATTTGAAAACTGGAGGTGGCATACCTTGGATTACAACTGAAACAGGATACTAGGTGCTTGATGGCTGATCAAAAACAAGGTATCACCACAATAAAAATCCAGGAGAACAAGAGGCATTTTTGTGGATTCTTAGGGATTACAGGATTTAGCTGAATTCGTATTCCAAACTTTGCATTTATAGTGAAATCATTGTATAGTTCTTTGACAGGACTAGATTCTGAATCCTGGCATGGAAAAGAGACTGTCAGAGGGCATTTGACACCTTGAAGTAAAATGTAGTTTTGGCTCCTGCACTAGGATTACCCAATTTACAAAAACACTTCAAAGTATACATTCATGAAAAATGACGAATTGAACTTGGAGTACTAACACAGACTCTGGGAAATACCCCTCAACCCATAGTCTATCTCTCAAACAAATAACCACACAACAAATGGATGGCCACCATGCTTCCAGGCAATAACAGCTACATATGATATCTTACAGGAAACAGAGAAATTCACTCTGGGGCAATCTACTATGGTATTTGTACTATATAATTTTTTAAAAAATTCTTTATTGTTTAAAGTATTACATGAGTCTCCTTTCCCTCCCCACTGACCTCTCCCCCACCATCAAGTTTTAAAGATATTAAATAGAAAAGAGGGTATTGGCTGATGGCAGGGCACACAGATATATATCAGGCCATTTTATTAGACAACCCAAATGTTACCTTATAACCACTGCTACCTTAAACTTGGCCACCCTTCTTCCAGACTCATACGAAGTTGAGAGAGATGGAAGATGGTGGCGATATAGGCAGACGCGTCCCAGGTCGTGTCCCGGAGCAAATGGAGTGAGCAGCTGAAACTAATAACATCCACCCCGAATTGGCGAAATTGCTCAGCTGGTGAGGAGGTTTGCAGCCGGGAAGAGAAGAACTCCCCTGGAAAGAGGACTGAGCCTAAAGGGGGAAGCCGGAAGAGCTGACCAGACCATGCAGTCCCGGTAAGAGAAGAAGCTTACAGAAACCAAGCCTTTCCCGTTTCCGCGGCCGGCGTTTGTTTGTTTGTTTTTACTGAATCCTGTTCATGGGACATTTCGGATACAGACACTCACCTGTGCTAAAGAGAGGGAGAGGGTGCGGAGGAGTGGAATCTGGGGAGAGACTGAGGAGAGAAGGGGGGCCGGGAGAGGTGGCACCGAATTGAGTGCTGAGACACTCCTGAGCCCAGGACTGGGGCAGCCATTCTCTCCAGAGAGTGAGACTCCTCCCCCCAGCCCCCAGGCAAGGAGCACAGCCACACCCAGATTCCACCCTGTATGAGATCAAGGATTAAAATAACCTGATCAGTCCCTGGGAGTTAACAGGGTCTGGCCTATAGAGGGATTTTCAATCTCAGCAACAACACAGCTCCAGTAACTAACTATTATGCAGCCAGCTCTGGGCAGTGAACTTCCACTGGACAGAGAGGCCCTATAGCCTCAGAGGCCAACCCCAGAACACTGCCACCCAGAGGCTGACCCACAAACTGACTCTTTGCTAAATACAAAATAAGGCAGTCTGGGAAACAAATACAGCCTGCTTTAAAATAAGGACTGTGGTTTACAACACAGAGGAACAGTGTATCGCAGGGAAACTCAACACTCTCCTGAATACCTGGCAGGTCTAAGGCGAGCCACACTGAAGAATAGAAGAACCAAAGGACCTTCACTACTGCAATTTTTTTTTCTTTTTTCACCTTTTAACTAAGAAACCAATTTTTTTTTATTTTTTTTCTTCTTCTTTTTTTTCTTTTCTTTTTTTTTTCTTCTTTTTCCATCACCTGATTTTACCCTTTTAATTACTACCTTCTTATTTTTAACCAGTATTATTACTGCTACCATTTTACCATTTTTCTTAAAGTGCCATTTTATTTTCTCTTTATTTTATTTTGGGATTAGTGTTCTCCATTCTATTTTCATCGTTATATTATTTGTTGTTTCTAGTTTGCATTCATCTCCAGGGAGCTGTTGCTGGAATTTGTTGGGATTAGTGGCAGTTCTATAGGAGTTTTCTCCTCATATAAATAGTCTCTTCCCCTCTTCCACTTCATTCTCTTTTTTTGCTCTTTTTTTTTCTTTTCTTTTCTCGCTTTTATTTTTCCCCCTCCTTTTTCCCAATTTCATTTTTGCACTCCTTTTTTTGGTCCCTACTTTTCTTTTCTTTTTTCTCTTTTATCTTTTTCTCTTCCTTCTTCCTTATCCCCTAATTCTCTGAATTCGGGTGGTCACCTTTATTTGGGGTTATTAATATCGTGAATATATTTGTGTATAGTGCCTGGTACGTGGTGCCTTGTTGTCTTGTATATTGTGCCTTTAAATCAAGGCAGCAGATCCAAGCAACAGCAACCTCCTGAGCACCACACCCTCTGCTGAGGAACAGCAGCTGTACGTGAAACCTTGCCCCACAAGCCAGAAGAGCCACCACAGCTGTGAACAGCACCCACCAGAGGAGCTGCTGCCAACTGAAGAGCAGCTGCTACCGCAAGCGCCTGAAGAGCAACCACAGACCAAGGAGTCACTGCCACCAAGGAAGCAACCACTGAACGACTCAACGTCTAGATATGTCAGTGAGATCAAACATGGGTAGACAAAGAAACCCCCAAAGGAAAGAGAAGGAGGACTCTCCAGAAAAGCAGCTAAGTAATACAGAGGCATGCGACATGACAGAAAAAGAATTCAGAATAAGGGTCCTAGAGTGCATAAACCGGATGGAGGAAAAAATCGACAACCGCTGCAAGAAGCAAGAAGAAACAGATGAAAAAATCGATAACATATGGAAGAAGCTAGAAGAAACAGATGAAAAAATCAAAAACTTAAGTAAGACCCAAGAAGAAATGAAGAGTGATATAGCTGCAATGAAAAACTCCATTGAAAGTATCAACAGTAGACTAGGAGAAGCGGAGGACCGAATTAGTGAATTAGAAGACAAGGAAGCAAAACACACCCAAAATGTACTGCAATTGGAGAAAAAAATTAAAAGACAGGAGGAGAGCCTAAGGGTGCTTTTGGACAACATGAAATGAAACAACATACGAATAATAGGGGTACCAGAACAACAGAAGGATGAACAAGGATTAGAAAACCTATTCGAAGAAATAATATCAGAAAACTTCCCTGAGGTGGGGAAGAAAAAAGTCACACAAGCCCAGAGAGTCCCAAACAAGGTGAACCCAAAAAGACCCACACCAAGACACATCATAATTACCATGGCAAATGTTCAGGACAAAGAGAGAATCTTACAGGCTGCAAGAGAGAGACGGAAAGTTACATACAACTGATCTCCCATTAGATTGTCAAATGATTTCTCAACAGAAACACATCAGGCCAGAAAAGAATGGACAGAAATTTACAAAGTGATGCAAAGCAAAGGACTGAATCCAAGAATACTCTATCCAGCAAGGCTATCATTCAAACTTGAAGGGGAAATAAGAAGCTTCACAGACAAAAAAAGGCTAAGGGAGTTTATCACCACCAAGCCAGCAATGCAAGGAATGCTAAAGGGACTGGTATAAAAATAAGAAATAAAAAGCTCAGAAAGAAAACAGCCACACAAAAAAAGAAATGGCTACAAACCAGTACCTTTCAAAAATAACTTTAAATGTAAATGGACTAAATGCTCCAAACAAAAGACATCGAGTGGCTGAATGGATAAAAAAACATGACCCATACATCTGCTGTCTACAAGAAACCCACCTCATTAGAAGGGACTCACACAGTCTGAAAGTGAAAGGATGGAAAAATATCTTTCAGGCAAATGGAACGGAAAAGAAAGCTGGGGTAGCAATACTTATATCGGACAAAATAGACCTCAAAGTGAAGGCCATAACAAGAGATAAGGAAGGCCACTTCATAATACTAAAGGGATCAATACAACAAGAAGATATAACTCTGGTAAACATATATGCACCCAATGCAGGAGCACCCAAATTCATAAAAAAACTCCTGGAAGATATCAAAGGAGAGATCGACAACAATACAATCATAGTAGGGGACTTTAATACACCACTGACAGCACTGGATAAGTTCTCTAGACAAACAATCAGCAAAGATACAGCAATCCTAAATGACTCACCAGATCAGATGGACTTAATAGACATCTTCAGAACACTTCACCCCAATCCCACGGAATATACATTCTACTCAAGTGCTCATAAGACATATTCAAAAATAAACCATACATTGGGTCACAAGCAAAGTATCCCCAAATTCAGGAAGATTGAAATCATAAAAAGCATCTTCGCAGACCACGATGGCATAATATTAGAAATAAACTACAATAAAAACAACCCTAAATACTCAAACACCTGGAAGCTGAATAGCATGCTATTAAATATTGATTGGGTTACCAATGAGATCAAAGAAGAAATTAAAAACATCCTGGAAACTAATGACAATGAAAACACAACAATCCAAAACCTATGGGACACAATGAAAGCAGTCCTGAGAGGGAAGTTTATAGCTCTACAGGCCTATCTCAAAAAAAACAAGAAAAAATGGTAGTAAATCATCTAACTCTACAACTCAAAGAATTAGAAAGAGAGCAACAAAAAAACCCCAGAGTGAGCAGAAGGAAGGAGATAATAAAGATTAGAGCAGAAATAAATGACATAGAGACCAAAAAAACAATACATAAAATCAATGAAACCAAGAGCTGGTTCTTTGAAAGGATAAACAAGATTGACAAACCTCTAGCCAGACTCACCAAGAAGCAAAGAGAGAGGACCCAAATAAACAAAATCAGAAATGAGAGGCGAAATAACAACAGACCCCACAGAAATACAAATGATTGTTAAAAAATACCATGGACAGCTCTACTCCAACAAACTAGACAACCTGGAGGAAATGGACAAATTCCTAGAAAAATACAACATTCCAAAACTCAATCAGGAAGAATCTAAAAATCTCAACAGGCCAATAACTATGGAAGAAATTGAAGCAGACATCAAAAAGCTTCCAGCAAACAAAATCCCAGGACCAGACGGCTTCACATGGGAGTTTTACCAAACATTCAAGGAAGAACTAAAACCTATCCTTCTCAGACTACTACAAAAAATTCAAGAGGAAGGAACACTTCCAAGCTCATTCTATGAAGCCAGCATCACCCTAATACCAAAATCAGGTAAAGACAACACAATGAAAGAGAATTACAGGCCAATATCCCTCATGAACATAGATGCCAAAATCCTCAACAAAATCTTAGCAAATCGGATCCAGCAGTACATCAGAAAGATCATACACCATGACCAAGTAGGATTTATCCCAGGGATGCAAGGATGGTACAATATTCGCAAATCAATAAACGTGATACATCACATAAACAAATTGAAAGAAAAAAACCACATGGTCATATCAATTGATGCAGAAAAAGCATTTGACAAAATTCAACACCCATTTTTGATAAAAGCTCTCAGCAAGGTGGGAGTAGAAGGATCATACCTCAACATAATAAAAGCCATATATGACAGGCCCACAGCCAACATCATACTCAATGGACAAAAACTAACACCATTTCCCCTAAGAACAGGAACAAGACAGGGATGCCCCCTCTCACCACTCCTGTTCAACATAGTACTGGAAGTGTTAGCCATTGCAATTCGGCAAGAAGAAGAAATAAAAGGCATCCAAATTGGAAAAGAGGAAGTAAAACTGTCCTTATTTGCAGACATGATATTATACATACAAAACCCTAGAGACTCCATCAAAAAGCTACTAGACTTAATAAATGAATTTGGCAATGTAGCAGGATACAAAATTAACCCCAAGAAATCTGAGGCATTTCTATACACCAATAGTGAACTTTCAGAAAGAGAAATTATAAAAACAACCCCGTTTACCATCGCTCCAAAAAAATTAAGCTACCTAGGAATAAACTTAACTAAAGAGGTAAAAGACCTCTACTCAGAAAACTACAGGTCGTTGAAAAAAGAGATAGAGGAAGACATAAACAGATGGAAGAACATACCGTGTTCATGGATTGGTAGAATCAACATCATTAAAATGTCCATACTACCCAAAGCAATCTATAAATTCAACGCACTTCCCATTAAAATACCAACGGCATACTTCAGAGATCTAGAACGAACTCTCCAAAAATTCATCTGGAATAAAAAAAGACCCCGAATAGCTGAAGCAATCCTGAAAAAGAACAAAGTAGGTGGGATCTCAATACCAGATATCAAGATGTATTACAAAGCCACTGTTCTCAAAAATGCCTGGGACTGGCACAAGAATAGGCATATAGATTAATGGAATAGAATAGAGAGCCCAGAAATCTGCCCAAACCAATATGTTCAATTAATATTTGACAAAGGAGGCAAGAACATACAATGGAGCCAAGATAGTCTCTTCAATAAATGGTGTTGGGAAAATTGGACAGATATATGCAAGAAAATGAAACTAGACCACCAACTTACACCATACACAAAAATAAACTCAAAATGGATAAAGCACTTAAATGTACGACAGGAAACCATCAAAATTCTAGAAGAATCCAAAGGCAACAAAATCTCAGACATATGCCGAAGCAATTTCTTCACTGATACAGCTCCTAGGGCACTTGAAACTAAAGAAAAAATGAACAAATGGGACTACATCAAAATAAAAAGCTTCTGCACAGCAAAAGAAACCATCAACAAAACAACGAGAAAACCCACTGTGTGGGAAAACATATTTGCCAATGTCATATCTGATAAGGGCCTAATCTCCAAAATTTATAGGGAACTCATACAACTTAACAAAAGGAAGATAAACAATCCAATCAAAAAATGGGCAAAGGACCTAAATAGACACTTTCAAAAGAGGACATTCAGAAAGCCAAGAGACATATGAAAACATGCTCAAAGTCACTAATCATCCGAGACATACAAATCAAAACAACAATGAGGTACCATCTCACACCTGTCAGACTGGCTGTCATCAACAAATCAACAAACGACAAGTGCTGGAGAGGATGTGGAGAAAAAGGAACACTTGTGCACTGTTGGTGGGAATGCAGACTGGTGCAGCCACTATGGAAGACAGTATGGAGTTTCCTCAAAAAACTACAAATGGAACTCCCATTTGACCCTGTGATCCCACTTCTAGGAATATATCCCAAGAAACCAGAAACAGCAATCAGAAAGGATATATGCACCCCTATGTTCATAGCAGCACAATTCACCATAGCTAAGATCTGGAAGCAGCCTAAGTGCCCATCAGTAGATGAATGGATTAGAAAACTGTGGTACATCTACACGATGGAATACTATGCTGCTCTAAAAAGGAAGGAACTCTTACCATTTGCAATGTCATGGATGGAACTGGAGAGCATATGCTAAGTGAAATAAGCCAGTCAATGACGGAAAAATACCACATGATCTCACTCATTCATGGATAATATAGACCATTATAAACTTTTGAACAATAATAGATACAGAGGCAGAGCTGCCTCAAACAGATTGTCAAACTTCAGCGGGAAGGCCGGGGAGGGTTGGGGGGCAGGAGGTAGGGAGGTAAGCGATCAACTAAAGGACTTGTAGGCATGCATATAAGCATAACCAATGGACATAAGACACTGGGGGATAGGGGAGGCTAGGGGACTGTCTAGGGCGGGGGGATAAAATGGACACATATGTAATACCCTTTTGTTATACTTTAAGCAATAATAAAAAAAAGAAGTTGAAATCTCCAACAGGATTGCTTAGAAATCACTGACAAATTTATTCCAGAAGACTGGATCTATTAGACCAGCTACTGACAAAACCTTACTTAGGATTATATACAGATGGGAGCAACTTCATAGAGAATGGTCAACAATGAGCCAGGTATCCAGTAGACAATAAACAAGGTAATAGAAACCCAACTTCAGCACAAAAAGCTGAACTAATAGCCCCCACCAGAGCCTTAGAATTATCTCAGGAAAAGAATGTTAACATCTACATTGACTTTAAATATGCCTTCATGATAATCCATGCCAATGGGTCAATATGGGAAGAAAGAGGGCTCTTAACCTCAAGAATGAGGATATCAAACGTGCAAAAGAGATTTAAAAATTGCTAGAGACAGTGAATCTACCAAACCAAATTGCCATAATTCATTGCCTAGTACAGAAGAAGGATGGTTCCCAAACAAGCCAGGGAAACTAAGCTAAAACAGCAGGACAAGCAGCCTGTGGGCCATCACTTCTATAGGCTTTAATTCCCCACCTGACTTGTCAGAATTTAAACCCCATTTAACAGAATGAGTTTCGGAACAGGCACATTAATGGGGATTCTATAACACTGACCCTAATTATATATGGAAGATCAATACATGTTTGATCTTACTCCCTGAAGCTCTAGTATATCCCAACCTCAAATAACTATATGAAGAGACCCATTGTGTGGCAGATGCTTTAATAGACCTCATTAGACCACATTTGAAGAACCATCATTTTCAAAGACCGTTCAGAAGTTTATCCAAGAATATCAGTTATGCACCAAAAACAATCTTAAGAGAGAGCGTGCCCCAATAGGAGTACAATATAAAGGGATATTGCTATTTGAGGACTGGTAAGTTGACTTTACACAGATGCCTAAAACTATAGGAAACTTTACATTTTTATTAATCTTTGTAGACACCTTTTCTAGGTGGGTAGAGACATACACCAGTAGAACTGAGAAGGCAACTGAAGTAACAAAACTTCTACTCAATAAAATAATCCGGTGTTGGAGAAACCAAGATGGTGGCATAGGTAAACATTGGAAATTGCTGCCTCAAACAACTACTTTCTAAAAGACAAAATGGACATCATCCAGAACCACAGGAAGGCTGGCTGAGTGGAAATTCTACAACTAGAAGGAAAGAGAAAAGCACACTGAGACTCAGAGGAGGTGCAGTGTGGAAGTGAAGTGCAGAGGTACAGAGGCGCACGTGGAAAGGGCCAGCAAGTGATGACACAGCTGTCTTTTAAAATCGGGAGGGAGTCTCAAGCTCCTGGCCGCTCTGAACTCCAATTTCAGGTGAGTCTCTGGGGACCCAGACTCATACAGGGAGAAACTGGACTGTCTGGCAGCGATCAGAACTCAAGGGCGGCTTTCTCTCAGAGGTGCTTGTGGTGATTACCAGACACTGAGAAGTGGGACCTCTTAGGGTAGGACTGAGGAGCAGCCATAGCTGTTTGCTCCACCTTGTTGATCCCCTGAGACCATGCACCACCCAAGTGCTAGCAGAGGCTTTTGCATATGAAAGGCCTGGCCCTTTGCAATCTGAAAATTACCTAAAAAATTGCAGCTGGGTCAGAGAGACCCAGAACTTCCAAAAGAAGGCCCAAGGCCCCACAGCAGCTTGCATTGCTTCACAGCTGGGCCTCATCTGTGCACCTCCAAATCCCAAAAGAGGAATCTTCAGATCTCTCCATAGCTCCTGCTGGGTAGCCTCAGGAAGAGGCTAAATTAGCACCCTCCTTAGAGATCCAAGAGCCAGTGTACCCAGTGGTCAGAGTGGGACCATCCAGATTACAACTCCTCAGATCCATAGGGGGTACACTCAGGGGGAAGACTCAGTGAACACCAAAGCCCCACTGAAGCAAGTCTTTCCCCAGAAGGGTATCTCCAGCCCAGAAGTTCTCCCACTGCAGACACAGCTGATTCTCACAGCCAATTGGCCTGGAGGTCAATTCCTCCCAGTGATACCTACAACAATCAAGGCTTAACTACAACAAGACTGTGCACAAAGCCCACAAAGGGGTGCACCAAGAGTGTCCACCTCAGGTAATTGGGGAGGCTGAGCCACTGGGCTCTATAGGACACCTAGCACAGAAAGCCACTCTATCAACACAGGGAAGCATAAAAAATGTGGAGACAAAGAAACAGGTCACAAATGACAGTAATGGAAGAAAGCAAACTACTGGATATAGAGTTCAAAACCACATTTATAAGGTTTTTCAAGAATTTTCTAGAAACCACTGAAAAATTTAGTAAGACCCTCAATAAGTCTAGTGAGACCGCTGATAAATTTAGTGAGACCCTCAAGAAATCTAGTGATACCCTCGAGATTATGAAAAAGGACAAACTAGAAATTAAGCATACACTGACTGAAATAAAGAATATTATACAGAGTTCCAACAGCAGACTAGAGGATCGCAAGAATCAAGTCAAAGATTTGAAACAGGAAGAAGCAAAAAATACCCAACTGGAAAAACAAAAAGAAAAAAGAATCCAAAAATATGAAGATAGTGTAAGGAGCCTCTGGGACAACTTCAAGTGTATCAACATCCGAATTATGGGGGTGCCAGAAGAAGAGATAGAGCAAGATATTGAAAACCTATTTGAAGAAATAATGACAGAAAACTTCCCCTACCTGGTCAAAGAAATAGACTTACAAGTCCAGGAAGCGTAGAGAACCCCAAACAAAAGGAATTCAAAGAGGACCATACCAAGACACATCATAATTAAAATGCCAAGAGCAAAAGACAAAGAGAGAATCTTAAAAGCAGCAAGAGAAAAACAGTCAATTACCTAAAAGGGCATACGCATACGACTGTCAGCTGATTTCTCAACAGAAATTATGCAGGCCAGAAGAGAGTGGCAAGAAATATTCAAAGTGATGACTACCAAGAACCTACAACCAAGATTACTTTATGCAGCAGTTATCATTCAGAATAGAAGGTCAGATAAAGAGCTTCACAGATAAGAAAAAGCTAAAGGAGTGCATCACCACCAAACCAGTATTATATGAAATGCTGAAAGGTATCCTTTAAGAAGAGGAAGAAGAAAAAGGTAAAGACACAAATTATGAACAACAAATATACAGCTATCAACAAGTGAAACTAAAAATCAAGTCAATAAATAATCTGTTTAACAGAATAAACTGGTGATTATAATAGAATCAGGGGCATAGAAAGGGAGTAGACTGACCATTCTTGGGGGGGTGGGGGGGGCAGGGGTGTCGGGGGTGCGGGAAGAGACTGGACAAAAATCGTACACCTATGGATGAGGACAGTGGGAGGGGTGAGTACGGGTAGAGGGTGGGGTTGGAACCAGGTGGAGGGGAGCTATGGGGGGAAAAAAGAGGAACAACTGTAATAATCTGAACAATAAAGATTTAATTAAAAAATTAATTAATTAAAAAAGGAAAAATAATAAATAAAATTATCCGGTGTTGGTAAGTGGTTAGAGCATTGGCCCAAGTACCAAAGGATCACAGGTTCTATTCCCAGTCAAGGCTACATACCTGGTTTGCAGGTTCAAACCCTGACTCCAGTTGCGGCACGTGAAGGAGGCAACCAATTGATGTGTCTCTTTCACATAGATGTTTCTCTCTTTCCCTCTTTATATTTCTCTCTCTCCCTCCTTTCCACTCTCTCTAAAAATCGATGGAAACATATTCTCATGTGAGGTTTAACAACAACAACAACAAATAATAATAATAATAATCCTTATGTTTGAACTCTCCTACAGCATTCAAACTAACAATGGACCATTGTTCACTTTAGAAATCTCCCAGAAGATAAGACAGGCAGTACAGATTCAACGGAAACTACATGCATCTTAGACACCCTAATCTAGGGAAAAGACTGAGAAAATGAATCACACAATAAAGAAGACACTGGTGAATATATTCCAGGAAATACATTTGAAATGGGACCAGGAACCCCCTATTGCCTTACTCTAGATTAGGGTAGGATCCCAAAGCAGTCTTAAAGTAAGCCCTTATGGGAGACCCATTAGAGTTTCTGTTTTATGAAAATCCTTTTTAGATTTATAACACAAATAAAAAATCTAACAAGCCCTGGCTGGGTTACTCAGTTGTTAGGAGCATCATTCCATACACCAAAAATTGCAGGTATGATTCCTAGTTACGTCACAAACCTAGGTTGTGAGTTTGATCCCCATTCAGGGCACATGTGGGAGGCAATAGATTGATGTTCCTTTCTCACAATGATACTTCTCTCTAAAAATTAATTTAAAAACACTTCCTTGAGTGAGAATTAAAAAGAAAATCAAACAATATGTACAATAGTTAGGGCAAGCACTAACAACTTCACACAAGTGTACTAATTGGAGTTCTATCTACCTTTCTAACAAACCCTTACACCCATTCCAGCTGGGAGATTCAGTCTTACTAAAGACCTGGTAAACTTAAGGTCCAGACAGCAGTTAGCCAAGGATTGGACTGGTCCCTATGACATCCTGTTGACAACAACTCTTCCCTAAAGTTCATAGGAATCAAGCCTTGAATCCACCACACATGGATAAAGCAGGTGCTGCTGGAGGAGGACTCAGACCTTGCTGCTGCTGTTGATACTGCAAGGGAAAACTGGACCTGAACTCCTGAGGATTAAAATTCTTCTTTCAGAAAAGAACAGCATCTCCCAAAGCTAAGTGACAATGTTACTTTTTATTTTATTATTACTTTTTTACAATTGCTATACTTTATGCCCATGTTTAGGTTGATAACACCTTTGTCCGCATTTCCCAGACAGTGGCTTTCTCTGCAAACACATCCCACTGTTGGCTATGCCACCCAAAGCCCTGTTCTGAATTAAATAATTGGAATCCTTTAGTTTTTTCATTTTCTGATTCCTCTATAATTCCCCCTGCACTTTTAGGCATACCCCTCACTAAATACTTGATTGCTTGTCTACACCATAGGTCTCACTTTGGGAGCCCATCTGCAACACTGCCTCTTGAAATATGAAGCAGTTTACTAGCTTTGCTTGTTCATCAGTGCCATCCTCCAGACACTGAGTATGTCACCTTCCAAAGATAGCTATCCTACTCACTCATGTAAAGGTTTCCCTTAATTTTTGACCCTTTTCTTTTTTTGGTAGATAAGGCTCTCTGGAACCATGGTTAGGTAAGACTATGCCCTTTGACAGCAGGAAGAAACTAAATAAGATGAGACTTCTGTTTACCCTTGTGAGATTACAAGGATCAAGAACTTTGAAGTGGGGTATTGTTATCATAAACAGTTGGAGAGCACTGTGGAATCTCCCCCATTGGCCATGCTAGCTCAGAGGGAGGTTTTTACACTAAGCATGCCAAAAGCTAGAATGATGAATGGGCAGACTCTCCTGTACCAAAAGCTATCAAGATCATTGGATAGAAAAAATTTCTCCCCTCCTTATTCCTATAAGAACCATTGGCTTGAGCAAGAATGGTGTTCATCTTTGAGACAGGAGTTCACCATTCTTCAAGGTCACAGCTGCTGAATAAAGTTTTTTCCTTTTGCATCAGCACCTGTATCATGAGTTTGGCTTTTGTTGTCTGGCAGCCAAACCTGCATTTTCAGTCACACAACTAACAAAGCAGGAACCTCCCCATGGCGCTGGCACTCTCACTGGAGTAGAAAGTCACTGCATGTTTAAGTTAAAAGAACATAATAGCCAGAGACACAAACTGTGTCTTTTTTAAAAATATATATATTTTATTGATTTTTTACAGAGAGAAAGGGAGAGGGATAGAGAGTTAGAAACATTGATGAGAGAGAAACATCAATTCAGCTGCCTCTTGCACACTCCTTATTGGGGATGTGCCCACAACCAAGGTATATGCCCTTGACCAGAATTGAACCTGGGACCCTTCAGTCCGCAGGCCAACGCTCTATCCACTGAGCCAAACCAGTTAGGGCCAAACTGTGTCTTTTACTCTCCCCACCCCCCTCACCTGCCCTGCACTAATCCAAAAAAAGTGACTTTGTTTTATAGGAAAGGAATTTTGTATTCAATTCTGTGGTCAAATATCTTAGTATTTGTTTCCTTTAAAATATTGGACATAGTGGTTATAAACAAACTAAAAAGACATGTTCTTTTTTTTCAAGATTACTAATAAAATGTATTATAGTATCTTTAGAAGAAATCATAAATTCCATAATCGGTGACTTTGTGTTAATTAACAAAATAAAATTAAATGTTTTACTCATAGTATTAAGACATATCTGAATATCTTACTTTAACTAAATTATTTTATTAAAACTAGAGGCCCGATGCATGAAATTCATGCAAGAGTAGGCCTTCTTTCCCCCGGCTGCCAGCACCACTTCCCTCTGGCACCCATGACCTGGGCTTCCCTCACAGCCCCGGCTTCGTCCGGAAGGTCATCTGGAAGGATGTCGGGTCTAATTAGCATATTACACTTTTATTATTATAGATATCATAATGGCCAGTTTGAATTTGTTTTTCTACTTAACCATGGTTTCTTTATTATAACTGAGAGACTCATGAAAAGTACTTCTAATTTCAGTTATATCAACTATTATATTATTTTAAGTCCTTTTTGCTTGAATATAATAAAGGACAAAGCTTATCAATATGTAAACTTACTACCACAGTCAAATTATACAACCACTGCAGTATAAATGTTAACTGTTGATCTGAATTGATAGAACTACCAAACACAGCAAAATTTAGTTAAATTGGACAGAATTTACTGATATAAAAGTCACAAAATAATTCCTCAGTCTTTGCGTTTTATGCCATTGTCATTTATGGAGTACAGGTCAGTTATTTTATAAATATCCTTCAATTTGAGTTTGTCTGATGTTTCCTCATGAGAAATTTCAGCTTATGCACTTTTAGCAAGAATATTGCATAACTGATGTTGTGTTTTTCTAGATGAAAGGAAACTAAAGAAACAGAATGCTGCAATGAATAACCCACAACAGCAGGGATAGTCCACAACAGCAGGGATAAGTTGGATCAAACAATACTGAAGTATTGGTAAAAACAATTTTACCTGTTTTTACTTTGCCTTATCTATAATTACCACATGATACCTCAGAAAAACCTGAAAAATAGAGCAACTCTGGAATCTCCACCTCAAGAACTATTTTTTTTTAATTACAAATAGATTTCCTTCAGTTAACCAAATTTCAAAGCTTTAAATATGTTTGAATAATAGTTTGTAAATTTTTTGATCAGATTGAAACTTTTCCTTGTCATGTTCTAAATTTTACTTTTAAAAAGTATGGATTTTATTTTTCCAACTTTGGAACTCCTTTAATATATTCTAATTTTTAAAAACCCTCATTTTACAGGTGAAATGCTTAAGGAACTATGCAAGATAATTTTATGAATCACAAATGTCATTACCCATAACATTCCCCAAATTCTCAGGAGATAAAATGAGGTAATCTATTATAAATTCAAAAAAATCTAAATTTTCTGTCCCTGGCTGGGTAGCTCAATTGGTTAGAGCATTGTCCCAGTACACCAAGGTTGTGGGTTCAATCCCTGGTCAGGGCATATACAGAAACAACCAATGAATGCATACATAAGTGGAACAGCAAATAGATGTTTCTCTCTTTCTTTTACTCTCTCTCTCAAAACCAATAAATATAATATTTTTTAAGTCTAAAAACAAATCACAGAATAAAGATAGTACAACCAGGATACAGGGCAGAGAGACAGGTTATGCTGCATAAGATGCAGAGAAGTGTGAGCTTGTGAATACCAAAATCTACACCAGAATTACACAGATGGGAATGAAAGAATAAAATTTTTATCTGACATTTCAGCTTCCAGTAAATAAGGCTCAGATTTATAAACATATATCCTTTTTTCACATATGGTGAAATTACTTGTAGTATGTACCAGAGATTACTTTATCTGGTCTTATCTTAGTGCTTGCATCTCTTAATATCAGAATTTTGCAATAAAGGGTGTGATTGCATTATGGTACAATACCCTTAGATGTGAACACAGTTCTTTTTTTTTTTAATATATTTTATTGATTTTTTTACAGAGAGGAAGAGAGAGGGATAGAGAGCCAGAAACATTGATGAGAGAGAAACATTGATCAGCTGCGTCCTGCACACACCCCCCCCCCCCACTGGGGATGTGCCCACAACCAAGGTACATGCCCTTGACCGGAATCTAACCAGGGACCCTTGAGTTCGCAGGCCGATGCTCTATCCACTGCGCCAAACTGGTTCTGGCGTGAACACAGTTCTTGTTGATGACACAAACCTCCTGAGACTAACCCAGACTGGCCCTGGTATATAATAGAAATCAGTATTGTGGAACAAGGGTCAGTGTTTTCTGAGATTCAGGCTAGCAAAAGAGGAGGACAATGAGCAAGAAGACAACAATGATAAGTTTTCATGTTGAGAAAAAAGTGAAAAAAAAAAAAAAAAGGAGGTTAACTCCACACTCTACTCTGGCCTCATATACTATACTAGAGGCCCGGTGCACAAAAATTTGTGCACTCGGGGGGGAGGGGAGGGGTCCCTCAACCCGGCCTGTGCCTTCTCGCAGTCTGGGACCCCTTGGGAGATAACGACCTGCTGGCTTAGGCCTGCTCCCGGGTAGCAGAGGGCAGGCCCAATCCCTAGGTGCAGCCCCTGGTTGGGCTCAGAGCAGGGCCGATTGGGGAGTTGGGGTGCCGCCCTCTGTCGCACTCAAGGCAGGGTCAATGGGGAGGCTACGGCGCCACCCCCTGTCACGCACAGAGCAGGGCCAATCAGGGGGTTGGGGCTCCATACCCTGTCATGCACAGAACAGGGCCCATCAAGGGGTTGGGGAGCTCCCCACTGTCATGCACAGAGCAGGGCCGATCAGGGGGTTGAGGAGCTCCCCCCGTCACACACAGAGCAGGGCGGATCAGGGGGTTGGGGTGCCGCACCCTGTCACACTCAGGGCAGGGCCAATGGAGAGGTTATGGCTCTACCCCATCACACACAGAGCAGGGCCCGTGGGGGGGGGGAGGGGTTGGGGCGCTGAACCCTGTCACACACAGAGCCGCAGGGCGATCAGGGGGTTTGGGCGCTGCCCCCTGTCGCGCTGATCCCGGTTCCGGGAGGCCTCGCGGCTCCGCTGATCCTGGTGCTGGGAGGCATATTAACCTTTTACTATATAGGATAGAGGCCTGGTGCACGGGTGGGGGCCAGCTGGTTTGCCCTGAAGGGTGTCCTGGATCAGGGTGGGGGTCCCGCTTGGGTGCCTGGCCAGCCTGGATGGGGGGATGATGGCTGTTTGCAGCTGGTGACACCCCCTTCAGGGTGGGGATCCCCACTGGGGTGTCTGGCCAGTCTGGGTGAGGGGTTGAGGGCAGTTTTCTGGCTGGCAGGTGACTGACGCTCCCAACTGCTCCTTTTTTTCTTTCTTTCTTTCTTTTTTTTTTTAATTCTGGGGCAGCTTTAGCTCTGAGGCTTGGCTCCAGCTCTTAGGCCTCAGCTGCTGAAAGCAGGTATCTGGTTTGTTTGGGTTCTATAATCGAAACACTGTTTCAACTCCAGCTCTGAGATCCCGGCTGGCTGAAAGCAGGTTTCTGGGATTTTGTTTAGCTTCTATATTTGTAACAATGTTTCAAACTGCAAGCTCAGAGGCCGGCAGTGGTAGGCGGGGAACGTTGGAGTCCTCCGTCACTGAAGCAAGCAAGCCTTATGTTCGCTTCAAGCTGCCTGGCTGCCGGCTGACATCTTGGCTGGCAGTTAATTTGCATATCGCCCTGATTAGCCAATGGGAAGGGTAGCGGACGTATGGCTAATTACCATGTTTCTCTTTTATTAGATAGGATTAGAGGCCCAATGCAGGAAATTTGTGCAGGGGCTCAGCCCTCGAAGCCCTGGCTTCGTCTGGAAGGTTGTTCTGCTATTCACTCTAATTAGCATATTAGCTCTTTATTATATAGGACTAGAGGCCTGGTGCATGAATTTGTGCACGGGTGGGGTCCCTCAGCCTGGCAGGCGATCGGGGTTGATTTGGGCCATCTCACCTGGTCCTGATCAAGGCTATCAGGGCCAGCGTCCAGGGGGAAGGGACCGTGGGAGGTTCTGGCCGTGGGAGGTTGGCTGTGGGAGCACACTGACCACCAGGGGTTAGCTCCTGCATTTAGCATTTGACCCCTGGTGGTCAGTGCATCCTCATCACGACCAGTCAACTGGCTGTAATGGTTGCTTAGGCATATATCTATATCTATATCTATATCTATATCTATATCTATATCTATATCTATATCTATATCTATATATCTATATATCTATATATCTATATATCTATATATCTATATATCTATATATCTATATATCTATATATCTATATATCTATATCTATCTATCTATCTATCTATCTATCTATCTATCTATATATATATATATATATATATTAGAGGCCTGGTGCATGAAATTCTTGCACTGCGGAGGGGTTCCTCAGCCCACCCTGCCCACTCTCACAGTCTAGGAGCCCTCAGGGGATGTCCTACTGATGGCTTAGGCCCTCTCCTGTGGGCCTAATCCATCAGTAGGCCTCCCTCTGCAGGAAGCAATCTAGCTGATCAGGGGAAGGTGCCACCCCCATCACACCATTGCTGCTGCCACTGCTGCTGCCACTGCTGGCCAACACAGCTGCCAAGGTGTTTTCATCAACACAGACTCCAGTCCCTTCACCATGAAAAAATGACAATTTTCTTTAGGCATTTTCAAGATGTCTCTTTCATAGGATATGATCTTTCTTTTTCTTTCTTTCTTTCTTCCTTCCTTTCTTTCTTTCTTTCTTTCTTTCTTTCTTTCTTTCTTTCTTTCTTTCTTTCTTTCCTCACCTGAGGATATTTTTCCATTGATTTTTTTGAGAGCATGGAAGAGAAAGGGAAAGACAGACAGAAACATCAATGTGAGAGGGACACTTTGTTTGGTTGCCTCCTGCATGAGCCCTGACCTGGGCCCTGGCCAGGGAGGAGCCTGCAACCTAAGTACATGCTCTTGACCAGAATCGAACCTGGATCCTGTGGTCAGCAGGCCGAGGCTCTATCCACTGATCCAAACTGGCTAGGGCAGGATATGACATTTCTTAGCCCCTCTAGCAGCGGACCTTCTTTTTTTTTTCCTCCAGGAGTGAGGTGAAAAAACCCTACATCACCTTCTTGGATTCTTATTAGGCAAGTTACCAAGAACACTGTAAGTAGCGTGCAGGGAGCTTAGCCAATGAGCGGTCAGAAAAGGTGTTTCCTCTGCAGCTCACATGCAGAGGCAGGACTGCTGGTGAGGGCGGGCCCTCTCCATCTCCCTCTCCTTCACCCTCTCCCTCTCCTTCTCCTCCAGTCCACTCTCTCTAAAAAGCAGTGAAAAAATATCCTCTGGTGAGTATTAAAAAACAAAACAAAACACAGAATAACAGGCCTCCTCCTTGGAGATACTGAATATGTAGGCCTGAAAGAGAGAATTCTTGGCTCTGTGAAGATCCCTACATGAATTTTATTAACAATATTTGGAAAATTAGCCTAAGCCACACCAATGATTCAAGTTTGTGCTTTTATGTGCTTCAGAGAAGAATCAAATGATCTTTTGTTTTATTGTGTCAAAACAAAATTTTGCATGTGTTAAATACATAATTCTTATTCAAATACATACTAGCAGATGCAAAAGTTCTGTTTAACTCAGTGAAGGGACTGGCAGAATGATAATGCTGCTCCAAATGTGATTTCCAAAGATGAAAGCCTAAAGTAAAACTGCTAAATTAGATGCAATCTGGCTAATGTCCTATAGGACAGTAAAACCATCACTTTTTGAATTGGTGTGTCTTCTAGACAGAAATTAGATACATCTTTAAAAGCCTAAAAAATCTTTTCATCTTCTCACTTTGCTGATCATTATATGTAACTTTCCAGGGCTGTAAAATGTCAAAATATAGGGAACTTATTTAATTGTAAATAATGTGTCAGAGTTATGTTTCATAGAAAAGGAAATGATCATTCTGTGGGCCTCTAATACCCCAATTATACTGAAAGGACTTGCTGTCAACGTTTTACTCCAGGCCTGTGCTGGGCTGCTGCCTGTGCTCGCCTCCCAGGGCTGGCGATGGTCCCAGGATACTGCGGGTTTGGCTTGGCATGGCCTGTGCTTTCCTCCCGGGGCTGGCGATGGTTCCGGGAGCCTGCGGGAGTGGCACCTGTCCCCAGGACCCAGGCCACTTGGCGCTACACTGCTCCCAGCGGCTTGGCGCCTGCATATGCAAATTAACCCACCATCTTTGTTGGGTTAATTTGCATACTCACTCCTGATTGGCTGGTGGGCATCATGGAGGGACAGCCAATTTGCATCTTTCTCTTTCATTAGTGTGTGTGTGTGTATATATGTATATATATATATATATATATATATATATATATGTATATATATATATATTCCCTCATTCTTTGGTCTTAATTAATATTGACCCCTTACTTTATGCCTGGTATTTTTCTAGAAGCTGAAGAAACAATGGTGTACAAAAGAAAGATCCTAGTCATATAGGTGCTACTGACATTCTACTAGGGTTATCTTCTGTGTGACACCAAACAACATGTTTGATTGGAGCTCACTTGTGAGCTACTTGGGCACAGTCTGTGTTTACTCAAGAAGATTAGCAGAAAGGGACAGACTACTGGGGAATTTGTCAAAGTTATGAAGAACAAACATATTTAAAGGAATTTTAGAGACAGGAGAGGCAGTTTTAGGAAAGGGGGATCCATGGGAGAGGAACACATACATAAAGGGTGGAAACAGCTTCAAGCCACCAGATTGCTTATCTTACATCTACAGAGGACAGAAGAATGTTACATGATAAGGGGAAGTAGAGGAGGGGGTACTGGGTGAGCTTTACAACTTGGAAACTGATATTAAGAAAGGAAAAGGAGGAAAGTAGCCAATTAGGAAAGCACAGGAGGGAATAAATTAAGGAAGGGTCCTATTAGAAAGTGACATGTTCAGACAAGCTACCAGCATATATAAACTGGTACACAAAGAAACTCAAAAGACTGTTGTTGCTGTTTTTTCCCATTTTAGAGAGAGAGAATATTTTTCCCATTTGGGGACTCCTCCCCAGAGGGTCCCCTTTGGGGATCATTCCTCAGGGGAGTTTGTACATGCTTGCAATAAATTTCTACACTTTGATTAAAGTCTTTTAGTCTATGAATTTTATTCTTCAAACTTTGTAAGACAAGAACCCACAATGAGAATCCAAGAACTCGCCATTCCACAGGTCAATATGAGTGATAAGAGCATGTTCTGGTACAAAATTTGATCCCTTCCCATGGACCTATTTGTTAGCTTGTGCTAAAGCTTTTATAAATGTCAAAATAGAATTGAGCCATGAAACAAAAAAAACCAAAAAAGTCATGGGGGAGGGGTGAAATTATTAGTAAATCACTGAAGTGTCATATTTTTTCTGTAGAATGAGTTATTCTTAAAATTATTATGAGTTAATTATAATCTTGAAGAGTCCCTCAAGTCTCTCATGAATGGAGTCAGAGGTCATAAGTTATGTGCATGAATGAAGTTGCTGGTGGAGAAGATAAGGAGTGATTTATGGAAGCATACTTATTCTGAAACCACTAAACCTTTTTTTTTTAACTTATTTTTTAAGAACACTATTGTAGAATAAATTTGGCCCCAAAGTTGCCAAATTACAGTTTCTGTTACAGTATTATGGAAAACCAAGCTCTTTAAATTATTAAAAATATCATAATCATTACTAACCATAGGAGTATTATTGCACACTTCTTACTTTTTCAGCCCAGAATCCTGTCACTCTTCCTTTCATTATTATATTCCTTTTTTGCTTCTGGACAACCCGTCTGTTCCCTATTCTCTGACAATGTGTTTTGAATAGATTCTTCCATTCCAGGAATACATGCAGCATTTGACTCGGCATAAGCCAATCAAAGCAATATAATCCCCCAGAAAAGGCGATTGGTTTTGTAATAAGCACATGATCCAATCGGACCTAATAAGCTGCAATAAACTCTTCCTATTATTTGTAGAAAGTAGATTTATATATACAGTGGGGCCTTGACTTATGACTTTAATTCGTTTCGAGACCGAGCTCGTTAAGGAGCTCGTTAACTCAAATTACTCTATCAACTCAATGCAAAAAATCAGCCGAGAGACAGCTGGTATCTCAAAAAACTCGTTAGTCGGGACACACTTAAGTCAAGGCCCCATTGTGTGTGTGTGTGTGTGTGTGTGTGTGTGTGTGTGTGTGTGTGTGTATGTGTGTATATATATATGTTTTAGAAGTAAAAATGAGATATTGTAAGGTCTGGAGCCTTGGTTTCCATTATCATGGGACCATGAAGATAGAGCTCATCTCACAGCAAAATCAAGGAAGAGTGCCTTGAACATAGTGTGTGAGCACTATGTATTTATTGGGCATCAGCATTGGTAAATCCAGGTTGCCATGGCGACTTAATATCTTTGTGGCATAATTTCCTAAACTCTAAAGTAAAAGGCATTGTCTAGATCATAGATTCAAGCTATTTAGGGAAAATAATAAATACTTGCCCTGAGGGGATGATGGAATATAGCCAGAAACAGTCTCTCACCAGTAGAAATTTCATTCAGGTTTTATGTTTTACTTTAAGTATAGACACCCTTTTATTTCCATAATGTTTATTTTAATATAAAAATAATTCTCAAGTAAAAAATGATATTCCAGATAGATGGGCATCTTTATTCTCTAGCTTCATGTAATCTTTGGCCCATCATCCCTGCCCTAGAGATATTGAGAAACATGGGACTGAACTGTTGATTTAGAAACATCCTCCATTAAAAGCCTGTCAATTTGCATTTCTGAACATTTGACTTTCAAAACATTCTCTTAACAAGTTGTAAGCAAAGGAGTAATATTACTGAGTTAAGAAAACATTACCAAATAAGTGTCTCTTGAGAATTCAACTAAGCTCATTTCTTCTTTCCCTTCCATTTTGCATCACAACCATTCATAAACCCGACCACTTTTCTCTCTTGTTTTGGCTATTAAAATTATAATATTCATTATTTATTTATTTATTTATTTATTTTAAATATATTTTATTGATTTTTTACAGAGAGGAAGGGAGAGGGATAGAGAGTTAGAAACATCGATGAGAGAGAAACATCGATCAGCTGCTTCTTGCACACTCCCTACTGGGGATGTGCCTGCAACCAAGGTACATGCCCTTGACCAGAATCGAACCTGGGACCTTTCAGTCTACAGGCTGATGCTCCATCCACTGAGCCAAACCGGTTAGGGCAATTATTTTTTTTTAATATATGTTTTTAAATTCAATTAATTGGTGTGACATCCTATATAATAAAGAGGTAATATGCAAATTTACTGTCACATCCTCACACAAGATGGCCACCCCTATGTGGTCACAATATGCCTGCCACAAGATGGCTGGCAGGGGAGGGCAGTTGTGGGCGATCAGGCCAGCAGGGGAGGCCAGTTGGGGGTGACCAGGCCTGCAGGGGAGGGAGGATAGTTAGGGGGGGCCAGGATGGCAGGGGAGTGGTTAGGTGGTGATCAGGCTGGCAGGCAGAAGTGGTTAGGGGAAATCAGGCAGGTAGGCAAGAGAGCAGTTGGGAGCCAGCGGTCCCAGATGGTGAGAGGGATGTCCAAAGGGTCCCAGATTGGAATGGTGCAGGCTGGGCTGAGGGACAACCACCCCAGTGCACAAATTTCATGCACCGGGCCTCTAGTTGGTTAATAAATCTATATAGGTTTCAGCTGTACAATTCTATAATACATCATCTGTACATTATATTGTGTTCACTACCCCAAGTCACATCTCCTTCCATCACTGTTTATCCCCTTATACCCTCTCCTACCTTCCCCCACCTCCTTCCCCCTCTGGAAATTGCCATGCTGTCAGTCAATATGAATAAACAGCCTTTCCTCTTTTCATCCAAGAAGCAAAGATATGTATTGTGTTAAAAAAAAAAAAAAAAAGTAACCTCTAAGCTTTTAGAAGTCAATAGATTGCTCTGTCCATCTTATTTCAACCAAAGAAGGTTAAAAAATGAAGATGGGGATGGGGGGGGGGGGGGAATGTTAAACAAGTTCTTAACTCCAGGAGCTTTAGTGTAATGTGTCCAACTCTGAGGAAGCAATACAAGACCTGCAGGACACAATGCCAACCCAAATCCTGAGGACATACTGCCAATTTGAGGTGTAATTATGGAAACAGCACGTTAGCAGAGACATTGAAAATTGATGCTGGATTTTCCAGTGTAATGTACATTTGCTGGAACATTCAACTCTCCTCAGGCAGAAATAGGAATGTTTATAGCCTTCAGTCTCGCTGTTTGTAAATGGAAATCTGAGCTAAGAATTTGGAATCACTGTTGAAACTGCGGTTTTTACCCAACATTGGTGGAGGTGGGGGCAGTGGGTTCTCTTATACTGAACCATAAAAACATATTATGTGTAATAAATTCCCTAACATTGCATTTCCTTTGAAGGAAAGGATGAGGGATATAATAAGATATTTTGAACCAAACACTAAGAGTCTGTCTAGTTGGCATATCAAGTTATAAATGAAAATACAATCCTAAAGGTAGTGTACCATATGTATTTCATGATTTTATTTTTGAATGTTAATATTGTGTAATGCTAAAGCTAGAATGATATTAGAGATTACCTAATCCAATCCCTTCTTTACAAAAAAGAAAACTAAAAGTCATTGAAGCAGGGGCTTAGTTACATAGTGTCAACAAAAAGAAAAGGCCAAAGTCTCAATTTCTAATGTAGCATCCCTTTACTGCATAAAAAATTGTATAGGGTATTCACTGACTTTGTATGTTAATAACTAATCAGTGACACATATCATACTGATTGTGACATAGTATTTTCAATATATATATATATATATATATATATATATATATATGAGTTCTATATGTCACTGTCTTCAACATTGTAGATCTGGGACCTTGCTTACTGCAACTACTTTGACTCACTGATTTTCCTCCTAGCTCATAGTTGATTTTTTCATTTTGACTTAGCAAAGTCAGACTTACCAAGAATTTACTGAGCTTTCTGGCTTAGTCAAAGGCATTCAGCAATGGGCAGGAGGAAGAGGAGTTAATAACCACATTCATATTTAATGCTTTGACATCTTATGGTTGAAGGGGAGCAGTATATGCCACCCCAATATATGCATTTTTTTGTGTGTTCACTACCCCAAGTCACATAAGAACTATTTTAGTCTAACTATTTTTAAGAAAAGCAGACAGAGGAAAAGTTTGAAAAACCCTTTTTAATATGCATTTACATTTATATAGGAAATCTCCATTTGTAAATGTGTCCTCCTCTCTGTACAATGAAGAGAAAGATGACTAAATCTCTAAAAATTTCTTATCAATGAAGAAGACAACTTAAATCTTCATAACAACCATACCCTGTGTACTGTGTTTTGCCCAATAACTTCCCATAAATAGTTCCCTTCCACCCCAATATCTTCTTTTGTCTGTAGCTGGAGATGGTGGCTTGGGCCATTTCAGGGAGTTAGTTACTATTCCTGGGTATCTCTCATGTATATAGGAAGTATAGATGCTATTACATATTTTTGTCCCCTGTTAATCTGTCTTTTATTATAGGGAGGTATCAACCAAGAACCTAAAAGAATAGAGGGGAAATCTTTTTTTTTCTCCCGTACAAAGGTCTTGCAAAACCAGGAGGGACTGCCCCTTCAAGGCCTAACCAATTCTTAGAAATATAAAGGGCTGGTCTGGAATTTCACATTTCCAATGCAAACCAACAAATCCAGAGCCCAAACTCCAACTACCTCCTTTATTGGCTTCAGGAACCAGACAACTAAGGATAGCTCCTGTGCCCCAGAGCTCACTGAAATGATTCAAACTAGTGTAGATGAAAAGGGATCACATGCTAACCTAACAAGCTCAGGGAAGGCCTGTGTGGTGGCCTTGCAAACTCAGAGACCTAAAATAGCCATAGGATGGTGTGAAATTAAAACTTTTAAACTAAAAGCAGTTGTGGCATGCAGTTATGTCCTAGGCCAGCCGTGGGTAAACTACGGCCCACGGGCCGTATCCGGCCCATTTGAAATGAATAAAACTATTGAAAAAAAAGACCGTACCCTTTTATGTAATGATGTTTACTTTGAATTTATATTAGTTCACACAAACACTCCATCCATGCTTTTGTTACGGCCCTCCGGTCCAGTTTAAGAACCCATTGTGGCCCTGGAGTCAAAAAGTTTGCCCACCCCTGTCCTAGGCTATAATCTTCCCTGACAAAGGTTAATCTTTACTGTAACAGAGTCTGTCTATTGTCTTTTGCATCTATGATTATGATACGGGGATTTTGGACTAGAACACGTGGTGTTCCCCTGGGCAGGATGGCTTCCCTGGGCTCTTTGTCCTTCAGAGTCGAAGAATGAAACCACAGATGAAGATAGTATAGCAAAGGGGGAAATTTATTGAAGGAGTACAGACTCCCACATGGGGAGGGGGAAAGAGTCCCACCAAGTTCCTTTTTTCCAAGGTTTATAAAGTCTGCAGTTTTTTGTGGCTTCATATCCCCTCTGATTGGTCACTATTCCCCTTTGATTTGGTCACTATAGTAACTCCTGAGCTCCAAGGTCAAAACCTCACATGGGACATGCCACATGCGAGGGCCTCCTCCCTCACTGTTCTCTTATTCCCTTTGGGCTTTCTTCCTCCTTCCCTTTATTCTATAAATGTGTACCGTTTGCTCCACACAGTTCCCTTATTTTATGGAAATGTAACTGTTGCCTCTCCCAACTCCATTGTCTTATGGAAATGTAACTGCTGCCTCTCCCAACTTCCCTGTATTATGAAAATGTAACCTTTTGCAGCTCTACAGCCTGTGCTTGTTTCATGGACCCCCTTAATTTTAAAAATTTTCTAAACCTGCCTATTTCATGCCTAAAAATTCCTATTTCAATAACATACCTTTGAAATGTCAGGGTAACTTCCCCTGTTCTGGATTCCTCAGGGCACAACCAATGAACCAGAGTAGAGACTACAGATCCTCGAATTGTTATTTTTATTGAGCTAATTGTTGAATATTGACTATCCTGTACCCACCTATGTAAAAGATGTATCATTTATCCAATCCCAGAGGTTTACCCACTTTGCTTCCCCCTGCCTCCCTAATCTATCACCGATGGATTTCATATAACCCATTTATATCTTCACTTTTGATTATAATGTATAAAATAAGGTGCAAAATTGCAATTCTCTGAAACATTCTTGCAATGCATTGAGATTTTGCTTCTCTGCAATTGTCCACAGTGAAAGATCAGACGGAGGCCTAAAACCAGGACTACAGGCTTTATTAGAGGAGAAGCACCTGCTGGGCTGCCTCACAAGGGGAAGACAGCAACACGTGCAGGGGTGGGCATGCCTTTTGAGGGGCGGAATGGGAAGGGGTGGGGGGCTTAGTGTACTGGGTGCACACTGATTGGTGGCTTACTGCATTGTCCATATAGGACAAGGGTTTAGGGTATTTGGCAGGTATGGATTGGTGGTCCAATGTATAGTCCATATAAGGTACCTGGTTAGTCACTCAGGTATTTCTGGGCTGCAGGTTATGTCATACCCCGCCCACCAGTTGGGGGGAAGGAGGATCTATCATTCCAGGCTTTTGGTAATATTAAAAAAAAAAATTGAGAGTCCGGGCAAGGTCAGGGGGTGAAGGTCTGTCTTCCGTAGCTACTTCCTGCTGAGAGGGGACGTCATCAGGGGCATCTACCCGGGGTCTCAAAGATTCCGGTTGTTGTAATGTACCCCGCAAATCACAGAAGGACGCCTCAAGAAGCCGAATTAAAGAGTCACATTTATTGCAATCCGGGACTATGAGGGGCCATTCCCAAATCTCATAGCAATAAGATCGTGGCAAACCAGACTTATATAGGCAAAAATCACAAAGGTATTGATTACATCCCAGGGTTTGGAATGTGGCACCTGGCTCACAAAAAAGCAAATTACAGAAGCAGAATTAAGCATGTTAATTACAGTTTCGGGTCTCGGGGTCACTGAATTGACAGAAATACATTATCTAGAGTCCTTGTGTAACCTGGGTTAAACTTAGGCATGTTATCTAAATTACAGTTTTGGGTCTCGGATCACTGAGTTGATAGAAACACATTATCTAGAGCCCTCGGGTCTCCCGACCACTGAGTTGTCAGGACAATTGAGAGTAATTGTGCTGTCCTGGTCTCGGGACCACTGAGGCAGCTGGAACGCACCACCTGTGGCCACTAAAACAATTTAGGGTAATTGTGCTGTCCTGTTTCCCAGGTACAGAAGAATGTGCTCTCTAAGACCAGTATGATAACAATCAATGGAATAGTCATTCAATCAACAAGGCATTCAATCGAATAGGATGATTTATACAATTCAGAAAATCAAAGTAACTTTTATATTGTTAAGCCAAACAACAGGGTTATAGTTAAACTACAGTTTCCACCTGAAATGGTTGCTACCATACTTCACGGTGACATAGGTGTCTCTAGGTTCTGGATTCAAGGCCAGATAGATTTCTTCCACCTTCTGGTTGGCGAGCGCCTGCATTCTGTTCTGCAAAAAACTAGTGAAACAGTGGGAAGTCTGAAGAGCCCCAGTGACTTGGGCTGGTAGGTGGTGTTCAAGTGTGGCAGCTTTAGGGCACATGTTTCCATGGCCCATTTGAAGAATGTAAAGTTCTTTGGCTGCCATTGTATAAAAATTCTCCAAGTTTTATTCTCAGTCTGGTTGTTACTAACTCTTATAGTACAAAGAAAGGAGTTTTGGGAAAAGAGATTGATACAAGATGGTAGGAGGTGAAAGGGAAAATACCTGGTGCCAAGTAATGGTTAAGCAGATACTGATTTTATATACCAAAACCTTTAGCTGTACTGTACAACATTCTGATTTTGGTTCTTCCCTGTTTAACATTTTAATAAATGACTGTAAGAGAACAAAAAACAAACAAACAAACAAACAAAAAAACTAGTGAAACAGAGCCAAAGAGCAAGATTAAAAGAATAAACACCAGTAGGCCTAATAGTGGGAGGAGCCATGGTATAAGTGAGCCAAAGATGGCATATCCCCCTTCTAGCTGGTTACGTCGTCTTTGATCAATCCTGTCCCGGAGGGATTTAATGTGATCTTTGACAATTCCTGATTCATTTACAAAGTAGCAGCATTCTTCCTCAAGAGAGACACAGGTACCTCCTTTTTCTGCTGTCAAGAGATCTAAAGCATGCAGGTTCTGTAGGGCTACTGCTGCTAAGGAGTCTACCTGCCTTTGAAGGGATTCAAGAGAATTGCTAATGATGGAGATATCCTCTGAAAATTCAGCAGACAATTTGTGGTAGAAATGAACAGAGGAGGAAACGCCTCCTATGCCTGTTCCTACTGCAGTGAGGACTCCCGTACCCACTAAGAGGGGGACAAGGGCCGCCCTTTTGTGGCGAGACCTGAGAAGACCAAGAGAGGATTCGAGTTCTCCCTCTGTTCTGATAGAAAGATTGGGGGTTAGGAAGACATAAAGGCAGAGCAAGTGTGACAGGTCCCGGGGAACACAGGTGTAGGCTGTAGTCCCACAAAGGAGAAAAATACCCGGTGGAGGCCAGGCTAAGGGAGGGGGTAAATTTATAGATTGTGTACAGTAGTAAGGTGTAGGAGTAGTTGAGGTAGTGGTTTGAGAGGTATTTGTTAAACAGGTAGTGTTTTCCGTATTAAAGAGAGAGCTGTTGTATAGGGTGCATTGAAGTCTGGTATAGGTAAGAGTTAAGTTAGTGGTCCAATAGGTTGGGATTGGAGTGGCTATGATGAGGGTTCGAGCCAGTGACAGACAAATCCAGCAGGATGTAGAGAAGGAGGGATTGATGTTAGAGAGTAGATGGAAAGTTGTGTTGATGAGGGTAGGCAAAGGAGTAGGTCCAAGGTTTGTAGGGCGAGAGAGTATGTCCTTTAGTGAGGGAGGGATAGGTTGGGATTAATAAAGACAATTATAGTAGAATTGATGACTCCCTCAACATCCCAAGTCCGTTTCACCTGAAAAGACCAAAAACCTTCATTGGTGCACTCATTGTTAGCTGCCTGTAGGAGGATTATGGTGAGGAGACAAGACATAAAAAGGAATTCGAAAAGCTGAGCTTCTTCCAGAGTAAAAATTGGAGGGTCCCTTGCCAGGTAAGAGCCTGTGAGGAATGATGGGTCATCAGGTCCTGGATGGTGTCACCGAGTCTTCTTCGGGGATGGTGGGAGGCATTTGGTGAGCCTGAGAGAGGTAGGTATTGCAGTGAAAGTGGGAGGGAATGTTAGAATGGGCTGTATCCAAGGGAAAAGAAAATAGGAAGGAAAGGAGCAGTGGAAGCTGGGGACCTGGATGGTTGGATAAGAAGTAAGACACTGTGCTGGCTTAACTTCTTATTTTTACTGAACCTTAATATTCTGGTTTAGCTTACTAAGAGCAGGCGAATTCATTTAACCCAGCAATGCTCCAAAGTCTCTAAGTTAATAAAGACTTTGGAAAATTATGTATAGGTATATGAGGCTGGAGAAAATGCAGGGGGAGGAGGGAGTAGGCCCTGCAATCTGTTCTCAGGCCTCTAGCCGCTTGGATTTTACAACTGCCGCATTTTTCCTAGAGATAACGATCTCAGTTTCTGATAGTAGCCGGACTGTTGAGTAAACCTGCCCAGTCAAGGAAGTTGTTCTTTGGGAAGGGTGGAGTGGGCGAGGGGAGCGAGGTCAGAGCAGTTTTCAGAGCATTAAAAGGGTAAGAATGTTGGCCTTGGGATCTATGGGCTCAGTGAGGGGGTCACTGAGCCATGTCATGTCATAGAGGAGCTTTGTAAGAAGACTACAGTTGTGAACGTGGAGGGGAGAGTACCCAGTGAGCCTGAGAAAGGAGAAAATTTCTTGTTCAGAGGAGGGGACAGTCACAGAGGAGATAAGATAAGGCATTTACAGTCCCAGGAATGGCGCAGCCTTGTGGGGTGAGACAGTGAAACTGAGGTATGGTTTAGGACAACTGGGCTTTATGAGGGGATACATGTTAGCCCTGGCTGGGCACCGAGGTAGAATGAAAAAAGAGTGAATGGGGGAATTTAGTAAGATGCAGCGTAGAGGTGAGGTGGCTAATGGCTGTGAGACTAATCCGTCAACCCCCATAATAGAGACTGAGGAGTGGACAAGGGTCCCAGCAAATTCGAAGAGGGCAAAATAAGTGGCCCGAGTGTCAATTAAAAAGGAGACTGGCTTACCTGTTGCCACAGTCGTTACCCAAGGCTCTGTCCTGGTGGTGTAAGTCTGTGGGGCCCTGTTGGGGCCTGGGCAGCTTCTTCAGTGGCCAGTCTCAGGAGGTCTGGGAGCTCCAGACCGGATCCAGAGGGCAGCCATGCTGGACTGGCTGAGGCCTGACCTGGAGGGCCAGACTACAATCTGATTTCCAGTGGCCTTTCCTTCCACACCTTGGGCAGGGCCCAGGCGGGGGTCTCAGGTTTGAGCAGGACTTGGCTCAGTGTCTTTCCTTGCTGCATTTGAAGCATGGGCCCGGAGGAGGCTTAGCCCCTGACTTACCTGAGGTTGGAGGACTGGCAGTCGTTTGGTGTTTGAAAGCGGTGGCTAGGAGCTGGAAGGCCTCCTAAGGGGCTTCAGCCTTGGCCTGATCTCGTCTTTGATTTTGGATATGGGTTTCCTCGTCTCTATTATTAAAGACCTTAAAGGTTAACGAGGTCTTCTTGAGGGGTTTGTGGAAGTTTGCTGTGCATGTTGGGGGGAGTAAAGGTGGTCAGGTCAGTGGAAAAAGAAACCTGAGATGTCTCTCAATCTGTGAGGCTGGACACAGAGAATGGGGCATGGACTCAGACTATGTCCTCAGTTCCTGCTGCCTCCCTCAGGGGTAGAATGGATGCAGGAATAAAAGAGGCTGTCGAGGAAGGCAGTCTGTGGGTGGCCTGAGAATGAGTGTTAGTGGGAAAAGTTGTTTTAGAGCTCACGTTCTCAGGATTTGGGCTCTCAGAGACTGGGGAGAAGGTGGCTGCTGGTTAAAGGGTCTGAAGAGAAAGAGCCGAGGTGTTTTTCAATTTGAGAAAGATCAGAGAGTGAGAGGGGAATGGCTACCCGGGTAATACCCTCCCCTGCTGCAACTTTCGAGCAAAGGGAACTGGCCAGCCACCTGAATTCGGTTGCTGACGGTCAGTGGGCCGAGATTCGGCAGAGAGCGCACAGGGGAAGGCTGGCGGTTAGAGATCTCAGAAGGTAGAGGATGCAGGTTTCTATGGCAGGATTGTAAGAGTCAGAAGACAGAGAAAGGAGCTGAGAATCAGTTTGAGAGGGCAAAGAGGACTTTGCTAGGAGGATCTGATGAATGGAACATGAGAAGTAAGCGAGGAGTGAGAGCAGAGGGAAAAAGAAGCCTGTTTGTAGGGATTTCGAAAGCTTTCCCTGTCCGGTGGCAAGAATTATCTAGATCTCAGAGGATATTGGAATCGAAAGTGCAGTTTTTGGGCCACTGAGAGAGTTTATATTGTGGCCAGGTAGAGCTTCTTTGGTTTGATGTAGCCAGAAAGACCAAGGGTCGAGAGATTGGCGAGGAGACACCCTAAGGGTGTGTTTCGTGGGGGTTTGGACTGAGAGGTCCCTATGACCAGAGGGAAGGGCGATTGGAAGTTGGAGAAGTAACAAGGAGCGTCCTCCTTTTCCCTCAGCCAACTTGTAGCGAGAGAGAGATGAGAAAAGTTTCCAAGGTCGTCACCCCGAGACCTTTCCCGCAGAGTAGAAGAGAATTCCCGGCCAGGCGCCTGGGCTTTCGTAGAACGCACGAAACGTGTAGCCGAGTAGACGGGAAACTCTGTAGGCCCTAATGCCCCTCCAGGTCACAGGGAGCTAGCAAAAAAAAAGTAGGGGGGTGGTGGGAAAGTCCCTGAAGCCTACCGGTGGAAGGGAAGCGACGAGATCCCCATGTGTCCTGGTGCGGCAGGGTTTGAGAGGTGTCCGGAGCGGGCCAATCAACTCAGAACCGTACCACCGAGCAGAGCCAGAGCAGGAATCAGAAGCTCGGGCCTAGGTTCGAGGATCGTCCACGTTCCTGTTCACCTCTCCCGGGTTTCGGCACCAAAATGAAAGATCAGACGGATGCCTAAAACCAGGACTACAGGCTTTATTAGAGGAGAAGCACCTGCTGGGCTGCCTCACAAGGGGAAGACAGCAACATGTGCAGGGGTGGGCATGCCTTTTGAGGGGCGGAATGGGAAGGGGTGGGGGGCTTAGTGTACTCGGTGCACACTGATTGGTGGTTTACTGCATTGTCCATATAGGACAAAGGCTTAGGGTATTTGGCAGGTGTGGATTGGTGGTCCAATGTATAGTCCATATAAGGTACCTGGTTAGTCACTCAGGTATTTCTGGGCTGCAGGTTATGTCATACCCCGCCCACCAGTTGGGGGGAGGGAGGATCTATCATACAGTTTGGCTCAAATAAACTGACAAAAATTCTTTACAGGTTTGAATACTTATTCCATTAATATTTAGTTGGGGTATTGGCAGGATTCCAAATTGTGAATGAAAGGGGCCACATGCTAACCTGACAAGCTCAGGGAAGGCCTTCATGGCAGTTTTGCAAACTCAGAGACCTAAAGTAACCACAAAGGATGGTCTGAAATTAAACTTTAACTAAAACAGTTGAAAAGGAAAATGGAGAGGGGTTTGCAACCTAGTTCAGTACAGTATCTGGTTAAAACTGTAGTCTTCCCCACTCTGATTGATTTGGGTGGAGCTGCAGAGCATGCCCCAAGGCCTCACCAAGACTGACTTGGGCGAAGCTGCGGGGACCCTCAGGGGCCGCCACAGGAGGACCTTTATAGGTCAGAGCCTCCCCACGAGGTCAGTTCAGGCTTTGGATCCGGAATTCCTTTGGACTAGCAGATCTGTGAAATAAAGGTTAAACTTTCCTCCCTCAGAGTGCTGACTGATCATTCTCCTATGCATTCTGCCACATTTGGTGCATTGTTCATGAAACATCAGTTGACACATTGTTTGCAGGTAGTTTTTATCGCATGCTAACAGGGGGCGCAGGCCATTTTTGCTAATTTTTTGCACAAATGGCAACGTTCAGTAAAATTACGATAACTTTAGTTTACGTATTTATATGTTACCCGCATTGTACCGCTAGTCTATAAAAAACATACTAATACGTGTCCCGTGCTCTACTACACTGGTAGAATGTATAAATATGTAAAACGTATAAATACGTTTCCCACATACAATGTGTTGAGCTGGCTCTTAGGCCACTGCTGACTAGAGCGGCCTTCAGGGCACTTGCTTTGGGCTCTGGGAACCAAGGAAGATGTTCCAGTGGTACATTCACTGATTCCTGAACTTGTGGGGCCTGGAGGGACTGAGGCAACTCCACACTCTGGCGGACCCAAAAGAGGTAGGAAACACCTTTCTGGGACTTCTTGAGAGGGAAGTCAAAATCAGACATCTGAAAATAACTTTTTCTCTAGGGAAATGGGTCTGAGTTCTGGCCTGTCCTATGAGACAGAAGAGGAAGCTGGCCCCTACCTAGGTAATTATTTACCTCAGGACAGGCTTCTAGATGGTATTCATCATCTCTGGACTTCCCAGAAGGGAAGTCAAAACTAGGACTGACTAAGGGTACAAGTCTGGCCTGCCTTTGAAAAAGATAGAAGAAAAGCATTCTTAGGCAGTTTCTACTGCCTCTGTTCAGGGACTTGTTCTGTATTTCTGCGCAATTGAAACTGATTTGGAGAATGCAGGGTATTCAGTGGTGTAAATGTGGTGCACGCTGGTGTAAAAGTGTTTACTGTTGGGGTTTTATGTTTGTTTGTTTCCGTTTTATTTTTTTAAACCCTTCTAAACATTTCCCGTGTTTTCTTTGTGATTCAAAGTTTTTAGTGGGGAATGTTCTCTGTCTTTATTGTTTAAATATGTCTCTTTGGGGCCAAACCGGGAAGTGTTAGATGGCGGAGCCCCACTGCCACCGTGGACACTCTGGGGCCGGCCAGTGTGGGCACAGGGACCATGCCATCCTGAAAAACAGATCTGCTAGAGACTAGGATCCTGGCCTCAGCACCACCCAGTCTGGTCTCAGATGCAAACCGGGACCCTATAGCCACTGGGGACAGACCTGCGACCACAGCTGCAGAACCACAGACACCAAGAATCCAGACCACCCTGCAGGAGATTTCTGTGAGTCACACAGTCCCTGCAAGCTTGCAGCAGTGGTATAGGAACTGCTAGATCCACGCCTCTCCCGGGCCTCAGTGCTGCTACAGGAATTTGAGCCTGGGCACATGCAGACACTGGGAATCTGTTTCCCGCAATGCAACCGCATGCCCACACAGGGCGGCAGTGCCACCTGACATTGATTCTGGGCAAGCGCACATGGAAGTCTGTTTTCTGCAATGCAGGAGTGGACCTCCTGATGACACAGTGCTACTGTGCAGCCTGGTCCCCCAAGCAAACCGGGGACCCTGATTCTCCATCGTGAGAGGCAGTACTAAGCACCAGTGACTTGACTCTGTTTCTCATTGCATGTGCCTGGAATACCAGATTCCCAGTGCATTCATACTAAGAGGCAGTTACTCCAATTCTTGGCAAATGCACACACAGGGACCCTGATTCTCGGCGCGAGGTCACACCAAGCAACAGAGACTCTGATACTTGATTCTTGGTGAGGGCACAGGGGACCTCTGACTCCTGGCACATGCTAGGGGACTCTGATTTTCGGCACACACCAGCAGGATCTCTGTTTCAGCATGGTGCAGGTGGTGTCCCTGATTATAGGTGCATGCATAAGGCCACACTGAGCACCAGTGACTCTGATCCTGGGTGAGCGTGGCTCCCACCAACGCATGGCAGCCACACATCTTGGTGTCAGAACTCTTCAGTGATACTTGGGTGGTGTGCAGCTCCCACTGCACATGGCCCATGCCCACGCTCCTTGACATTTGAACCTTCTGGTGATAGTCAGAATGGGGAGACAACACAATCTCCAGAGGAAAGAAAATGAGGGGTCTCCAAGAAAGAAATAAGTGAAATGGAAACATGCAACATGACAGAAAAAGAATTCAAAGTAATGGTCGTATAGTTCATACACTGGATGGATGAGAAAATCAACAACCTATGCAAAAATCAGGAAGAAATCAAAAGTGATATAGCTACAATCAAAAACAACATGGAAGGTTTCAACAGTAGACTAGAAGAAGCAAAGGGAAAAATTAGTGAGTTGGAGGGTAAGGTAGAGAAACAAGCTAAATCTGAACAGGAACTGGAGAAAACATTAAAAAGCAGGAGGAGATCCTAAGGGAGCTTTGGGACAACACAAAATGAAGTAACATACATATAGTAGGGCTTCCAGAAGGACAAGAAGAGCAACAAAAATTAGAAAATCTATTTGAAGAAATAATGACAGGAAACTTCCCAGATATGGGGAAGAAAAAAGTTACACAAGTACAGAGAGTCCCAAGCAAGAGGAATCCCAAAAGACCCACACCAAGACATGTCATAATTATAATGGCAAATGTTAACGACAAAGAGAGAATCAACAGTCTGCAAGAGAGAGACAGATAGTTACCTACAAAGGGTCCCCCATCAGATTATCAAATGATTTCTCAACAGAAAAACATCAAGCTAGAAGGGAATGGAATGAGGTATACAAAGTGATGCAAAGCAAAGGACTGAATCCAAGAATACTATATCCAACAAGACTATCAATCAAAATTGAAGGGAAAATAAGGAACTTTGCAGACAAAAAAAAGGCTAAGGGAGTTTACCACTACCAAGCCAGCAATGCAAGAAATGCTAAAGGGAATGCTGGAAAAAAAAAAAAAAAAGAAAGAAAAAAAAGAAATAAAAAGGGAGGAAGGAACATAGGCATGAAGTACAGAAATGGCTACAAACAAGTACCTATCAATAATAACATTAAACGTAAATGGATTAAATGCTCCAATCAGAGGACATTTAGTGAATGAATGGATAAGAAAACATGGCCCATATATGTGATGTCTACAGAAGACCCACCTCATAACAAGGGACTCACACAGACTGAAAGTGAAGGGATGGAAAAATATCTATCAGGCAAATGAAAATGAAAAAAAAAAAAAAGCTGGGGTAGCAATACTTATATTAGGCAAAATAGACCTTAAAGTGAAGACCATTATAAGAGACAAAAAAGGTCACTTCATAATTCTAAAGGAATCGATACAACAGGAGGATATAACTCTGATAAACATTTATACACCCAATGCAGGAGCACGCAAATACATTAAAACACGCACACACACACAAAAAAAAACTTATGGAAGATATCAGGGGTGAGATTGACAGCAACACAATCATAGTAAGAGACTTTAATAAACCATTAACATCATTGGATAGATCCTCTAGGCAAAAAATTAGCAAAGAAACATCAATATTAAACAACTCACTAGATCAGATGGACTTAATTGATATCTTTAGAACATTCCATCTCAAAACTACAGAATATACATTCTTCTCAAGTGCACATGGAACATTTTCAAAGATAGACCACATATTGGGCCACAGGCAAAGTCTCTCCAAATTCAAGAGGATTGAAATCATATCAAGCATCTTCTAAGATCACAATGGCATAAAATTAGAAATCAACTACAGTCAAAACAATCACAAAAATTCAAACACTTGGAGGCTGAATAGCACACTATTAAACAATGAGTGGATTACCAAAGAGATCAAAGAAGAAATAAAACACATCCTGAAGATGAATGACAATGAAAACACAACAATCCAAAATTTTTGGGACAAAGTGAAAGCAGTCCTGAGAGGGAAGTTCATAGCATTATAGGCCTACCTAAAAAAACAAGAAAAGCTGCTAATAAACCATCTAACTCTTCAACTTGAAGAATTAGGAAGAGAGCAACAAGAAAAGCCCAGTGTGATCATAAGGAAGGAAATAATAAAGATCACAGTGGAAATAAATGACATAGAGAGCAAAAGATCAATGAAACCGAGAGCTGGTTCTTTGAAAGGATAAAAAGATTGATGAACGTCTAGCCAGGTTTACCAAGAAGAAAAGAGAGAGGACCCAAATAAACAAAATCAGAAACAAAAGAGGTGAAATAACAACAGACCCCACAGAAATACGAAGAATTGTAAAAAAAAAAATACTATGAGCAACTCTACTCCAACAAACTGGTCAACCTAGAAGAATTGGAAATATTCCTAAAAAAATATGATCTTCCAAAACTCAACCAGGAGGAATCAAAAAATCTGAATAGGATGATAACTATAGAGGAAATTGAAGCAGGAAAAAAAAATTCCAACAAACAAAAGTCCTGGACCAGATGGCTTGACATGGGAGTTTTTTCAAACATTCAAAGTAGAAATAAAACCTATCTTCCTCAGACTATTCAAAAAAATTCAAGAGGAAGGAGCACTTTCTATGAAGCAAGCATTACCCTAATCCCAAAACCAGATAAAGACAATACAAAGAAAGAGAATTACAGGCTAATATCCCTAATGAACATAGATGCCAAAATCCTCAACAAAATTCTAGCAAATTGAATCCAGCATTACATTGAAATATCATTCACTATGACCAAATGGGATTTATCCCGGGGATGCAAGAATGATACAACATCCACAAATCAATAAATGTGATACATCACATAAACAAACTGAGAGATAAAAACCATATAATCATATCCATTGATACAGAAAAAGCAGTTGACAAAATCCAGCACCCTTTCTTGATAAAAACTCTCAGCAAGGTGGGAATAGATTACAGGGGTGAGCAAACTTTTTGACTCGAGGGCCACAGTGGGTTCTTAAACTGGACCGGAGGGCCAGAACAAAAGCATAGATGGAGTGTGTGTGTGAACTAATATAAATTCAAAGTAAACATCATTACATAAAAGGGTACGGTCTTTTTTTTTTTTTAGTTTTATTCATTTCATATGGGCTGGATTCGGCCCGCGGGCCGTAGTTTGCCCACGGCTGGAATAGAAGGATCATACCTCAACATAATAAAAGGATATATGACAAACCCACTGCCAACATCATACTCAATGGGCAAAACTAAGAACATTTCCCTTAAGAACAGGAACAAGACAGGGATGCCCACTCTCACCACTCCTGTTTGACATAGTATTGGAAGTACTAGCCATTGCGATCAGACAAGAAGAAGAAATAAAAGTCATCCAAATTGGAAAAGAAGAAGTAAAACTGTCCTTATTCGCAGATGACATGATATTGTATATAAAAAACCCTAAAGACTCCATAAAAAACTACTAGAGTTAATAAATGAATTTGGCAACATAGCAGGATAAAAAATTAACACCCAGAAATCCATGGCTTTTGTATACACCAATAATTAACTCACAGAAAGAGAAATTTAAAAAGCAATCCCATTTACCATTGCAACAAAAAAATTAAGATACCTAGGAATAAACTTAACCAAGGAGACACAGGATCTGTACTCATAAAATTTCAGGACGCTAAAAAAAGATAGAGGAAAACATTAACAAATGGAATAATATACCATGTTCATGGATTGGTAAAATCAACATCATTAAAATGTCCATACTACCCAAAGCAATCTATAAATTCAATGCAATCCCCATTAAAATACCAGTGGCATACTTCAAAATCATAGAACAAATGCTCCAAAAATTCATCTGGAATAAAAAAAGACCTCGAATAGCCCAGCAATCTTGAGAAAGACGACCAAAGTTGGAGGGATCACAATACCAGATATCAAGCTATACTACAAAGCCACTGTTCTCGAAACTGCCTGGTACTGGCACAAGAACAGACACATAGACCAATGGAAAAGAACAGAGAAGCCAGAGATTGACACAAGCCAGTATTGTCAATTAATATTTGACAAAGGAGGCAAGAGCATACAATGAAGATAAAACAGTCTCTTCAATAAATGGTGTTGGGGGAACTGGACAGGTACTTGCAAAAAAATGAAACTAGACCACAAACCTACTCCATACACAAAAATAAACTCAAAATGGATAAAGGTCTGAAATATAAGAAGGCAAACCATAAAAGTCTTAGAAGAAGCCATAGGCAACAAAATAGCAGATATTTGTCGTAGCAATATCTTTACCTATACAGCTCCTAGGACAATGGAAACTAAAGGGAAAATAAACACATGGGACCACATCAAAATAAAAAGCTTCTGCACAGTGAAAGAAACCATCAACAAAACAACAAGAAAGCCCACTGCATGGGAGAACATATGTTATCTCTGATAAGGGTTTAATCTCCAACATTTACAAGGAACTCATACAACTTAACAAAAGGAAGATAAACAATCCAATCAAAAAATGAGCAAAAGAACTAAATAGACATTTTTTGAAAGAGGACATTCAGAAAGCTAAGAGACATATGAAAACATGCTCAAACTCACTAATAATCTGAGAGATGCAAATCAAAACAACAATGCGTTACCATCTCACACCTGTCAGAATGGGTACCATCAACAAATCAACAAATGACAAGTGCTGGAGAGGATGCGGAGAAAAAGGAACCCTCATTCACTGATGGTGGGAATGCAGACTGGTGCAGCCACTGTGGAAAACAGTACGGAATTTCCTCAAAAAATTAAAAATGGAACTGCCATTTGACCCAGTAATCTCACTTCTAGGAATATATACCAAGAAAACAGAAACACCAGTCAGAAAGGATATATGCACACCTATGTTCATAACAGCACAATTTATAATAGCTAATATTTGTAAACAGCCTAAATTCCTATCAGTAGATGAATGGATTAGAAAACTGTAGTACATCTACATGATGGAATACTATGCTGCTGTAAAAAAGAAGGAATTCTTACCATTTGCAAAAGCATAAATGGATCTGGAGAGCATTATGCTAAGTGAAATAAGCCAGTCAGTAAAAGATAAATTCCACATGATCTCACTCATTTATGAATAATAAAGAACATTACAAACTGTTGAACAAAAATAGACAGAGGCAAAGAAGCATCAAACAGACTGTCAAACTACAGTGGGAAGATAGGGGAGGTTTGGAGGGATAAGAGATCAACCAAAGGATCTCTTATGTGCATGCATATAAGCACAACCAACAGATGCAAGACACTGGGGGGTAGGGGAGGCTGGGGGGAGGTCAGTGGGGGGAAAAAAGAGACATATCCTGTCTAATAAAAGGAAACATGGTAATTAGCATACGACCGCTACCCTTCCCATTGGCTAATCAGGGTGATATACAAATTAACTGCCAGCCAAGATGGCGGCCGGCAGCCAGGCAGCTGACGTGAACAGGGAGGCTTGCTTGCTTCAGTGACGGAAGAAGCCAAGCTTCCCCACCTGCCTTGCCGGCCTCTCAGCAGCACTCTAAGCAACATTGTAACAAATATAGAAGCTAAACAAAACCCCGGGCTTCAGCCAGCAGGACCACAACATTGTTTCAAATACAGAAGGTAAACAAAGGCCAGAAAGCTGCTTTCAGCAGCGGAGGTCTAATAGCTAGAGCCGAGCCTCAGAGCTAAAGCTGGCCCAGAATAAAAAAAATTTTAAAAAAAGGAAAAAAGGACAGGTTGGGAGCTTCAGTCACCCGCCAGCCTGAAAACGGCCCTCAACCCCTTACCCAGGCTGGCCAGGCACCCCAGTGGGGACCCCATCCTAAAGGGTGTGTGACCAGATGCAAACAGCCATCATCCCCTCACCCAGGCTGGCCAGGCACCCAAGCGGGAGCCCCACCCTGAAGGGGGTGTGACCAGATGCAAACAGCCATCATCCATTCACCCAGGCTGGCCAGGCACCCAAGCGGGACCCCCACCCTGATCCAGGACACCCTTCAGGGCAAACCAGCTGGTACCCACCCCTGCACCAGGCTTCTATCCTATATAGTAAAAGGGTAATATGCCTCCCAGCACCGGGATCAGCGGAGCCATGAGGCCTCCCAGCACTGGGATCTGCGTGACAGGGGGCAGCAACCAAACCCCCTGATCGCCCTGCAACTCTGTGTGTGACAGAGGGCAGGGCCACAACCTCCCTATCCGCCCTGATCTGTTCGTGATAAGGGGGAGCTCCTCAACCCCCTGATCGGCCCTGCTCTGTGCGTGACAGGGGGGAGCTTCCCAACCCCCTGATCGCCCTGTGGCTCTGTGTGTGACAGGGTGCGGCGCCCCAACCCCCTGCCCCATCGGCCCTGCCCTGAGTGTGACAGTGGTGGCACCCCAAACCCCTGATACTCCCTGCTCTGTGTGTGACAGGGGGCGGTGCCCCAACTCCCCTATCAGCCCTGCTCTGTGAGTGACAGGGGGGAGCTCCTCAACCCCCTGATTGGCCCTGCTCTGTGAGTGACAGGGGGGAGCTCCCCAAACCCCTGCTGGGCCCTGCTCTGTGTGTGAAAGGGGGGAGCTCCTCAACCCCCTGATTGGCCCTGCTCTGTGCATGACACGGTACGGAGCCCCAACCCCATGATGGGCCCTGCTCTGTGCATGACAGTACGTGGCGCTGCAACCTCCCTATAGACCCTGCCTTGAGTGTGACAGGGGGCAGTGCCCCAACCCCCAATCGGCCCTACCCTGAGCATGACTAAGGTTGGCATCGCAACCTCCCGATCCGCCCTTCTCTGTGCATGATAGGGGGCGGCGCCCCAACTCCCCAATCGGCCCTGCTCTGAGCCTGACCAGGGGCTGCCCCTAGGGATTGGGCCTGCCCTCTGCCACCCGGGAGCAGGCCTAAGCCAGCAGGTCATTATCTCCCGAGGGGTACCAGACTGTGAGAGGGCACAGGCCGGGCTGAGGGACCCCTTTCCCCCCCAAGTGCACAAATTTTTGTGCACTGGGCCTCTAGTGTACTAATATTTGTAATACCTTAAACAATAAAATTAAATAAATTAATAAATAAATAAATAAAGATGTTTCTTTGTTGTTTGTTTAAATTATTTAGCTAGTGAAATTTCTGTTTGTGTCTTTTAAAAAAAATACAAATGTATTGCTAATCTGAAGAATGTTCATTACTTACATATCCCTGAAAATTAAGGCTAAGAATTCTAACTAATTGGAAAGAAAGTATGGCTTTGGTGTAATGGAGGAAGGTAAAGAGAAATGTTGAAAGCTGAATAAATGATAGGTAAGCCAGGACAAGTAGGCTAGGGAAACTGAGAAGGTTAAATAGGACATTGGAGCCATCTTGTAAATCCTGTCTTAAATCTTGTCTTCCCTAAATCAAAGACATTGGAGCCATTTTTTAAATCCTGTCTTCCTTAAACCAAGGACACTTGGGAGTAAATGATTTGTGTTTTGCCTCCCTAAACAGAGGTTTAATAGCTTATGTCAATATTCTCAGGGAGACTGATAGCAGAAATCTGATTAGTCTCATTTTCTGACCACACCCAAGGACAAATGAAGTTAGAAAATAAACCTTAATTTGATCATTTCTTTTAATCAGTTATTTTGTTTTTAAAAAGGAGACAACCCATTCCCTCCCTGCAACATGGGTAATAGCTCCTCCTCAAACTCTACTATCTTAAAATGTATGTTAAGGAATTATAAAAAGGGGTTTATTGGCGACTATGGGGTTAAACTAGTCCCCTGGAAGTTAAAAAGGATGTGTGAAATAGACTGTCCATCTTTTGGAATAGGATGGCCATTAGAGGGCACATTGGATGTCCGCATGATCAGGAATGTTCACAGAATTATCACAGGAGACCCAGGTCATCCCGACAAGTTCCCTTATATTGACCAGTGGCTAGAAATAGCAGAGCTTAAGCCACTTTCCAGTTTTGTGTATATAAGGAAAAAGGGCAGTGTGGGAAGAGCTCAAGAGATTTATCTCAGTGCTGCGGTCAAAGCTATGCTGTGAGTACACTCCAGCAAACAGACTTCTTTGGCACATCATAAGTGGCAACGCCCGCCTGACAAATCTCCAGGAGCCACCTACTCTTAGCCCCGACCCTCACGCACATTAGATAACATAGCAAGCATGTCCCTATTGCATTGGCTGCTTACCCCTTTATATATGGCTATACTTCCTCAATAAACTTAGATCTGTGTCTCTGAACCTGGTCTCCGGAGTCGTGCATGCAGATGCCCTAGAGTGTTGGGGCTCATCGTCCTCACCCCTGGGGACCCCCTGTTCCAGGGCAGGCCCCTCAGAAAGAGAATAAGTCTCCTGCAGGAACTCCCTGAGGAAGCCCTGCCAGTTCTACCACCTCCATACATGCCTCAAGTGGTACCCAGTGCCCCTTTGCCAAGCCAGGGAAGCAGGAAAGGCCATCTAAACCACCCAGCTGCTCTCAGCCAGAGCCGCCTGAGGCAGTCCTCATCAGACTGGTGGCAGCTGACTCTGACTAGGACAGACCGGGCTCTTTCCAACTCGGCCCCCATGAGCCCATGGTCGAAATGAAAATTGGAGGCCAGACTGTGAACTTTATGGTTGATACAGGGGCAGAGCACCCGCAGACCATTCTGTTGCCCCTGATGATGTCAGTTAGGTGGCCACCAGGTGGTTCATGAATTCCTGTACTTGCTAGATTGCCCGGTCCCTCTAATTGGCAGAGACCTTTCAGCCTAGGGAGGAAGAATAGAGACTTTATACCTCACAGTCAAAGGACTCACCATTAGAGCCTGAACTAGTGAAGGAATTCTTGCTGGTCTGGACAGAAGGAAATCTCCCAGGCCTGGCTAAGAACCATGCCCCAGTGCTAATTGACTTGAAGCCTGGGGCACAGCCTGTATCCAATACCAAAAAACACACACCTAAGTATCAAGAGCCACCTAGAATGACTGCTTCAATGGCGACTTCTTAAGCAGTGTCAGTCTCCGTGGAACACCCCTCTCTTACTGTCAAGGAGCCTAGGACCAATGATTACTGCCTGGTACAACATCTTTGAGTGGGAACACCTTATTACCAACCACAGGTAATAAGGAACAGTTCATCTGGACCAGACTGCCACAAGGGTTCAAGAACTCCCCAACCCTTTTTAGTGGAGCACTAGCAGCAGATTTGTCCAAATTTCCAGAACAGGATTTTGGGTCCATTCTATTCCAATATGCAGACGACCTCCTACTGGCTAGCTCCATGTGAACTCAGTGTTGGGAAGGAACATGAGCCCTTCTAAGACTCTTAACTGAAACAGGTTACCGGGTGTCCAAAAGGAAGGCTCAAATCTGTCAGAGGGAAGTCAAATACCTAGGTCTCCGAATTACCCAAGGGAAATGAAGACTAGGGACTGAAAGAAAACAGGCAGCATGTGCCATACCAGTCCCCAGCACCCGGCGACAGATTTGGGAATTCCTAGGGGCAGCAAGGTTCTGTTGAATTTGGTTCCCAGGATTTTCAGATCTAGCTAAGCCCCTCTATGTAGCCTTAAAAGGAGAGGAAAAGGCACCCATTAACTGGGGTCCTGAACAGGAAAAATTCTTCACGATCATAAAGACAAAGCTCATTGAGGCGCTGGACTTAGGGCTCCCAGATGTAGCACTGGACTTTAGCCTTTTCGTTCACAAGTACAACAGGGTAGCCCTGGGAGTTCTGACTCAAGAGTTGGGACCCTGGCAGAGGCCAATAGCCTACCTCTCGAAACAGATTGACCCGGTTGCCTTTGGGTGGCTCCCATGCCTCAGGGCCCTTGCAGCCATGGCCTTATTAGTCAGAGTCAGACAAGCTCACTATGGGACAGAACTTAAATGTTAAAATGCCTCATGATGTTGTCATCCTAATGGAAGCTAAGGGGCAACATTGGCTGACTCATGCTCAGATGACTCAATACCAAGGGCTCCTATGTGAAAATCCACGAATAAGATTAGAGGCAGTAAGAACTCTTAATCCTGCCACTTTCCTACCATCACAGAGGGAACCTCTGAGCATGATTGTCTAGAAGTCCTAGAGGAGGTTTACTCCAGCTGGCCATATATAACAGATAGGCCTCTACAGAATCCAGACTTAGTATTGTTCATGGACGGCAGTAGTTTCCTAGATGAAGGAAAAATATGAGCTGGGTATGCAGTGGTATCAAACTTTGAGATAATAGAGGCACTGGCCCTGCCTGAAGGATGGTCAGCACAGAGGGCAGAACTTTGGGCCCTTAAATCTCAGTAAGTATAAGTGCGCCAACATCTAAACTGACTTGAGCTATGCCTTTGCTACCCTGTATATCCATGGGCCATATACAAGGAAAGGTGGCTCATGATGGCCAGAGGAAAAGAAATCAAAAATCAGAATGAGATATTGAAGTTATTATAAGCAGTCTGGGAGCCCAAGGAAGTAGCCATCATCCATTGTAGAGGACACCAAAAAGGAAAAGACTCAGTGTCAGAAGGGAACCATTGTGCAGATGTAGTGGCAAGGCCAGCTGTTAAGGAGCGGGTGGTGCCATCGCAGATCATGCTGGTTCCTGAATTACCTGAACCTCCAAAATACACCCCTCAAGAAGAAGAATGGGCCCAATGAGAAGGAGGTAAATGGATGAAGGAAGGTTGATGGATATTTCCAAATCATAGGGTCTACGTTCCAGAAAAGTTAGCTCACAGAGTAGTCCTCCAGCAGCATGAACTTACCCATTTAGGGAAGCGAGCTCTAGAAGCCTTGTTAAGCAGATACTATCTAATTGCCCATCTCTCCTCCTTATATGCCTCAGTCTTTCAGTGCTGCCTCTTCTGTGCACAGAACAATGCAAGGCAGGGTCCTGTCGGACCAATAGGAATTTCGTGCTGTGGGCAGGCTCCCTTTGAAGGTCTATAGGTAGATATTACAGAAACAGGGCCTAGTAAAGGAAATAAATATCTTTTAGTTTTTGTCTGCACATTTTCAGGCTGGGTTGAAGCATATCCTACCTGCACAGAGAAGGCGAGAGAAGTCACTAAGGTGTTACTGAAGGACATAATTCTGCGGTATGGAATGCCATTAACCACAGGGTCAGATAATGGCCCCGACTTTATAGCTGAGGTAGTACTGCAGGTAGCTAAGGCCTTAGGAATTAAGTGGAACTTACATGCAGCCTACAGGCCCCAGAGTTCAGGGAAAGTAGAACACATGAACCAGACTCTCAAGCAGGCTATGGCTAAGCTATGCCAGGAGACAAACTTACCCTGGACAGATATCTTACCACTTGTGTTCCTGTGGGTGTGCTGTGCCCTGAGAGCCAGGGTAGGGTTCTCTCCATTTGAAATTCTATATGGCAGACTCCCTCCCTTAATTCAGCCAAAGGGAGATATGGGGGAAATAGGGAACTTAGAAATTCAGAAACAGCTACAAGGATTGGGGAATACCACCCTTGAAGTCCACAGAAGGGTTAATGATGGATTGCCCATCTCTCTAGGAACAGCTGTGCACCCTCACAAGCCTGGGGATCAGGTTTGGGTAAAAGATTGGAAAAAGAAACCCCTTAAGCCAACCTGGAAGGGACCTTATCCAGTTGTACTAACCACCCCCTCAGCTCTCAAAGTTGCAGGACTGAACACCTGGATCCACCACTCCCGGGTGAAAGCAGCCCACCACCCGTCACAACATAGCTCCCATCAGGGCTCCAGCACTCCCAGAGTAAGCCCCCAAAGTAGCTCTTCATGAGCCCCAGCAGGAGCATGGAGTCAAAGTGAAAGACGCTCAGGCAGGAGTCTTGGCTGACACAGGCCAGGTGCCGGCAATCAAGAGAGAAGGCAAACTCATTGAGGGGCCCCTCGCCCACCACCCATTTGGCCATCGGGTTGCGGGGTGCCTTGCTCTTGGCAGCGTAGACGGCGAAGCCCTCCCCCTGCTTCAGCAGGCTCTACTGGGGGGGGGTGCCGACGCACACGAGTGGCTGACATTGTACAGGTACAGGCGGCCGCTGGCATGTGATGCCAGAAACAGGCTCTCCTGCTGGGGTCCAACCCCAGCAGGTCCAGGGGTCCCCAAGACCCAGACCAGAACTTGGCTGGAGATCCTGGCTAGAGATCCTGGCTAGGCTGCTGATCAACTGAACGCTGTCTCTGTGTCATTCCTTCTTCGCCGACTCCGTCCACACATTTGGGAACCCCTGGAACAGGATTCCCCTAGGTAAGCTGACCCCCCCCCACCGCCCCCATTGAGAACCCCACACTCGGGACAGATAGGACTCCACCAGGGTACTGCAGACCCCCCTATAGAGCATAAGTAGGGTAAGAAGGTGGATAGTACAGAAGTTAGATTGAGAAGATGTGCCATACTGAGTCCAAAGAAAGAAGACTCTGTATTGATTCTTAGATTGAGAAGATGTGCCATACTGAGTCCAAAGAAAGAAGACTCTGTATTGATCTTTAGATTAAGAAGATGTGCCATACTGAGTCTAAAGAAATAAGACTCTGTATTGATCTTAACACATATGCTTGCTAGCAGAGGAATTAAGGTTACTCCCAGTCAGACAGAAGGTTTTATACAAGAAGTATGTCCATGCTTTTCTGAGGAAGGAAAGGTAAATGTAAAGGCATGAGAGGAGGTAGGCCCAAGGAGCCTTATCCTTAACCCCACTGTAGCCTTTCCACCCCGGGAAAGTGCAGGATTGGCAAGCTCTCCCTGGGGTGATAGATCAGGACTCAGGTAATAGCGGAAAGCGCCAATCCTACTCTTAAAATGGATACAAGAGAGCATTTGGGGTTTTTCTTTTTAATGCCTGCTTTTAAAAAATAAAAAAGGGGGAATTTGCCGGGAGCCAGTCCATCCTTGCTGTTTCAAGGGACCTGGCATATATGGCATACTGTTCTTAATATGTTTGCTCACCTTCTTGGCACTATGTGTTTTAACCAAGGTCACCTCTCTGAGAAAGGTTGTTTCCCCAGGTAGGGATTTTCCCCTGAAGTTAGGGAGGGAATAAAACCCCTTAACTAAGTGCCAGGAGGATAATTAATCACTTTAACTATGAACAATCATGCTTAAGCTATGTAATCTTTACTCCCTGGAATGGAGATAAGAAACGCCCTAACCTTTGGAATAGAGATTGATAGGATTGGAATCAACTGGTATAAATACAGATGTAACAAGACAACAGGACACAGAACCTACACAGAACCTAGACACAGAACACAGAGAACTTAGAGACAGAACCTAGCGAGAGAACATGGCAAAAGATCCTGGACAGAACCTGGCTACAGAACTTGGTTGGAGAACCTAGACAGAACCTGGCTGAAGAACCCGGCTACAGAACCTGGCGACTGAACCTGGCTGGAGAACCTAGCGAGAGAACATGGCTACAGAACCTGACTGGAGACCCTGACAAGAGAACCCGGCTATGATGATCACCTGAACGCTGCCTCTGTGTCATTCCTTCTTCACCGACTCCGTCCACACCTTTGGGGACCCCTGGACCTGCTGGGGTTGGACCCCAGCACTCTCCGACTCAGGCAGCCACTTCAGGTATGTCACCTTGGTCTTGTCAATCAGCTGCTCTTCATTGAATAGCTTGCTTGTGTCCTTCTTGATGAGGTCCAGGTACTGCACCTGGCCGGTTGAGAACCCCACCAGCAGGGAGATGGTCTCTGTGGCAGCAGTGAACTGGTTGAAGTCATGGCAGGTGGGCTGGGTGCCCTTATAGATCCGCTTGTCAATTGGCTTGTTGAGGTTGATAGACTTAAGTGATGGGAGAAAAAGAGTTAATGGCTTCTACCACCGTTGGCTCCTGCGGCGGCGGCAGCAGCCCCGGTAGAAATAGAGCTCACAGCCCAGGTTGAAGCAGACATGGTCTGGACAATCAGCATCCAGAATGGAAGGTGACCTCTGACCTGATGCCCCCATCCCCACCCCCCTGCCCCATGGATCATCTTCAAGAAGATGGCAGATCCAGCTGACCGACATGAATCTCCTTATCCCCTCCTATCTGGATAATTACTGTTTTTGCCTCTAAGATAACATATCTGTGAAATGTCTGGGTAACTTGTAACTTCCCTTTTTTTCCAGGCCCCTCAGGGCACAACAAATGGCACCAGGACATTTTCTCATTGTTATTGTTATTAAGTTAATCATCAACTGTTAATTATGTTAAACTATCCTATATCCATCTATGTAAAAGAAGCATATGTCCATCATTTCACTTTTTATCCTATCCCAGAGGTCCCCCCCTATTTGCTTTCTCCCACCTCTCTAGTCTATCACCAATGGATTTCATGTAACCCACCTACGTCCCTTTCCTTTGATTGCAATGTATAAATACAGATGTTACCAGCCAATCTCCGGAGTATTACCTCAATTCATTGAAGTTCTGCTTCCTGGCATATGTTGACGGTTTGGTTCAAATAAACTCACAAAAATTCTTTACAGGTTACAATGTTTTTTTCATTAACAGAACTTGCAAAGATTCAGGCCAAGTTCAAACAGGAAACTTTCAGAGTAACATGTATTCAGTCAGGGACACCAGGCAAGCCAAGAGTGATGATTCCCTCTGGGGGCATCTGCCAGTGATACTCGGGGTATTTGTGTTTCACATAGTGGGAGTTTATGAATTATTTTCAATGCTCAATACACCACTTGCAATAAGCCATATGCCCCATTTTAAAATCCTACTTTATATGCTGAAATTATATATTGAATCTAAAAGTATACAAATTTTATATTATTCTCTATATCATTTTACAGGAATTGTTATTTACCAAGAAATTGTTGTCTTGGTGCCCCGACCCACGGGGCATGCAATGTGGGTACCGTGACGATTCCTGTAAGGGAATGAGAGGATAGAGGATAGGAGATGCGAAGAAATGGAGGCAAGACAGGATTCTGATCAAGCCTCAAATTTTATTCTTACAGTGGCAGAATATATATTGTTTTAGGGACGGGGGGCGGGGTGGGTGGAGAAGCCTATGCATATTAGCCTATCAGCAGGGTTGTAGCAGGCTCTGGATGTGGCGGTCGTTGCTTCAGGGTACAGGATTGTTATCTTTAACTGTTGGTCAAATGGCAGGACACACGTAGTTTCTGGTAATTAGGAGTTTCTGGAGGAACCAGAAACTTATAGTTCTTAAGATGGCTTTGTCTAAGCCAATATCTCTAATGGCTCCCAACATCTTGGAATGCTATATTTTATAGAAAAGCAAAGCTTTTTTAACAAATCTATAACCATGCCACTTTTAAATTTTGTCATTCATGGTCAGCTGTTGCTTTACGCTGATGCATTTGTAGGTATAGTATATCTTTAGAAAAATCCATGAAGAGGACTCTGACTTACTCTAAATTGCAGGCTTCTAAGCAGGTCATATGTTTGAACTGGATGAAGATTTATACTTCTAGGAATAACTGAATTAAAAAAACTACTGGCAAATAATCAGGATAAACAAAAATAACTATGGGACTAAATGAATTGAGAATAATTATTCTTATGACTGTTTAAAATATTGTTGATTTTTAAATCTTTTGTTTCCCAAATATAAGGAAAACTAAAAAGCAGACATTCTGCATTGTAGGAACTAACAAATTAGTAACATTCATTTCACAGTACTCCCAGGAGACAAAGATTCAAAGACTACGACAACCTGGAGATTTTTGTCCATTGGGAAATACATTAATAAAAGACTCTCTCCAATAGTGTTAAAGAGACCTTGCCTTATCAGGTAGATAACCACAAATGGACATTTGCCTTGTCTCTGACACTTGCTTTCATCTCAAGGATGAGAAGCTGCCGACTACGGAGGAGGTACACAGCCATCCCAAGACATCAACAAGGCCTGTATACTCACAAATTGATGCTGCTCAAACCTTGCTCTTCTATCATCTCATTGTTATTGATTGAATGTATATAAAATGATTTTCTGATTATCATCTATGATAATGAAGTTAATGTTTTGTTGGCCACACACTGGTGGTCTTCTACTATCTATATAAACTTTGGTGCATTATTTAGGTTATATCTATTGTAAAAGACTTACCTTGGACAAACCTATCCAAGAACACCTCCCTAATAATTTTCCTGGTAGAATTATATATAGATATAATCTCGATGAGTATTTTAGATGAATATTGTCTAAATATAGGAATGGATGAAATTAACTGCCCAGAAGAAAAATTAGAACCCTTGGATAATAGCAGATACTTGTTTCTGAAGCATGGTAGCAATCATCCCAGGTAGAAACTATAGTTTAACTCTAACCCTGCTGTTTGGCTTAACAATAGAAAAGTTATTTTGATTTTCTGAATTATATAAATCATCCCATTTGATTGAATTCCTTATTGATTGTAATGTGAACATCCCATTGATTGTGATCTTACTGATTTTAGAAATCAAATTCCTCTGTACCTGGGAACCAGGACTGGCTCTGTTGCAAAGACCACAGCTCCCTCTTAACATTTTTTACAAGCCGGTCATGGTTTAGCCAGGGGTGAAGAGCCTAACCTTTCTAAGGTATGAGCCTGTGACCTATGTTGAGAAATGGAGCGACGAACTTTGTGTGTGTTTAGCCAACCGTTTTTATGGTTTTTGTGAATAAAAGCTTACTTCTACATCTGGTCGGGGTTGCAGTTCGGTCCTTGCTACAGCAGGGTGCTGTAACTGCAGTCTCTGGCCAGCTAATAAAGGCTCCTAAATTCTACCCTTTGGCTCTGGTGGTCGTCTCTTATGGGTTGCCCCATAACAGTTCCCCTCGGATCCTTTCTTGTCTAATATTAGACATTTTCTGTTTCTAATCAGTGTTACTGGTTTATTATTGTTACTTTTGTTCCTGGTATGTAAATGTTATACTAGATGCAGAAAAACAAAACTTGAGAAACAGCAAAAAAGACTCATATCATAGTGACTCAAAAATTAGAAATGATCCAGAATACTTTTTAACAAGGACATATAGGACCTGACTGCCTCCCATTTACCTGCTCTTTTTTTAATAATAATAATTCAACCTTAAATGCCATCTAAAGTTATGGTCTTACCCCATCCCCAGTAGTCCACCTTGTTCAGCAAGACATGCTGACACTGAGACATCCTAGGAATGAGCCTTCCTAGTACCATGGAACTCTATTATCCAACCAAAAGGTTGGTCATCAATGTATTGTTTGGATTGATTTATGACCAAAAGGGGGATGTGTGGACAAAAGGGGCCACATGCTAACCTGACAAGCTCAGGGAAGGCCTGCATGGCAGTCTTGCAAACTCAGAGACCTAAAGTAACCACAAAGGATGGTCTGAAATTATACTTTAACTAAAAGCAGTTATGGTGGGTAGTTATATCCTAGGCCAGTATCTTCACTGACAAGGTCAACCTTTACCTTAACTGAGCCTGTCTTTTTGCATCTATAATAACATATCCTTGAAATGTCTGGGTGACTTGTCATTTCTCTTTTTCCAAATCCCTTGGGGCACAACCTAATGTGCCTGGGCATCAGGACAGATACCACAAATTCTTTCATTGTTATGTTAATTGTTCCTGCACCCACCTAACTATGTGTCCATCATTTTACTTTTTATCCAATCCCAGGGGTTTCCCCACTTTGCTTTCTCCTCCCTCTCTAGTCTATCACCAATGGATTTCATGTAACCCACATATATCCCTTCTTTGATTGCAATGTATAAATATGGATGTAACCCTCCTTCTCCAGAGCATTATCTCAATTCATTGAGGTTCTTCTTCCTGGCAATTGTTGACAGATTGGCTCAAATAAACTCACAAAATTCTATACAGGTTTGAACATGTGTGTGTGTGTTGTTGTGTTTTTATGTTAACAAAAGAAACGCAGCCTGAACCACCCTGTAGACCCAGACCCAGTGCTAGGATCCAGCAAAGGGCCCACTGAGTGTGCAAGCTCCTCACTGCATTGGATGAACTTGGGTGAGTTGTTCCCTTACTGTGGTAGATGGTCTGTTTTATTTGAATTGTATTTTTAAATCCTTGAGGTGGAACTAAGGTTAAGGTTTGATAGAATTCAAGGTAAGGCAAGACAGGAGAAAAAATAGGTGACTATTTTTTAACTTTGGCTTTTCATTTGAAATTGTTTTTTGAGAGTCTGAACAAAAACCTTTGCTGTATAAATGAGGGCTGAACCCATTCAGTTCTGAAGATAAGGGGCATGTCCTCCCTCCAGCCCAAATCTCAGGTGTTCTTAGAATCTTTGTGGAGCCCAGCCGGTGTGGCTTAGTGATTGAGCATTGACACATGAACCAGGAGGTCATGGTTTGATTCCTGGTCAGGGCACATGCCTGAGTTGCAGGCTCAGTCCCCAGCAGGGGGTATGCAGAAGGCAGCTGATCAATGATTCTCTGTCATCATTGATATTTCTCTCTCTCCCTCTCCCTTCCTCTCTCTGAAATCAATAAAAACATTTTTTAAAAAAGAATCTTTTTTGAGGTATCAGAGATCATCCCTAACTATGTAAAATTCCAACTCAACTGTGATTAAACAATTGGTTCATCCTGGGATGTGCATGTAAAGGCTGGTCATCTAGTGCTATGAGTCATGGCTGTATTAGACAGGAGGGGAGAGAAACTGAGGCACATAAGAAAGTTGAATGTGACTCAGGAGTGAAAGCCTCATGGAAATCAACCTATAAGCAGCATACTTTGACCCACTATATAATGCATAGAAAATTTACTCAGACACTGCAGATATAAATAACAACAACAAAAAACAATAAAAATTAACATGGGAAATTGTGCCTTTAAGTCCAAAAATTCCCAGACTTCAGCCATCTTTTATATTCCTGATAGGAAGCCTTTTACTAGGAAGTACTTTATAGAAATGAGAAGATTTAACTAGAAAATATCAACATAAAATGGCAAAATGCCATTGTCTTTGGATGCCTAAATTAATTTTTTGCATGCAAAATTTTAAAAATTTTGGCTAAAAAATTCAACTGAATGAGTGAATTTGGGAAGCATATCTTAACTTGGAAATTAGAAACTCCTAGGAGAAACACAGATAAATTCTTTTTCAAAAAATAAATTAATAAAAATTTTAAAGTCTGTCTCTGAACTCTTCTGATGCTAACAAATGCCTACACCACATCCTTCCCTCTTCTATACTCCTCCACTATATCCTTTGCTCTCTGAGTTTTCCTGTCTAGATTTTCCCTTCCTTCCTCTCCATTCTTTCTTCACATTCAATCTTTTCCATTACCACTCCTTACTGACTTAAGGAAAAATGAGAATAGAAATTCTAATATCTCTCTTTGAAACAAAGCTGGTCTCAGCCACAGAGGAACCAGCAATTATTCCTGATTTTCTCCAGTACCCTGATGGATTCACAAAGAAACTCAACTGTTAGAACATGTAATCCTGGCTATTCTAACCTATTTCAATTAATATACCTTCTGATTTCTGGGAGCAAAAGCAATAATTAATAAATAAGATTTTCAAAAAACTCCTGTAGAGAAGTCTGTCCACTTTAAGGATTATACAAAACTGACATGGGATTTAGAAAGAAAAACAAACAAACAACAACAACAACGAAAAACAGAAACAAGCATAGGGTTGTTCTGAGGACTATGGGAAAGTGTCTCCTCTTCTCCTTATTAATAATTTAGAAGAAATTAAAATTACCATAAAGGGGGGGGTTCTAATTTAATGTACAGGCCCCTGTAATTCTATCCTTCCAGGGAAAAAAAAAAAAAAGGAAAAAAATTGAGATTTGTACATAACCTCAGAGCTATAAATAAGCTAACTATTCCCAGACATCCCGTGGTTACAAAACCACGTACTTTATTATCAGCCATTCATGTGGACTGCCAATATTTTTCAATAATAAATTTATGTAGTGCCTTTTCAGCATTCCAGTAGAAAAACAGTTAATATCCTTGGTTTTAGCTGGGAATATTACAAATTTACTTGGACAGTAATGCCTCCAGGATATACAAAATGTCTCACCTATTGTCTTAGGTACTAAAAGCTGATTTATTTATTTTTATTTTTATTTTTAAAAGAATATTTTTATTGATTTTAGAGAAGAAGGAAGAGGGAGAGAAAGATAGAAACATCAATGATGAGAGAGAATAATTGATTGGCTGCCTCCTGCATGTCTCCCACTGGGGATTGAGTCCACAATCTGGGCACATGCCCAGACTGGGAATTGAACTGTGACCTCCTGGTTCATAGGTCAATACTCAATCACTGAACTATGCCAGTTGGGCAAAAAGCTGATTTAAATAATTTTAAATTTCCTAGTTATTCCACTCTAATACAATATGTGGATGATTTAGTTTTATACTCTAGAAAATTACTAGACTCCCCAAAAGATATAATCTACCTATTCTAACAGCTAGCTACCAAAGGCATGTATATCTAAGAACAAGCTCCGATTCTGCTTACTCATGTAAAATACTTTGCTTATCTAATATCTAGAGATAAGCTACTAAACCCCAAGAGACTCAGAAGTAACCTATCTTTTCTTCTTCCAAAAAAACAAGAAAGCAACTTAGAGGATTCCTGGATTTTACTGAATATTGTCACAATTGTATTCCAGTTTTTTATTAATCATCCAGCCTCTGTGTTTTATTAAAATCAGATTTACCTAATCCAATTCCGTGGAACCAGAAGGGAAACAATCTATAGAATCTCTTAAAAAATTACCTAAAGCTTCCACTCTGGGATACCTTAATTACAGAAATTTTAACTAAAAAATATAGATCAACATAGGCCTATAGACTATTATATTCAGCAACTAGACTCTCTAACTTTTAGAAGATAGTTATGGACTCTCCTTTGTTTATGTTCCTCATTCTATTAAATCTCCACTGAATTCTTATCATGTTCAACCCTCTTTGTCAGTGACTGGCTCTTGCCTTCTGCACCTAATTTCACTTAAACTTGTCTTCACCCAGCAACTTTGCTACTTCCTTTGCAGGATAAAGACATCCACAATTGCATTTTGCTTAGGGACACCTTCTTATTCTTAGGACTGGTTTATAGAAAACTCTTTAATAATGATGACTTAATTTGATTTATAGGTGGATCTTTAAAGAATAAGCAGAAATGTTACCAAGTTGGATATTCAATAACTTCCATGGTGGACATAATTGAAGGTTCTTACTTACTTGAATAAAATCTACCTAACAAGCCTAATTATTCTAACTGGGGCTTGTCAATTGGCCAAAGATCAAATAGCTATGACTTTAGTGTAGCTCACACCTTTACAATGTTGTGAAAGCAGCAAGGCATCATAATTTTCTAAGGTAGTTCATAAACAATGGAAAATAGGTTGCAGAATTAGATGACAAACAGAAAATAAAATAATTACCAAGCCTTCCCCACACTATTGTCTGTCCATGGGCTATGCATATATGCATATAAATTCATTGGTCAATCTCTTCTTACCCCACCCTTCCTCTGAAATACATCAATCTGTTGCATGTTTCAATGTTTCTGTATCTTTTTTGTTCATCAGTTTATTTTATTTATTTGATTCCACATATAAATAAGATCATGTGATATTTGTCTTTCTCTGACTGGCTGATTTCACTTAGCATAATACTCTACAGATCCCTCCATTCTATTTCAAGGGGTAAGAGATTCTTCTTCTTCTTCTTTTTTTTTTTTAATATATTTTATTGGTTTTTTACAGAGAGGAAGGGAGAGAGATAGAGAGTTAGTAACATCGATGCGAGAGAAACATCGATCAGCTGCCTCCTGCACATCCCCCACTGGGGAAGTGCCCGCAACCCAGGTACATGCCCTTGACCGGAATCGAACCTGGGACCTTTCAGTCAGCAGGCCGACGCTCTCTCCACTGAGCCAAACTGGTTTCAGCAGATTCTTCTTTTTTACAGCTGCATAGTATTCCATTGTGGAACTGTCTTCAATAAATAGTGTTGGAATAATTGGACAGGTACATGCAAAAAAAGAAAAATGGAACTAGACCACGAACTTACACCATATACAAGAATAGACTCAAAATGGATAAAAGACTTAAATGTAAGTCATGAAACCATAAAAATCCTAGAAGAAAACATAGGCAGCAAAATATCAGACATCTCACATAGCAGAATTTTCACTGATACATCACCTAGGACAAGAGAAACAAAGGAAAAAAAAAGTGGGACTACATAAAAATAAAAAGCTCTGCACAGCAAAATAAACCAGCATCAAATTGAAAAGGGATCCCAATGTATGGGAGATCATATTTTCCAATGATAGTTCTGATAAGGGGTTAACTTTCAAAATATATTAAGTATTCATACTGAAACCAGACAACAATTGGGTCCAGGCAGCCTGTCACTACTTAAGCCAATTAAGCAGAGACAACGTTGAATCATGTATGAGCATATATTCCAATAATGCTGGCAGTATGGGAGAACAGCAGGTCATCCATGAAGATCTGCTCTGTTTCCCCTCCTCCCCATAAGCTAGATGCCTATATTAGAAAGACAAATATTGCATGGGGGAACAGGCAAAAGGAATAATAATGGGTATAATGGTTAGAGATTACAGGTAATGTGGGCTGAAGGATGCAAAGGGCTGGTACCTCCTGAACCCCATTGTTTTAGCAACAAGATTGTTAATTTTCCATGATGATTAACAGTTAATCTACACTGATAAAAGAGAAACATGGTAATTGGCGTACGACCGCTACCCTTCACATTGGCTAATCAGCGAGATATGCAAATTAACTGTCAGCCAAGATGGCGGCCAGCAGCCAGGCAGCTGAGAACAGGAGGCTTGGTTGCCCCAGCGATGGAGGAAGCCAAGGTTCCCCGTCTGCAGCTGTGGGGCTTTGAGCTCCTGAAGCAACAACTCCAAAAGATACAATGTTTCAGTTATAGAAGCTAAAAGATGGCGGTTAATTTGCATACTCAGGCTCCAAGCAGAGCGAAGCCAAACAGCCTTGAAGCTGAAGGGCAGAGAGGCCTCAGGGACCCGGGATCAGCGGAGCCGACAGGCCTCCCGGCCATGGTTATCAGCAGCTGCGAGGCCTCCTGGCCAGGGATCAGCAGAGCCGAGAGGCCTCAGGATCCTGGGATCAGCGGAGCTGAGAGGCCTCCCAGCCCCGGTTATCAGCGGAGCTGTGAGGCCTCCCGGTCCCGCGATCAGCAGAGCCGAGAGGCCTCCCGGCCAGGGATCAGCAGAGCCGAGAGGCCTCCTGGCCCACTTATCAGCAGAGCCGAGAGGCCTCCCAGCTGGGATCAGCGGAGCCTCGAGGCCTCAGGACCCCCGGATCAGTGGAGCCGAGAGGCGTCCTGGCCCCTGGATCAGTGGAGCAGCAAGGCCTCCCAGCACCGGGATCAGTGTGACAGGGGGCAGCGAACAAACCCCTGATCGCCCTGCAGGCTCTGTGCTTGACAGGGTGCGGAGTCCCAACCCCCTGATGGGCCCTGCTCTGTGTGTGACAGGGTATGGAGCCCCAACCCCCCTGATGGGCCCTGCTCTGTGCGTGACAGGGGGTGGCGTCGCAACCTCCCTATCGACCCTGCCTTGAGTGTGACAGGGGGCGGTGCCCCAACTCCCCAATCGGCCCTGCTCTGAGCCCGACCAGGGGCTGCACCTAGGGATTAGGCCTGCCCTCTGCCACCCGGGAGCAGGCCTAAGCCAGCAGGTCGTTATCTCCCGATGGGTCCCAGACTGCGAGAGGGCACAGGCCGGGTTGAGGGACCTCCTCTCCCCACCCCGAGTGCACAAATTTTTGTGCACCGGGCCTCTAGTCATAAGATAAGATTCTAACATCAGCTGCAGTTCTAGGATAAGAATGAACTGCATTTTGAGGTTAGCTCCCAGATCTCAAGGCATACAGCACTCAGTCAGATCAGAATGTGCTTTCTTTAAATGGAGCAAAACAATCATGGTTAACATGTTAAATGCCATGTCAGTCACCGGTGACTGACACCATACTTTCCATCTGGACCTCGTCAGTCAGTGGTGGAGCCAGCAAGTCGGTGAAATCAGATATCGTTGTTACAGAGTAGAAAAATTTTTTAGGCCTGCTTAATTACCTATCCACCTCAGCAGCTTGACAGCCTGTGCAAAGTTTCTAGGAATTGAGCTCACACACCTGAGCAATGGCCTACAAAGAACAAACAGATCAACACGCCTGAGCAATGGCCTACAAAGAACAGACAGATCAAAATTAAGAATAGTCCTGACCTTTAAGTTACCCAGAAATGAATAACAGGAAGATGATGAATAGCTTGGCTAAAACTATGCAGTTAGCTTTTGTAACGGCTTGCTTGCTGTGGGAACCTGAACACAGATGTAGTTGTCCCCTTTAAATATTGGACTCTGCAGTTGGTCATGGCCGCTTCTCTCTTGGGCTTCCCGAGTGGAGGAGTGGACACTGGACAGTCAATAAAGGCTCTCTAAATTTTAATAAGTCTGGAATTCTGGTCATTCTGTCACTCGTGCTCCACAACATTCTGGGCTAAATGGAAAGTAAGACAAAACAGGCTTGGCACTTAATGTGTTAACAGAGCATGATATTATCCTATATAATAAAAGGGTAATATGCAAATTGACCTTAAGAGCGAAACAATCAGGAACTACCAGTTGCTTGACATGCACTGACCACAAGGGGGCAAATGCTCAATGCAGGAGCTGCCCCCTAGTGGTCAGTGCACTTCCACAGGGGGAGCTCTGCTCAGCCACAAGCAAGGCTGCCAGCTGCCAGAGCAGTTGCGGTGGCTGGAGCCTCTCTCGCCTCCACAGCAGCACTAAGGATGTCCGACTGTGGCTTAGACCCGATCCCTGAGGGCTCCCAGGCTGCCAGAGGGATATCTGACTGCCAGCTTAAACCCGATCTCCTGGGGAATGGGCCTAAGCTAGCAGGTGGACATCCCCCAAGGGATCATGGACTGTGAGAGGGTGTAGGCCAGGCTGAGGGAACCCCCCAGAGTGCACGAATTTTCATGCACCAGGCCTCTAGTCTATATAATAAAAGCCTAAGTGACCAATATGGCGGAACAATCAGAACTGGTTGGTTGCTATGATGTGCACTGACCATCAGGGGTCAGATGCTCAACGCAGGAGCTGCCCCCTGGTGGTCAGTGCGCTCACACATAGGGAGCCCTGTTCAGCCAGAAGCCCTGAGCTGGGCTCACGGCTGGCAAACACAGGGCACAGGCCAGGCTGAGGGACCCCCATGAGTGCATGAATTTTCGTGAACTGGGCCTCTAGTCTTATATAATAAAAGCCCAGCAACTGAAATGGCGGAACGACCAAAACAACTAGAGACCAGAATGACTGTGGCCCCTCACCCAGGCTTGCCCCACCCTCACAGCGGGGACCCCCACTACAATCAGGGGTGGGGCTGGCCTGCAAACTGCCTGCAGCCCCTTGCCCTGGCTGGCCCCGCTGCCCAGCAGGGACCCCACCCTGATTTGGGGCCCCCATTAGGGCAGGCCAGCCAGCCCCTACCCATACACTGGGTCTCTATAGAAATATAAAACCCTACCCCACCACCACTCCAACCCAACCCGCCAAAGGCTCCTGAAACCACAAAATTAGATCACTGATTCAGGCTAGCAGTTCAAAGTATAAAGCCTCATTCACATGTGAGGAATTCACACCTTTCTCCTTTCCCTTGGACTCTGCATCTCAGAGGAGGCATGCACGCAAATGAAAACTCAGAAAAGTCACTCTTTTGGGGTCCTGTGGTGCATTCAGGCAGACAACTGATCACCAAAAGCCAAGCACCAGACTTTGTCCCTTCCTCATTCCATGGCCTCAGCTCCAGACAGGCACTCACCGTGGCAGGATACAAGCAGAGCCCCATCTCAAATCTTCACAGAGATGGGAATGCTCAGGAGGCCAAAATAATAGAAACCTAATGACCCAAATGCTGGGGCCCATGCCGCTAGGGCCCACTCAGCACATGGCCAGGGGAGGTTGGTTCAAGTTCTGGTCCAATTCCTAACCCGGTTGCAACCTGCCATCCTGGGGCCATAGCACATGCTGGAGTGTGTAATCGTAGGGGCGAGGTGCTCTGGAAGCAGAGGGCTCACTCCAATTCCTGGGCCCCAAGGGCTCTCTGCCTGCATGCCCTTCCCCCAAGCACTCAGCCCCAACTGTGCCAGCAAAGCCCCTTTGCTGGGGTGGGATTGCAGGGGGCAGGCCAGGGGAGGGTTGGCAGGCCCATGGCCTCCATTGCGGCTGTTCACATACATGTAATTAGCTCTAATTATCCCAGGCTTTCAGTTTGCTGACTCTGGGCCTGGGATCTGCTCCTAGGGTGAACGCACTCATGGAGTGGCTGCTTCGCCAAATGAGCCCTCTCACTGGGCTGGGAAGCTCTATCCCCATCCATAGCACTCTGTGTCTTGTGTCTGTCTCTCCCTGTGCATCTGTCTCCCTGTTCCTTGCTCTCTGATCCTGTTTACTCATTCTCCATGTCTCGATGGGTCTTTTGTCTCAGTCTCTCATTGCATCTCTGCCCGTGGAGAACATCCCTGCTGCCCCCTGCAAAGGAACACACACCAGCAGAATCTACCTTTTAAGTAAAAAACGACAAGTGGGGACATATGAATTAGAGAAGAAGATGGCTGCTGATGGGAAGGCAGACTGCAAGATAGTGAGTGAGTAAGAGAACGAAAGGAGAGGGTGTGGACGTACAGAGAGTATAAATTTGTGGGTGAGCGATAGCTATACTCCAGGGGACTGTTGGAGACTGCCAGACTGGGCTCCCCTAACCAAGCAGCCTCCACTGCTGCTGAAACCTCTCCTGGAGTGGCCGGCTCTGCCACAGAGACCACACCATCTTGAAGGGGAGAGTGGCTGTTATCAGAAGCGCATACATCCAGGGACCCTGCAATCACTGCACCCAGGGACCAGCTACGAACCCAGGAACACCGGATCTCAAGGAGTGCAAATACGTGGACTCAGACAAGCCCTGCTCCACTGCATGGAAAGGTCAGATTTCACCTAGGGAAAGGTAAAGTCTGCAATACTGGTTGGAGAGAGAAATGCACGCAGGGGAGTTTGCACCCCACAAAGTCCGTGGCCATTGGGGTCAGCATGATCCACAAGTGTGGAAGGGGATCTACAAGTGTGGAAGGGGATCCGCAGGGCAGCTGGCAGAAGGGAACTCTAAAAATCAGCCCATAGCTGGACTGGGTGCAAAAAGGCAGCCTCGGATTATACCAGTGCTCTGGCTGCTTAGTGCCAGGGGAAATTTGGAGAATTGAGCACAGTGCTGGATGGTAAAAGTTGCAAGCTTATGCACTTGCTCTGGCTCTTTTTTCTCTTTAAATCCTTGATTTTAATTACTAAACCCAATACATAGGATCACCCAACTGGGGACACTCTTGCGGACTGCAGGGGAAAGTTGCTTTTGTGGAACCTGGGGATCAGAGCAGGGAGTAAGGATCAGGGAACCAGTTCTGGGGCAGTTGATTCTCCCAAACCAGTATTAAGTGGGACAGGGAAAACAAAACGTAAATACTGGCTAGAGAGGACTTATAGCCCCGGATGTCAATCCAGAAACACTGCCACCCAGGGGCCGAATTACAAATTGACTCTTCTGTAAATACAAATAAAGGCAGTCTGGGAAACAAAGAAATACCGCCTACTTTAAAATCAGGACTGTGGTTTACAACATGGAGGAGGAGTGTATCACAGGGAACTTCAATACTGTCCTGACTACCTGACAGGAAAAAGGCGTGCCAAACAGAAGAGTAGAGGAAGTACATGACCTTCACTACTGCACATTTTTATTTTTTCACCTTTTACTTAAGAAACTAATATTTTTTTATTTTTTTCCTCACTTGATTTTACCTTTAAATATAATATAATTATTATATTTTTTTAAAATTAGGATTATTACTACCACTATTGTAATCTTTTTTTAAAAAGTGTAATTTTATTTTCTCTTTATTTTATTTCGGGATTAATGTTTTACATTCTATTTTCATTTTTCTTTTAGCATCATTCTACTGTATCTCAATTTTATCTTTATGCCAACACTCTATCCATCACTTTTCCCCTTTTATTGTCCTGTTCTCTTACCCTATGCCTGCATTAGATTTCTCCTATTCCTTCTTTTTACCACCTGTTAAAAATTCATCCTACTTATAAATCTAATTTCCAATCCCCTGCTCCAAGTCCATACACACCTCTCTCTTTGTCTCCTTCACTATCAAAATTTTTTCTCTCTTCCCTTTTTTTGATTTGTTTTGTTTTCTGTTGTTATTATTTTTTTGTTTTGGTTTGGTTTTTTATGGACTGTTTTTTTGTTTTGCCTTGCTTTCTCTCATCCTATTGTTCTTGTTTGCTTGATTGTTCATTAATTTTTTTGCTTTTTTGTGAGATTCATTCCCTTTTTTTGTTTTTTTTTTTGTTTGTTTTGTCTTTATTTTTTGCTTCTGGTTTTCCTCACCTCGCTTGTTATTAGTCATTGTTTGTAGTTTGCATTAATATCTGGGTGTTTGTTGTTTGCATTTTTTGGGATTAGTTGTTCTACTGGAGTTTTCTCCCCATATAAATAGTTCACCCCTTCTTTTTCATTCTCTTTCTTCTCTTTCATACTTTTTTTCCTTTTATCAATATCATTTTTGCACTTTTTTTTTCTTTTCTCAGGTGGTCACCTTTATTTTGGGTTATTAGTATTATGAATACATTTGTGTTCAATGCCTTGTTGTGTTGTGCCTTGTTGTGCTGTATTTTATGCCTTTAAATCAATGCAGGAGGGAGAGAGCTACATAAGCAGACACCCAGAGAAGAGAGATCATGGGGGAGACAAAGAAAGAGCATGCAAATGAAAGAGAATGAGGCATCACCAAAAAAAGGAAGTAAACGAAAAGAAGGCAAGCAATATATCAGAGAAAGAATTCAGAGAAATGGTCATAAGGTGGCTGAAAAGAATGCACGACAAATTCAACAATATGTGTGAGAACCAAGAGGAAATGAAGAACCAAGAAGAAATGAAAAATGACATCGCTACTATAAAGAACTCAATAGAAAGCATCAAAATTAGACTAGAAGAAGCAGAGGACCACATCAGTGAGCTAGAAGACAAGGTAGCAAAAAAATACCCAAGCAGAGCAGCATCTAGAAAAAAAACTTAAAAAACAGAAGGAGAGCCTAAAGGAACTTTGGGACAACACAAAATGAAACAACGTCCATATAAGAGGGGTTCCAGAAGGAGAGGAAACTGAGCAAGGAATAGAAAACATGTTTGAAAAAATAATGACAGAAAACTTCCCTGATATAGGGAAGAAAAAACTCACACAAATCCAAGAAGCTCACAGAGTCCCAAACAAAATGAACCCCAAAAGACTGACGCCAAGGCACATTATAATTAAACTAGAGGCCTGGTGCACAAAAATCGTGCACTGGGGGTGGGATTCCCTCAGCCCAGCCTGCCCCTCTCACAGTCCGGGAACCCTCAGTGGATGTCCTACTGATGGCCACAGTCTGGCAGCAGAGGCTCGGAGCAGGTGTCCCGTGTGTGTGTGTGTGTGTGTGTGTGTGTGTGTGTGTGTATGTGTGTGGGTGTTTGTGTCTGTCTGCTAGGGCCTGCTCCCAGCTGCGCCACGTAGGCTCGAAGCAGTTGCCGTGTGTGTGTGTGTGTGTCTGTCCCCACTGGGGATCTGCCCCCAACCACATTGGAGGCTCAGAGCAAGCACTGTGTGTGTGTGTGTGTGTGTGTGTGTGTGTGTGTGTGTGTCTGCTGGGGGCCTGCCCCCAGCCACACCATGGAGGCTTGGAGCAGGAGCCCCCCGGTGTTGATCTCTCAGGCTCCTGGCCTCCACTGCATGTTGTACTCTCCCTTGAGCTATGGCCAGGGTGGGGGTGCTGCTTGCAAGCCGGGTTTTCCTGCTCCCAGGTCTCCATGGCAACTGGGGAGCAGGCCCAGCTTGGAGATGCCTGCAGGCTGGGCTTTCCTGCTCCCATTTCAGGCCCAGCTTGGGGCTGCCCGCAGGTCAGGCTTGTTTTCCTGCTCCCGGATCATCATGGTGACCAGGGAGAAGGCGCAGCTGGGGGCCGCCCTCAGGCCGGGCTTGCGTTCCTGCTCCCGGATCAGGCGTAGCTGGGGGCTGCCAACAGGCCAAACTTTTCTACGTACCAATGGCTGGATCACCACAGTGACCCAGGGTTCAGTGGCACTTTCCTGCTCTCCAATAGTCATAGGGTCCCGGCTGGGGGCAGGGCTTAGCAGTGCAGGGTTTAGGCAGCATGGGGGTCCTAGCTGGGGGCTCAGGTGGCACACAGGGGTCCTGGCTTGGGGTGGGGCTTATGCCCCACTGCCCAGCGCTGCACATGGGGCCAGGATGGCTGTCTTGCCCTGCCTGTAGTAATGGATAGAGGCCTGGTGCACAGGTGGGGGCTAGCTGGTTTGCCCTGAAGGGTGTCCCACATCAGGGTGGGGGTCCCACTTGGGTGCCTGGCCAGCCTGGATGATGGGCTGATGGCTGTTTGCAGATGGCCACACCCCCTTCAGGGTGGGGGTCCCCACTGGGGTGCCTGACCAGTCTGGGTGAGGGACTGAGAGCCATTTTCAGGCTGGAGGGCAATTTAAGCTCCCAGCCTCTCCTTTTTGTTTTTTTCTGGGATTTATTTACCTTATATAGCTGTCACTGGAGCTGAGAGCCGGCTCCAGCTCTGAGGGCTGAAAGCAGGTTCTGTTTGACTTCTATAATTGAAACTCTGTTGCCATCACAGGAGCTCTAAGCTCTGAGGCTGAAGCAGATGAAAGCAGGTCTCTGGAGCTTGCTTAGCTTCTATAATTGCAACATAGTTGCTTAGAGTGCAGCTCAGAGGCTCGCAGCGGCAGGCCAGGAACGTTGGCTTCCTCTGTCACTGGAGCAAGCAAGCATCCTGTTCGCTTCAGCTGCGTGGCTGCCGGCCACCATCTTGGTTGGCAGTTAATTTGCATATCCTGCTAATTAGCCAATGGGAAGGGTGTTGGGGTTATGGTCAATTTGCATGTTTCTCTTTTATTAGATAGGATTGGCAAACACCAACGACAAAGCAAGAATCTTAAAAGCAGCCATAGAGACAGAAAGTTACCTACAAAGGATCCCCCATCAGACTAGAGACTGATTTCTCAACAGAAACACATCAGACAAGAAGGGAATGGAATGAAATATACAAAGTCATGCAAAGAAAGGATCTGAATCCAAGAATACTGTATCCAGCAAGACTATCAATCAAAATTGAGGGTGAAATCAGGAGCTTCACAGACAAAAAAGATCTATGAGAGTTTCTTACCACCAAACCAGTAATGCAAGAAATGCTAAAAGGCCTGCTGTAAAAACAAAAAATAGGAAACAGAGAAGGAACACAGGGGTAAAGAATAAAAATGGCGACTAACAAGTATCTATCAATAATAACTGTAAATGTAAATGGATTAAATGTCCCAATCAAAAGACATAGAGTAACTGAGTGGATAAGAAAACATGACCCATATATTTGCTATCTACAGGAAACCCATCTCAGAAAAAGGACTCACACAGACTGATGGTGAAGGGATGGAAAAAGATTTTTCAGGTGAATGGAAATGAAAAAAAAAAAAAAAAGCTGGGGTAACAATACTTATATTGGACAAATTAGATCTCAAAGTGAAGGACATAACAATAGATAAGGAAGGCCACTTCATAATACTAAAGGGAGCAATCCAACAAGAAAATATAACTCCGGTAAACATATACACTCAATACAGGCACACCCAAATACATAAAAAAAATTTTTTCCCCGGCCTTCCCACTGCAGTTTGACAATCTGTTTGAGGCAGCTCTGCCTCTGTATCTATTATTGTTCAAAAGTTTATAATGGACTCTATTATCCATGAATGAGTGAGGTCATGTGGTATTTTTCCTTCATTGACTGGCTTATTTCACTTAGCATAATGCTCTCCAGTTCCATCCATGCTGTTGCAAATGGTAAGAATTCCTTCTTTTTTACAGTAGCATCGTATTCCATCATGAAGATGTACCACAGTTTTCTAATCCATTCATCTACTGATGTGCACTTAGGCTGTTTCCAGATCTTAGCTATGGTGAATTGTGCTACTATGAACATATGGGTGAATATATCCTTTCTGATTGGTGTTTCTGGTTTCTTGGGATATATTCCTAGAAGTGAGATCAAAGGGTCAAATGGGAGTTCCATTTTTAGTTTTTTGAGGAAACTCCATATTGTCTTCCATAGTGGCTGCACCAGTCTGCATTCCCACCAGCAGTTCACGAGTGTTCCTTTTTCTCCACATCCTCTCCAGCACTTGTCGTTTGTGGATTTGTTGATGATAGCCATTCTGACAGGTGTGAGATGGTACCTCATTGTTGTTTTGATTTACATCTCTCGGATGATTAGTGACTTTGAGCATGTTTTCATATGTCTCTTGGCTTTCTGAATGTCCTCTTTTGAAAGGTGTCTCTTTAGGTCCTTTTCCCATTTTTTTATTGGATTGTTTATTTTCCTTTTGTTAAGTTGTATGAGTTCCCTATAAATTTTAGAGATTAGGCCCTTATCATATATAACATTGGCAAGTATGTTTTCCCACGCAGTGGGCTTTCTTGTTGTTTTGTAGATGGTTTCTTTTGCTGTGCAGAAGCTTTTTATTTTGATGTAGTGCCACTTGTTTATTTTCTCCTTAGTTTCCAATGCCCTAGGAGCTGTATCGGTGAAGAAATTGCTTCAGCATTTGTCTGAGATTTTGTTGCCTTTGGATTCTTTTAGTATTTTTATGGTTTCCAGTCGTACATTTAAGTCCTTTATCCATTTTGAGTTTATGTTTGTGAATGGTGTAAGTTGGTGGTCTAGTTTCATTTTCTTGCATGTATCCATCCAATTTTCCCAACACCATTTATTGAAGAGACTATCTTGACTCCACTGTATGCTCTTGCCTCCTTTGTCAAATATTACTTGAGCATATTGGTCTGGGCTGATTTCTGGGCTCTCTATTCTATTCAATTAATGTATATGTCTGCTCTTGTGCCAATACCAGGCAGTTTTGAGAACAGTGGCTTTGTAATACAGCTTGATATCTGGTATTGAAATCCCACTTACTTTGTTCTTTCTCAGGATCGCTGCAGCTATTCAGGGTCTTTTTTTATCCAAGATGAATTTTTGGAGAGTTTGTTCTAGGTCTGTGAAATATGCTGTTGATATTTTAAAGGGAAGTGCGTTGAATTTATAGATTGCTTTGGGTAATATGGACATTTTAATGATGTTGACGCTACCAATCCAGGAATATGGTATGTTCTTCCATCTGTTTATGTCTTCCTCTACCTCTTTTTTCCAACGTCCTGTAGTTTTCTGAGTAGAGGTCTTTTACCTCCTTAGTTAAGTTTATTCCTAGGTAGCTTAATTTTTTTGGTGCGATGGTAAATGGGTTTGTTTTTTAATCTCTCTTTCTATAAGTTCACTATTGGTGTATAGAAATGCCACAGATTTCTTGGCGTTAATTTTATATCCTGCTACATTGCCGAATTCATTTATTAAGTTTAATAGTTTTTTGATGGAGTCTTTAGGGTTTTTTATGTATAATATCATGTCATTTACAAATAAGGACAGTTTTACTTCTTCTTTTCCAATTTGGATGCCTTTTACTTCTTCTTCTTGTCTAATTGCAATGGCTAATACTTCCAGTACTATATTGAACAGGAGTGGTGAGAGTGGGCATCCCTGTTTTGTTCCTGTTCTTAGGGGAAATGGTGTTAGTTTTTGTCCATTGAGCATGATGTTGGCTGTGGGTTTGTCATATATGGCTTTTATTACGTTGAGGTATGATCCCTCTATTCCTATCTTGCTGAGAGTTTTTATCAACCAATGGTGTTGGATTTTGTCAAATGCTTTTCCCTCATCAATTGATATGACTATATGGTTTTTTTTCTTTCAGTTTGTTTATGTGATGTATCACGTTTATTGATTTGTGGATATTGTACCATTCTTGCATCCCTGGGATAAATCCTACTTGGTCATGGTGTATGATCTTTCTGATGTACTGCTGGATCCTATTTGCTAAGATTTTGTTGAGTATTTTGGCATCTATGTTCATGAGGGATATTGGCCTGTAATTCTCTTTCATTGTGTTGTCTTTACCTGGTTTTGGTATTAGGGTGATGCTGGCTTCATAGAATGAGCTTGGAAGTGTTCCTTCCTCTTGAATTTTTTGTAGTAGTCTGAGGAGGATAGGTTTTAGTTCTTCCTTGAATGTTTGGTAAAACTCCCCTGTGAAGCCGTCTGGTCCTGGGATTTTGTTTGCTGGAAGCTTTTTGATGACTGCTTCAATTTCTTCCATAGTTATTGGCCTATTGAGATTTTTAGATTCTTCCTGATTGAATTTTGGAAGGTTTTATTTTTCTAGGAATATGTCCATTTCCTCCAGGTTGTCTAGTTTGTTAGAGTAGAGCTGTCCATAGTATTTTTTAACAATCATTTGTATTTCTGTGGGGTCTGTTGTTATTTCGCCTCTATCGTTTCTGATTTTGTTTATTTGGGTCCTCTCTCTTTGCTTCTTGGTGAGTCTGGCTAGAGGTTTGTCAATCTTGTTTATCCTTTCAAAGAACCAGCTCTTGGTTTCATTGATTTTATGTATTGTTTTTTTTGTCTCTATGTCATTTATTTCTGCTCTGATCTTTATTATCTCCTTCCTTCTGCTCACTCTGGGCTTTTCTTTTTGCTCTCTTTCTAGTTCTTTGAGTTGTAGAGTTAGATGATTTACTATCACTTTTTCTTGTTTTTTGAGATAGGCCTGTAGAGCTATAAACTTCCCTCTCAGGATTGCTTTCATTGTGTCCCATAGGTTTTGGATTGTTGCGTTTTTATTGTCATTAGTTTCCAGGATGTTTTTAATTTCTTCTCTGATCTTTTTGGTAACCCAATCAATATTTAATAGCATGCTATTCAGCTTCCAGGTGTTTGAGTATTTTGGGTTGTTTTTATTGTAGTTTATTTCTAATATTATGCAATCGTGGTCTGAGAAGATGCTTGGTATGATTTCAATCTTTTTGAATTTGGGGAGAGTTTGTGACCCAATATGTGGACTATTTTTGAATATGTCCCATGAGCCCTTGAGAAGATTGTATATTCCGTGCCCTTGGGGTGAAGTGTTCTGAAGATGTCAATTAAGTCCATCTGATCTAGTGAGTCATTTAGGATTGCTATTTCTTTGCTGATTGTTTGTCTAGAGGATTTATCCAGTGCTGTCAGTGGTGTATTAAAGTCCCCTACTATGATTGTATTGTTCTCAATCTCTCCCTTGATACCTTCCAGGAGTTTTTTTTTTATGTATTTGTGTGATCCTGTATTGGGTGCATGTATGTTTATCAGGGTTATATTTCCTTGTTGTATTGATCCCTTTAGTATTATGAAGTGGCCTTCCTTATCTCTTGTTATGTCCTTCAGTTTGAGGTCTATTTTGTTAGATATAAGTATTGCTACCCCAGCTTTCTTTTCCTTTCCATTTGCCTGAAAGATATTTTTCCATCCCTTCACTTTCAGTCTGTGTGAGTCCCTTCTTCTGAGGTGGGTCTCTTGTAGACAGCAAATGTATGGGTCATGTTTTTTTTTTTATCCATTCAGCCACTCGATGTCTTTTGGTTGGAGTATTTAGTCCATTTACGTTTAAAGTTATTATTGAAAGTTACTTGTTTGTAGCCATTTCTTTTTTTTTGTGTGGCTGTTTTTTTTCCGAACTTTTTATTTCTTCATTTTACACGAGTTCCTTTAGTATTTCTTGCATTGCTGGCTTGTTGGTAATAAACCCCCTTAGCATTTTTTTGACTGTGAAGCTTCTTATTTCCCCTTCAATTTTGAATAATAACCTTGCTGGATAGAGTATTCTTGGATTCAGTCCTTTGCTTTGCATCACTTTGTAAATTTCTGTCCATTCTTTTCTGGCCTGATGTGTTTCTGTTGAGAAATCATTTGATAATATAATGGGCGATCCCTTGTATATAACTTTCTGTCCCTCTCTTGCAGTCTTTAAGATTCCCTTTTTGTCCTGAACATTTGCCATGGTAATTATGATGTGTCTTGCTGTGGGTCTTTTCGGTTTCACCTTGTTTGGGACTCTCTGTGCTTGTGTGATTTTTTTCTTCCCTATTTCTGGGAAGTTGTCTGATATTATTTCTTCAAATAGGTTTTCTAACCCTTGTTCCTCTTTCTGTTGTTCTGGCACCCCTATTATTCATATGTTGTTTTGTTTCATGTTGTCCCATAGTTCCCTTAGGCTCTCCTCCTGTCTTTTAATTTTTTTCTCCAATTGCTGTTCAGTTTGGGTTTGTTTTGTTTCCATCCTCTAATTTGCTAATTTTGTCCTCCGCTTCTCCTAGTCTACTGTTGAAACTTTCAATGGTGTGTTTTTTTTTTATTGCAGCTATATCACTCTTCATTTCTTCTTGGTTATTACATAATTTATTGATTTTTTTCATCTGTTTCTTCTTGCTTCTTGCATAACTTGTTGATTTTTTCCTCCATCCAGTTTATGCACTCTAGGACCCTTAATCGGATTTCTTTTTCTGTCATGTTACATGCCTCTGTATCATTTAGCTGCTTTTCTAGAGAGTCCTCCTTGTCATTTCTTTGGGGGTTTCTTTGCCTACCCATGTTTGATTGTACCACCATATCTAGATGTTGAGTAGTTCAGTGGCTGCTCCTTGGGTGGCAGTGGCTCCTTGGGCTGTGGTTGTTCCTCAGGCAGTTGTGGTAGCAGCTGCTCCTCAGTTGGTAGCAGCTCCTATCCATAAAAAAATTTTTGGAGGATACCAAGGAAAAGATTGATAGCAATACAGTCATAGTAGGGGACTTTAATACTCCACTACCATCATTGGACAAATCTTCTAAACAAAAAAAATCAACAATTCTAAATGACTCACTGTATCAGATGAAATTAATTGATATCTTCAGAACATTTCACCCCAAAGCCACAGAATATAAATTCTTCTCAAGTACACATGGGTCATTTTCAAAGTTAGACCATATATTGCATCACAGGCAAAGTCTCTTTAAATTAAAGAAGATAGAAATCATATCAAGCACCATCTCAGATCACAATGGCATAAAACTAGAAATCAACTACAATAAAAACAATGAAAAAATCAAACATCTGGAGGCTAAATAGCACGCTATTTAGCAATGACTGGATCACCAGAGAGATCAAAGAAGAAATAAAAAACATCATGGCAATAAATGACAATGAGAACACAACAATCCAAAATCTATAGGACACAGTGAAAGCAGTCTTGAGAGGGAAATTCGTAGCTCTACTGGCCTGCCTTAAAAAACAAGGAAAAATGGTAATAAATTATCTAACCCTACAACTCAAAGAGTTAGAAAGAGAGAAACAAGAAAAGCCCTGTGTAAGCAGAAGGGAGGAAATAATAAAGATCAGAGCAGAGATAAATGACATAGGGATAAAAAAAAATACAAAAAATCAACAAAACCAAGAGCTGGTTCTTAAAAAGATAATTACGATTGATGACCATCTAGCCAGGCTCACCAAGAAACAAAAAAAGAGGACCCAAATAAACAAAATCAGAAATGAAAGAGGAGAAATAACAACAGACCCCACAGAAATTCAAAGTATTGTTAAAAAATACTATGAACAACTCTACTCCAAAAAACTAGACAAACTGGAGGAAATGGACATATTCTTAGAAAAATACAACCTTCCAAAACTTAATCAGGACAAATCTAAAAATCTCAATAGGCCAATAACTATGGAAGAAATTGAAGGAGTAATCAAAAAGCTTCCAACAAACAAAAGCCAGGGGCCAGACGGATTCACAGGGGAGTTTTACCAAACATTCAAGGAAGAACTAAAACCTATCCTCCTCACATTATTCCAAAAAATTCAAGAGGAAGGAGCACTTCCCAGCTCATTCAATGAAGCCAGCATCACCCTAATACCAAAACCAGATAAAGACAACACAATGAAAGAGAATTACAGGCCAATATCCCTCATGAACATAGATGCCAAAATACTCAACAAAATCCTAGCAAATCAGATCCATCAGTACATCAGAAAGATAATGCACCATGACCAAGTAGGATTTATCCCAGGGATGCAAGAATGGTACAATATCTGCAAATCAATAAATGTAATACATCACATAAACAAATTGAGAGAAAAAAACACATAGTCCTATCAATTGATGAGGAAAAAGCATTTGACAAAATCCAACACCATTGGTTAATAAAAACTCTCAGCAAGATAGGAATAGAGGGATCATACCTCAACATAATAAAAGCCATATATGAAAAACCCACTGCCAACATCATAATCAATGCTCAAAAACTAACACCATTCCCCCTAAAAACAGGAACAAGACAGGGATACCCCCTCTCACCACTCTTCTTCAACATAGTACTGGAAGTACTAGCCATTGAGATCAGACAAGAAGAATAAATAAAAGGCATCCAAATTGGTAGGAAGAAGTAAAACTGTCCTTATTTGCAGATGACATGATACTGTACATAGAGAACCCTAAAGACTCCATCAAAAAATTATTAGAGTTAATAAATGAATTTGACAATGTAGCAGGATACAAAATTAATGCCAAGAAATCCATGGTATTTTCTCTGCACCAATAGTGAACTTACAGAAAGTGAGACTAAAAAAGCAATCCCATTTACCATTGCATCAAAAAATTAAGCTACCTAGGAATAAACTTAACTAAGGAGGTAAAAGACTTATATGCAAAAAACTAAAGGACACTGAAAAAAGTGACAGAGGAAGACATAAACCGATGAACGAACATACCGTGTTCATGATTGGTAGAATCAACATCATCAAAATGTCCATACTATGCAAAGTAATCTATATATTCCATGCAATCCCCATTAAATTACCTATGGCATATTTCACAGATCTTGAACGAACATTCCAAAGATTCATCTGGAATAAAGACCTCGAATAGCTGCAGCTATCCTGAGAAAGAAGAACAAAGTAGGTGGAATCTCAATACCAGATATCAAACTGTATTACAAAGCCACTATTCTTAAAACTGCCCGGTATTGGCACAAGAGCAGACATATACATCAATTGAATAGAATAGAGAGCCCAGAAATCAGCCCGGACCTATATGCTCAATTAATAATTGACAAAGGAGGCAAGAGCATACAATGGAGTCAAGATAGTCTCTTCAATAAATGGTGTTGGGAAAATTGGATGGATACATGCAAGAAAATGAAACTAGGCCACCAACTTACACCATTCACAAACATAAACTCAAAATGGATAAAGGACTTAAATGTACGACAGGAAACCATAAAAATACTGAAAGAATCCAAAGGCAACAAAATCTCAGACAAATGCTGAAGCAATTTCTTCACCGATACAGCTCCTAGGACATTGGAAACTAAGGAGAAAATAAACAAGTGGCACTACATCAAAATAAAAAGCTTCTGCACAGCAAAAGAAACCATCAACAAAACAACGAGAAAACCCACTGTGTGGGAAAACATATTTGCCAATGTCATATCTGATAAGGGCCTAATCTCTAAAATTCATAGGGAACTCAAACAACTTAACAAAAGGAAGATAAACAATCCAATAAAAAAATGGGCAAAGGACCTAAAGAGACACCTTTCAAAAGAGGACATTCAGAAAGCCAAGAGACATATGAAAACATGCTCAAAGTCACTAATCATCTGAGAGATGTAAATCAAAACAACAATGAGGTACCATCTCACACCTGTCAGAATGGCTATCATCAACAAATCCACAAACGACAAGTGCTGGAGAGGATGTGGAGAAAAAGCAACACTAGTGAACTGCTGGTGGGAATGCAGACTGGTGCAGCCACTATGGAAGACAGTATGGAGTTTCCTCAAAAAACTGAAAATGGAACTCCCATTTGACCCAGTGATCCCACTTCTAGGGATATATCCCAAGAAGCTAGAAATATCAATAAGAAAGGATATATGCATCCCTATGTTCATAGCAGCACAATTCACCGTAGCTAATATTTGGAAACAACCTAAGTGCCCATGAGCAGATAAGTGGATTAAAAAACTGTGGTACATCTACACAATGGAATATTATGCTGCAGTAAGAAAGAAGCAACTCTTGCCTTTTTCACCAGCATGGATGGAACTGGAGAGCATAATGCTAAGTGAAAGAAGCCAGTCAGAGAAAGATAAATACCATGTGATCTCACTCATTTGTGGATTATAGAGAACAACATAGACTGATGAACAGAGACAGATCCAAAGACAGAGAAACAGCAATGAGACTATCAATCCCCAGAAGGAAAGTAGCGGAGGGAGAGGGTAAGGAGAAGAGATCAACCAAAGGACTTGTATGCATGCATATAAGCCAATCCAATGGACATGGACAACAGGAGGATGAGAGCATGAGTGGGGAGGGGAGGCAAGGATGGCGTTTAATGGGGGAGGGGGGATGAGGACACATTTGTAATACCTTAACTAATAAAGAATTTAAAAAAACACACACACCAAAAAAAACCCCTTTTAGACCTAATAAATGAATTTGGCAATGTAGCAGGATACAAAATTAACACCCAGAAATCTATGGCCTTTTTATACACCAATTATTGAAACTGACGAAAGAGAACTGAAAGAAAAAAAAAAAAACAATCCCATTACATGCACCAAAACATTAAGATACCTAGTAAACAAAAATTACAAGGATTGTAAAAGACCTGTACTTGGAAAAATTTACAGGACATTGAAAAAAAGAGTTAGAGGAAGACATTAACAAATGGAAAGCAACATTACATTTTCTGGACTGGTAGAAATCAACATCATTAAATGTCCATACGACCTAAAGCAATCTATA